>NC_142470.1:97853800-98180618 GCF_049115385.1 Moschus berezovskii
GATAATCCCATATGTATACAAACATAAGTAAAAGCATATTCATCACAGTATTGTATATAATAGTGGCAAAGTGGAAGCTAGTTGTTACAGGCAATCAGTAAAGTATTAATTTGATAAATACATTGAAATATATGCAGCCAATAAAACAGATGATGATGAAAGTCTGTATTTATGGACAGAAAAAAAAAAGAAATTCCAAGACATTTTGTTAAGTGATTAAAAGTGGAACTTGTTTATTTCTTTCTTCATTTAGCAGATGTTTCTTGAGTGCCCACATGTGTCAGGCCCTCCTGTAGTCATGGGGGTTACAGAGGTGAGCAAAAAAGAAATAAAATTATTGCCTTCCTAGAGCTGACAGTCTAATGACAAATGGAAGATAATAAAAAGTGAAATAAGTTATGTAGTATATAAAGCAGCGTGTACAGTACGATAAATGTGTATTTGTATTGAAAAATGTCTGTAAAGAGTTTGGTTATAATGGTTATCTGTATGGTGGGGATTTTTATTTTTCATTTCATACATCCTTTTCTTGAAATGTTTTGAATTCTTTTTAAATCAGAAGAAAACTAACAAATTTCTATTTTGACAAAAATAAAATGACAAAATTTTATTTTGAAGAGTGTATGAAAAAATGGTATTTGTTGTTTCCTTCTTTCAAAGAAATTAAGAGATCAACAATTGTGAACAGGAGACATTTTTGACATTAAAAAGAAGTGCTCACATGTGAATCAGAACCACAGTGATGTGAGCAACAGGCCTGCTCTCATTCATTACTGGGGAGAATGCAAAATGGTACAGCCACTTTGGAAGGGAGTTTGAAATTTCTTACAAAACTAAACACACTCTCACCATGTGATCCAGCTGTCACATTCCTGGCATTTACTCAAATGAGCCGAAAACATTATATCCACACAAAAACCTGCTCAACGATGTTTATAAAGCAGCTTTATTCATAACTGACAAAACTTGGAAGCATCAAGATGTTTTCCAATAGGTGAATCGATAAACTGTGGTACATTCAGATAATGCAATATTATTCACTACTGAAAAATCAGCTATCAAACCATAAAAAGACATGAAGGAACCTTAAATGTATGTGACTAAGTGAACGAAGCCAGTCTTAAAATGTTACCAGCTATATGACACAAATGAAATGACATTTTGGAAAAGGCAAAACTATGCAGACAATAATAGGATTGGTGATTGCCAGGGGTTGGAGGGTGGGGAGGGATGAATAGGTGTAGTACAGAGGATTTTTAGGACAGTGGTTCTGTCTTGTATGATACTATGATGATGTATACACGATATTAAATGTTTGTCAAAACTTAGAGAACCCACAACACCTAAAGTGAACTCTAATATAAACTATGGAACTCAGTTGTCAATGACATGCCACTGCAGGTTCATCAGTTTTAACACGTGTACTAGTCTGGTTGGGGATGTTGCTAGTGGGAAAATCGATGCGTGAGTAGGGATAGGGGATATATGGAAAATCTCGGTACTCTCTGCTCAATTTTTCTACAAGCCTAAACTACTCTACGGAGAAGGCAATGGCAAGCCACTCCAGTACTCTTGTCTGGAGAATCCCATGGATGGAGGAGCTTGGTAGGCTGCAGTCCATGGGGTCGCTAAGGGTCAGACAGGACTGAGCGACTTCACTTTCACTTTTCACTTTCACACATTGGAGAAGGAAATGGCAATCCACTCCAGTGTTCTTGCCTGGAGAATCCCAGGGACGGGGGACCCTGGTGGGCTTCTGTCTATGGGGTCACACAGAGTCGGACACGACTGAAGTGACACAGCAGCAGCAGCAGCAAACTACTCTAAGAAATAGTCTATTTAACTTTTAAAAACATACACACAGTGATATACCATTTTACATCCATTAGGATGACCACTATCAAAAAGTGTTGGTGATGAAGTGGAAAAATTAGAACTCTTGTGTACAGTTGGTGGAAATATAAAATGATGTAACTGCTGTGAAAAATAGTGTATCAGTTCCTGAAAAAATTAAAAATAGGATTATCATGTGGTCCAACAATTTCACTTCTGAGGACGCACCCGAAAAAATCAAAAGCAGGGTCTCAGAGAGGTGTTTGTACACTGATGTTTATAGCAGCAGTATTCACAGTAACCAAGAAGTGGAAAAAAACTTACCTCCCAATGAAACAAAAGGAGGTACATACATGCAATGGAATATTCAGTTCAGTTCAGTTCAGTCGCTCAGTCGTGTCCGACTCTCCGCGACCCCATGAATCACAGCACGCCAGGCCTCCCTGTCCATCACCAACTCCCGGAGTTCACTCAAACTCATGTCCACAGAGTCGGTGATGCCATCCAGCCATCTTCAGTTCAGTTCAGTTCAGTCGCTCAGTCGTGTCCGACTCTCTGCGACCCCATGAATTACAGCACGCCAGGCCTCCCTGTCCATCACCAACTCCCGGAGTACACTCAAACTCATGTCCACAGAGTCGGTGATGCCATCCAGCCATCTCATTCTCTGTCGTCCCCTTCTCCTCCCGCCCCCAACCTTTCCCAGCATCAGAGTCTTTTCCAGTGAGTCAACTCGTCGCATGAGGTGGCCAAAGTATTGCAGTTTCAGCTTCAGCATCAGTCCCTCCAATGAACATCCAGGATTGATCTCCTTTAGAATGGACTGGTTGGATCTCCTTGCAGTATAAGGGACTCTCAAGAGTCTTCTCCAACACCACAGTTCAAAATCATCGATTCTTCGGCGGTCAGCTTTCTTCACAGTCCAACTCTCACATCCATACATGACCACGGGAAAAACCATTGCCTTGACTAGACGGACCTTGGTTGGCAAAGTAATGTCTCTGCTTTTTTTTTTTTTGTAATTAATTTATTTTTTATTGGAGGCAAATTATTTTACAATATTATATTGGTTGGTTTTGCCATACATTGACATGAATTCGCCCCGGGTTTACATAAGTTCCCCCTCCTGAACCCCCCTCCCACCTCCCTCCTCCCTTTATCCTCCCTCTGGGTCATCCCCGCATGCCAGCCCCGAGCATCCTATAACATGCATTGACCCTGAACTAGTGATTCATTTCACATATGACAACATACGTGTTTCAATGCCATTCTCCCAAATCATCCCACCCTCACCCTCTCCCACAGAGTCCCAAAGACTGATCCATACATCTGTGTCTCTTTTGCTGTCTTGTATACAGGGTTATCATTTGCATCTTCCTAAATTCCATATATATGTGTTAGTATGCTGTATTGGTGGTTTTCTTTCTGGCTTACTTCACTCTGTATAATAGGCTCCAGTTTCATCCACCTCATATACTATCAAGGTTAGTCATAACTTTCCTTCCAAGGAGCAAGCGTCTTTTAATTTCATGGCTGCAATCAACATCCGCAGTGATTTTGGAGCCCAAAAAATAAAGTCTGACACTGTTTCCACTGTTTTTCCATCTATTTCCCATGAAGTGATGGGACCAGATGCCATGATCTTTGTTTTCTGAATGTTGAGCTTCAAGCCAACCTTTTCACTCTCCTCTTTCACTTTCATCAAGAGGCTTTTGAGTTCCTCTTCACTTTCTGCCATAAGGGTAGTGTCATCTGCATATCTGAGGTTATTGATATTTCTCCCGGCAATCTTGATTCCAGCTTGTGCTTCTTCCAGCCCAGTGTTCCTCCAGCCATCTTACTCAGCCTTAAAAAGAAAGAACTTTCTGGTACACACTACAACGTGGACAAACCCCGAGGACACTGTGCTGAGTGAAATAAACCAGTCACAAAAAGACATACACTGTGTAATCCCACTCATGAGGTACCCAGCGTTGTCACATCTGGACAGGAAGTAGAATGGTGACTATCAGGGGAAGTCGGGAGTTGTGGCTTAAAGGATACAGAGCTTCAGTTCTGCAAGATGAAATTGTTCTGGAGATTGTTTGCATAACTAAGTGAACATACTTAATAATGAAGTGAAACACTTAAAATGGCTAATTTTATGTTATGTGTATTTTACCACAATTAAAAATAAAATAAAAAGTAAAAGAACTAAGAATATAATGAAACACAGACAGCAAATACGAAAGACTTTAGATTAAATTCCAGTCAGGCAAATGCTACCAGATAAAGCCAAAAGACAAATAAATAAAAGTCAAACTGGTGGGAAAATAATTGCAGCTCTTGTGATAAACAAAAGGCTAATTGTATCACTACTGAAATATACCAAGAACTCTTAAAGCTCAAGAAGATGGACAAACCATACAATAAAAAAAAATAGACAAAGGTATGATCTTTCTCAGAGAAAGATTCCCCCCAAAAGATTAATAAATGGGTCTATTCTCATTGTCTACCAAATAATTTAAAATTATAATTTCAAAACAAGAAGATGCTAAGTTTCTCCTTTGGGATTAGGAAAAGTTTAAAAGATGGTTCATTGCCACATGGTTCTTCTGGGCACAAAGAGAGCAAGAGGAGCAGAGATGCTCAGTTGGCCAACTGTCCACCAAAAGAAACATCTTAACACGCAAACTCCTGTTTCCATATTTTCCTTTTTTTAAAAAAATTGCATGTATTACTTTTATAATTAGGGGGAAAACAACCAATTCTAAGGTGGTGAGCCACATGAAAATTTGTGTGTTTCCAAAGGTAACAAACAGATGTAATGGACAAAAACCACTGATACTCAGTGTCTGAAAGACTGTGAAGGAAGTGGTCTCATATCTTATTGGCAAGAGTTTAAACTAGTACAACCTTCTTGGAAGACAATTTGGCCATATCTATCAATATTTTAAATGTTTCTTGCTTGATCAGACTATTCCACTGTAGGAAATGTACCATATAGATACACCTACACATGCATGCAAAGGCACAATATATAAAGTTTTATAAACTGCAGCAATGTTTGCATAAGTGAAAAACTGGAAATGACTCAAGAGCCTATCAATCAGAATACTGGTTAAAAATTTTACAGTATATCCTTACTATGGAAAACTATGTTTAAAAAAATCTATAAACTGATTTGGACAGCCATCCAAGAATATTATTAAGAGAACATGGCAACTTTCAGAACAGTTGAAAAATGTATGTTATAACATAATCCTATTTTTATAAAGCAACATAAAAATGGAAGAAAAAATCTGGAAGAAGACACATCATTCTGAAAGCATATTAGAACCATCTCTGACTTAGGTCTGTACGAGATTGTTGGAGGCAATTGTCTTCTAAAACACACATTTTTCTGTTCTTTGAATTTTTTTGCATTATTTTTGAAACCAAGGGAAAAAAAGAAGTAGCTGTTTAAGGGTGGGCATCTTCATACTATAAAAAAAAAAAAAAAAAACGGAGCACCTCTGACAGCTGGCTTGGCCTCCTGCCTGCTCCACCCTTTCTCTCTATCAAAGTCAAGGCTGACTCCAGCCTCTCAAGTATTTCCAACAGGCTTCAGTTTATTCAGATAGCCTTCTCTGAACTCTGGACTGTTTGGACCCAGACTCACAACCAGTTCCCAGGTTCTTCATTGCTTATAAACTGATTGTGGCAACCAAGGTATGAACTTTCACCCAAGCCACAGTTCAGAATGATTAGAAGAGGACGGAGCCGACCCTGATGCTGTGAAGAAAGAAAATGCCCCTATTAGGTCCGTGATCCAGTCAGAGGAGACTCACGCCGCTGTCCCTGCCCAGGGAGGGAGACTAAAGGGGAGTGCAGACCTGGAGCTGGAGCATAGCTGCGCCCCAGTCGGGACTGGCAGCACTGTGTTCGTGCTGGACAGCGCCCACCTCATCTGCCACCCTCATGCCCCACCAGCCACATGAGGGCTTTTCCAGGGACCCGAAAGTCTCAGGGAATCTTCTCGGGGGGCCTAGAATTTAGACCTGGTGTTAAGCACTCAGGCCAGTGGTCAAAGATAAGTAAGTATGCTTCATGATCGCTACAGTGTCCCTTCTATGCAGGGGACAATCCCAAGTCTCCATGCAAAGCCTTTCCTAGTCTTTCCTCTGGGTCCTCTCAGCAGTGGCCACTCCTTACCCACACCTCTGCCCGCCTCAGTCCTTAATTAATGAGCGGTACAGACCTATACCAGTCATTGTGCCAGGACCCCCAAACCACTGGGACCTCCACGCAGGATCTCCAAAATGGATGCAGTTGTGCCTGGTCTGGTGCAAGCCCACGTCAGCTAAAAGCCAAAGGGAAGTGACGTCCACACCCAGGAAAACAATCCCGTGTGCCCTCCTCCCCTGCTGCCCCTCACACAAGCCCCTAACTTCGGGCTGAGTCACCTAGGGGCCCAGGACAACGTAAGCAGAAAATGTGCAACGCATATTTCTTCTGGGGACAAGGTAGGAACCCTGGACGTCTGGGTGGGAGGGAAGAGGTTTGTGAAACACAGAGCCATATCCCCAGTGTTTCTGATTCAGTCCTGCTGGGTGAAACCCGAGGGTCTGCATTTCTAACACGGCCCAGGTCACGCAGTCGCTGCCTTCCAGTCAGCCTGGGGACCACACTCGAGGAACTGCTGGGTTTTAAGGTGGGGTGGAGTCAGGAAGCCCAGTCAGGAAGCTGTGCCGAGCAGGACCAGAGCCTGAAGCAGGGTGGGGGCCCACGGGGGTGGCAGGGAAGAGGCAGAGCATTTCTGAGGGGAAGGGGCACCAGAAAGATGCCTGGGTGGGTGTGGGCGTGAGGGAGGGCGAGGCATTTAGACTGACTCAGAGTTACTGGCTTAGAGGACTGAGAGGAAGGACTCTGAGGTAGGGAGCCCAGTTGTCACAGCAACATGGAGGGTCGTCGGGGCAGGGACGTCCAACTGGCAGTCGGTACTTTTAGTGTGGGTCGGGCATGAGGCATTGGGACTGTGGACTATGGTGGGGAGAGTAATTGCCACAGAGCTCTAGCTGCAAGCTTGGAAATGAAGCGGCTGCTCAGGAAGAGGACGTGAGAAGAGCAGGAAGCCCAGGACTGTGGACAGGTCTACCAGCTTGCGGACCTTGTTAGGTGGAGTGGGTCTTGTTGGGTGTCCCTCCACAACAAGGCAGCTACTTTGGGCTGTATTCCCAAGGTCCAGGGACTGGCAGAGGGAATCAGGAAAGGAGACAGAGGTTTCAGAAGAGGCTTATGCTGTTCTGGGCCCGCAGGTGACTCAACCCAGGGGTTAGGAGCATGTGTGAGGGGCAACAGGTGAGCAGAGTACTTGGGATTGCTTTTCCAGGTGTCGATGGAATTTCCGTCTGGTTTTCAGCTGACCTGGGCTTGCACCAGACCAGGCACAATTGCATCCATTTTGGGGACACTGCTCTGGGGTGGCGGGCAGCAGGGCCTGAGTAGGGAGGTGTGGAGGGAGGCGGCCCACTGCCATTCTTGGTATGGTTCTCTCTCCAGGAGCAGAGCTCCATCTGGCCTCACTCTGGGCAGCTTATAAGGCCTGGTGTGAGTTTTGTTTATGCAAGTGCAGCATAAAAGGAACAAATCCGCCAGCACCGAGGCTGCTGCCTCTGGAGTCCTTTTGCATACATTTTTCAAATGATAATTCCCTCTACCCAACCCCCTTTTCCACCCTCCCCACCCCCAAGGCCGATTTATTGAAAAAACCACCTTATATGGTAATATTGCTAACACACCGTCAGCTGGCCTTTTTAGGGACTCTGTTTAAAGAAGATCCGCCTCTGGGGTTTTATATTGCTCTGGTATTTATGCCAAAGACACTCCAGCCCTCAGTCACTGGGAGAAGGACCTCTCCTACACTCGGTGAGTACTATGCAGCTTCTGCTGTCTCTGTCTTTTTGGGGCCGCCTGGTCCCCTGGGTGCAGGAGGCGCCTTCAGATTGGCCTGGCTTTGGTGACGCTGGCCTAGGTCACACGTCAAGGCCCTTGGTGTGCAGTGGTGCCTGCAAGCACACTGCTGCCTGCCAGTAGAAGGCATTTCTGGCCATGGGGCATCCTAGGGCAAGGGCAGCACAGAACACGGCTCCCTGCCCTCTTAACCAGGTGCTGGGTGGGATATGTTACCTGCGCGCTCTCTTTTCTCACTGCTCACCAGGGCCAGTGGGGTCTGTACCCATGTTCTTTGTCAAGGCTCAGAATGTCTGGGAGGTTGTGTAGGGGAGCAGATGCTTTTCAGAGAAATGACTTCCCGGTGCATTTAAATCCAAACCAGTCATAGCCCTTGTGTCTGTGAGATGTCTTGCTGGGGATGGGTATTTTCTTCAGACCATCTCTTGTCTCTCTGACTTCTGATTCATGCTTGGCTAAGAGTTTTCTCAGTCTTGAAGGCTCCAGGGTCATTGGAGGATGCAACAAATTAGGAGTAGGGTGGGGTAGGTGTCCCGGGGCATCATGTGATTTTAGGGCTGGAGGGAAGTGGAACCATCTATTAATAATTCATTCTCCGATGAAGACACTGAGGCCTGGAGAAGTTAAGACCCTCACTCAGCTGCGAGACCACCACCAATGTCGTTGTCCTGCCCCAGCGACACACACACATAGACATGAGCATAAATAATTAAGAGGAAAATAGACCAAGGAGCTGTGTCCACTTTTGCGATCAGACTCTGCTAACATCTCTTTACAGCTGGCCAGTGTAGTGGTGCAGCCCTTGGAGACAGACCACCCAGCGATGGAAGTAATACCATCTCCCTGGCAGTGCTGTTGTGAGGATTAAATGAGATAATATTCGTAGAAAGTTCCCAGCTCAACACTGTCAGGGCCTGGCCCTGAGTGCTCAGACATTAAATATCACCTGGACAACTTGCTAAAACAGACTGCCTTTCCCCAGATTCTGACTCAGTATTCTGGGGTGGGAGCTGATAATTTCCACTCCTAATAAGCTCCCAGGTGAGGCTGAGGTGGCTGGTCTGGGACCACACTTTACACAGGGAGGCTTTAAGCTCTTGCTTTTACTATTTGAATGGGTTTAGAGTTTGAGGTTAGCCCTTGGGCTGCAGAAAGACAGAGATTCCTGCGACAGAGATGGAGAGGAACTAGAGGAAATCTAACGAGCAGATATTATATGTCACACCTGGGAAACCAGGATGGGCAATATGACACCATGACCTTGAAGCTAGGTTTCTTTCCTCTTTCCCTTTGCTCATCTGGCAACATTTCTTGCACACTTGTTATGTAAGCAGGCATCGTCCCTGCTCCTTAAGACAGAGTAGGGTTCTGCAATCACTAGGAGAGACAAATGAGAACCGTGGAAAAGATAAATGTATGAAGGTGGCAAAGCTCAGGAGCCCCTCACACAGCCCAGAAGTTATCAGGGAAGGCTTCCCGGAAGAAGGGGGTACCTAACCCGGGTCCTTAAGTCGGGATAGGCCCAGGACAGAGGACACATAGTCTTTGGATTGTTTAAGTGGCTCAGCTGCACTGAATATAGATTTCAAGGCAGGAAGCAGGGAGTTCTAAGGTCAGAGGAGAAGGCGGGGCCAGATTACTAGGGCTTTCTACACTAAACTAAAGGACTGGGCAATGGGGCATCACAGAATGGTAACAGCAAGAGGTCTGCCCCTGAAAGGACTGCTCGGACAGCTGTGTGGGGAGTGGAGTAGAACAGGGCAAGAGCACTACAGCAGTGCACTGGTCCCAGCTGGTAAATGGATGCAGAAGTAAAAGGCCTGAGGGTTGGAGGGGAAGGAGAAGGGAGGATCTGGGAACTGGGCTCATCCTGGGTGGGGGGTATGAGTCTCTGAGGGGCCAATCCAATCAGAGGACAGTGATGAGGATGTCAGTCTCAGAGATGGAGTTGAGGTGCCAGGGCCATGGGGCTCAGGAGAGGGGTCAGGTCTAGATCTGAGCAGGGGGAGAGAGTGGCCAGGATAAAAGCCAGAACAGCAAGTCCAAATGGCAGATTCCTGAGGACCAGAAAGGTTACTAGCAAGAAGACATTTTTAATTTAATTAGTGTGTATTAACCAAATCAAGGTACCCTGAAGTTAAGAGGTGCCGCTAGAATTTTCCACCATAGGAGTTTTCCTCATGCAGTCATTGTATGGATATATGCGTTTGCAGATTATAATAGGTAGCTGCTTAGCTGTCAATTGAAGCTCTCACTCCAATCTATTTCCTCAACTATTATTTGAGATCTCACTATATTTGAGAGGCTTTCCTTTTAGGACTCAAACTTTTCACTAAAATGAAAATGCCTTTGGGAACTGGCATAAATTCAACCTTCCTTTCAATAATCATTGATCGGTGAAGCAGAGCTTTCATCTCCTTCCAGTGTGGCAGACTTCATCCTGAGAGCAAATTCTTATGGAGAAGATAAGAGAGATAACAAGAATTACTATTTTTTCAGTCCTTTACAACAGGGATTGGGAAACTTTTTCTGTCGAGAACAAAATAGTAAATATTTTAGGCTTTGTGAGTCTGAAGGTCTCTCTCACAACTACTCAACTCTGCCATTGTACTGGAGCAGCCATGGACAGTATGTAACTAAATGGGAGTGGCTGTGTTCCAGTAGAACTTTATTTATTGTTTGATTTCATATAATTTTCTTGGGTATTAGAATCTTATTCTTTGACTTTTTTGTAATCATTAAAAAATATCAAAACCATTCTTAGTTCAAGGGTCTCACAAAAACAGGTGTTGTAGTTTGTAGACCTCAGCGTAGTAGTTTGCTGACCCTGATTTGCAATTTATAAAGCACTTCATTTCCATTATTTCATTTGATCCATTATCCCGGGAGATAGATGTCACCATTTCCATGTTATAGTTGAGGAAACTGAAGGCCAGAGAGGGAGCCGTGGGACTGAGCCATGGGAAGGGGCACCTGAAGGGAGGAGAGACAAGAAAAGAGGGCGGCAGAGAACTCTGAAACCAAGCCTTCAGAGTGAGGGTGGGGAGCTCGCGCCCAGCTCTGCCATTTGCTTGGGGGTGGCCAGGGGCGTGTGTGGGTGAAGCACATCCTTTGCACTCATTATGTCTTTGGGTTTGGGCCACTTTTTGGGGAGGAGTGGGGAGCTGTGTTTCTAACTCTCTGAAATCCTCAATGAAGCCCAGATGTAGTACGTGCTGAAAGGGCCAGAACAGTGTGCTTGGGTTTTCTGCGAGTGCAAAGTGATCGTGACCCAGGAAACCACAGTGACGTTGGCTCTGGTTCAGCTGACACGCTCGAGTCTAGCCACAAATTACCAGCAAGCGGCTAAGTGAGGTTTAGAATTTCCCCCAGCAGAGTCCTTCCAGGAGAGGTTGGCTCCAGGGTCCAAGCCTTCCCCCAGAGGGCCCCCGCCACCAGCTGCCCTCCCCCTGCCTCATCCCCCTCACTTCTCATTTGGTTCCAACTTCAAAAAAGGCAGATCTGAATCCACCTCAAGTGCTGCAGAATGGCACGGCTGACAGCTTGAAGTCACTCTGGCTTGTCTCAGCTGCTGGGAAATGAAGTCCAATACTCTTTCTTCCTGTGATTGCAGAACTTCAGGGGGAGACAGTAGGGTTCACTGAAAAGCCAGACCGGCTTGAACTACAGGTCACACGAGAGAGGGGACCCCAGAGGGAGATAGTCACAGAGGTGCAGCTTTGCTTCTTGGCCACCTTTGGAGGTTGTTTTCTCCTCAAGGTGGGCCACCTGCTAGAACCAGGAAACCCAGCACTCTGTGACCAGCTTGTGAAGAAGACTATCCCTTCGTGGTTCTAAATCATGTGACCGAGCTGCCTGGGACTGTGGGAACTGGGAGTTCAGCCCTCAGGGGCAGAATATACTGTCACGGCGGAGCCCAGGCAGGTGGTGGGATTGTCATCTGACGTTTACTGAGCGCCTACTATGTGCTGCACACCGGCATGGGGGCTGTCAGCACAAATCTAGATCTTGTCGTGGCATGGGAGGGGCTCAAATGCTCCGAGAGAGAAAAGAACACTGACCCTTTCGTTTTAGGACTTTTGCTGCCAGCACTGCGAGGGAGACAGAGAGGCAGAAGCAAAAACACCAAACATGGAGAAGTTGTGTGGGTTTCACTGAGGTGGTGGGGAAGGGGCAAGCCCAGGCTTTGAAGCCTCATGGGCTGAGGCCAACCCTGCCTCTCCCAGTGAGCAGCCTGAGAGCTAAGTCCTTTCACTTTTCTGAGATTTGGTTTCCTTATCTATAAGTTGGAACTAAAAATATCATCACTCAGGGCTTCTGTGAGGATTAAATAGATAATATGTTGAAAGTTCAGTTTTTAAAAATTAAAGATGCACTTTTACCAAAAATCCAAACACAGAATATACTGTGTTTCACCTAACAAGACAGCCTGCACCTTTTCCATGGCAGTACATATTTTGCTCTCTCTATCATAGGAAGGTTTCTGGCAACTAGTTTACAAACATTTTATTTATTATTCAATAACTTTTTTTGGCATTAAAGTTGGTCAAATCTTTACACTCACCCAAGGATAAAAGGGCTTCCCTGGTGGCTCAGCTGGTAAAGAATCTGCCCAGAATGTGGGAGACCTGGGTTCAATCCCTGGATTGGGAAGATCCCCTGGAGAAGGGAAAGGCTATCCATTTCAGTATTCTGGCCTGG
Source organism: Moschus berezovskii (assembly GCF_049115385.1). Classification (NCBI taxonomy): domain Eukaryota; kingdom Metazoa; phylum Chordata; class Mammalia; order Artiodactyla; family Moschidae; genus Moschus; species Moschus berezovskii. Next base: position 97,866,266 of record NC_142470.1, read on the forward strand.
AGAATCCCATGGACTGTATAGTCCACGGGATCTCAAAGAGTCAGACACAACTAAGCAACTTCCACTTTCACTTTCAAGGATAAATTGCTAGAAGTGTATTTTTGAAAAGACGTGCATTTTTTAAGACTTTTGATAAGTATCTTTGAATTCTCCTTCAGAAAGGTAGTCCTGTTTGCCTTGTCAGCTGTGAACGGGAGCTCACCTCCCCATACCTCTGCTGGCAAGTGTAGTCCTAAGGAGCAGACACAGCTTTCAGGCTGAAGGTGGGATCAGCTTTTATCCTGGCTCCAGAACACTGCTGACTGTCCACAAGACCCCAGATCCTTCTCACAGAGGCTGAACAAGAACTTCCACAGTTTGCTATTCAGACTCACCTTCACAACCTCATATTTATCCTGTTAAATTTAATCCTAGTGAATTTAACTTGTTTTTCTCTGCTTTGTGAGATCATCTTAGATTTTGATCCTTCCAGCCAACATATGTGTTTTTTCTGGACATATGATCAGCATGTACTCTATATTTTCATCCAGTTCAAATATAAAACATGAGAAAGGACCAAGAGTGGAGTTCTGAGGTATATCGTTGCCTCCAGGTTGACAGTGATCTATCAATTACTGACCTTTCAGGGACATTAACTCAGGTAGCTATAAATATGCCTAACTGTTTTATTGTTTGGCCCACATGGCTTTATCAATAGTGATGTCAGAGGAAAACTTGTCAGATGCCAAGATCAAATTAAGCTTAATTTCTCCCACCTTCTCCTTCATTTCCAGCTGGGGAGTCCTGGGGACAAAAGGAGGCCATTTGTTGTTGGTAAACAGTGAGTTATAAGCCTAGTCAGTTGTAAGAAATCACTGCTTCTTTAATAATGCTTTCTTTAATAGTGACTTCTGGAAACCCACCTAATTTGGATATCAAGATTACCTGAGGTTTTAGACATCTGCCTTGTTTCCCTTTTTGAACACTGGAACTTTTGCCACCTCCGTCTCCTGACATTTCTCCATTTCTCCATGGTTCCAACATGGTAGGTTAGGGAACCTCTCTGCAATCCCGAAGATGTCCAGACCAGAGACAGCATTGTTTTGAACAACTAGGTACTTTTTCTTTAAATTTTTAAAAAACTTTTTATTTTATATTGGAGTATTGCCAATTAACAATGTTGTGATAGCTTCAGGTAGACAGCAAAGGGACTCAGTCATACATATACATGTATCCATTCTTCCCTAAACTCCCCTCTGATCCAGGCTGCCACATAATGTTGAACAGAGTTCCCTGTGCTGTACAGTAGGATGTTGTTGGTTATCTGTTTGCAGTACAGCATTGTATACATGTTGATCTCAAACTCCCTATCTCTTCCCCATTGGCAACAGTAGGTTCTGAGCAACTAGGCACTTCCCTTCAATCTCCATCACATCTCAGACCTTGATATCATCTCACCAGTGTTTGTTCTATGCCACTGAGACTGGTGGGCCAAAAAGACTGAAAATGCAATGTTGATACAGAAGCCTGACAGGTGATGGGAGTCAGAGTAGTAAACAGGTTGGGGGAAGGGTGTTCCAGACCCTGCATCGAAAGGTCCAGAAGGGACAGGAGATGACACAGTTCGGAGGATGGAAAGAAACTCCACATAGCCACAGTGAGAAGGCCAAGGAGGGGAGCGAGACAGGAGGTGAGTCTGGGGACACAGCAGGGGCCAGACCTTGTTGGGCCTTGTGGGCTGAGTGAGAAAGCTGGGACTTGCTCTCCATGGCCAAGGGGATCATGAGGGTCAGCAAGGACAAGCAGAGTTGGATTCCAGACGTCCCGGTGGCCTCTCCCCGCGTGTACACACTGCTCTGAACGTAACAGGAAGGGCTTCCTTTCAGCCGGAAAATGGTGTGCACAAGCTTTTGCTCAGTCTCCAGGCAGTCTTTGGCTTTCTCAGGCCTGTGGCTCTTCCCCTTTACTCTGGTCGTGGTCTTTGCTGTCCCCCTTCCACAGAAGGTCGCACGGGCACCGGCGTCCCAGCTGTCTGCGGCAGCCCTCTTCCTCCCCTCCTGCTGCGTGTTCGGAACGAAGCTTGGTGGGCTCCGCAGCCACCTTCTCTTTCCATGCCGTGTGCCTCTCTTCTCTGGACTCCCGTCCCCCTCAGCTGAGACTCTCTCCACCTCCCGCCGGGGGCTTACCAGCCAGACAGCGATCTGCACACCATCTCCTAGACTGCTGCTACTGCTCTTTTGTCACAAGGGTCAAGAATTTGTTGGGTCACTCAAAAAGAAGAAAACCTGCAACAGATGTTAGAAAAATTAATTCCCTAGTCAGTTTGCAGCCATCCCAATTCAGATATCAGCACTGGAGGAAGGACTTCTCTGTTTTTTTTTTCCATCTGAAGCAACAGGGGCAGTGAGTCCCATCAAGAATTCTCTTGCTTTCCTTGTCCTCCAGTGGCTTCTATCCTTAGGATTGTACATTTCACCTAGAACTGCTTCATCTCTTTTTTCTTAATGATATGGCTGATTTTAATTATAAATTGTACATGGACACAGTCTCCTTGTTAAAAATTAAAACATTACGGCACTTCTCCTCCCAGTCCCCTTCCCACCTCCAGGTAACTGCTATGATCAGCCTTAGTTTTTTTTTTTTTTCTTGAACTTTTTGCTATGTGTTCACATCCACAAAAAGAAAATTATGGAAAATGCACAATAGTTTTTTGTGCTTTAAAAAAAACTCACAGATTTTTTATGCTGGGCCTTCTATCCTGCAACTTGCTTTGTTCACTCAGCAGAATGGTTTAGAAACTTGTCCACATTAGTCCATGTCGATCTGCCTGTCCCTTCCCTTAACCTCAGTACAACATTCCACAAGGGACATTTAGGCAGTACCAGATTGTGCATTGATGTGTTTTTCTGATTAACGAACGCCAGTGTTCCCACAACTTTGTCAACACCTATGATAAAACTTTGAATCTTAACAATGAGATGGGTGAAAATGGTCTTATTTCATTTGCATTTCCCGATGACTAATGAGATTGATCACCTTTTCAGATAATTGTTGGGTATGTGCATTTCCTTTTCTGTCAATTATCTATTTCATAGATGTTGTTGGTATTTTTTTTCCTTTTGGGCTATTTACTTTTTTCTTATTGATTTATAAGAGTTCTTTTATATAGTAAATGATAACCCTTAATTATGTTTATTGAAAGTTTTTTCTATTTCTTTTCTAAACTTCAAGTCTTTAGAGAGTTTCCATTGGATTAACACTTTGTATCATTTCAGGTCTTTAAGAGGCAGGTGGATTTGTTTGTGAGGGCTGCCATAATGAAGTATCACAGACTGGCTTAGCAAGGGAAATTTTATTTTTTCACAGTTCTGGAGGTTAGAAGTCCGAGGTCAAGGTGTCAGCAGGGCCGGTTTCTCCTGAGGCCTCTCTCCTTCGCTTGTAGATGACTGTCTTCTCGCTGTGTCTTTACATGGTTTTCCTCTGTGTGTCTCTGTGTTTAAATTTTCTCTTGTAAAGATACCCATTCTATTGAATTAGGCATATTTGGTACCAGTCATAATAGATTAATGACCTCGTTTCACTCTTAATTATCTCTTTAAGAGCTTTGTCCCCAAATACAGATACATTCTGAGGCACTAGGGTTAGACTTCAACACAGAAATTGGGGGATACACAGTTGAGCCCAAAACAGCAGGGTAGAGGAAGAGGCCCAAATGCCAAAGTGCAGGGCTGGGTCCTTGCCTATCCCTCTGGAATTAGGTCCTAGTTGCCGATGGGGTCAGACCCCAAAGCCGAGAAGATCGTCTCCAACATGATTTTGAGAAGTGGCCAACTACCTCTCTTCTCCCCAATTCCCTAGGTGCTCCAGCCCCTGGTTCACTCGGCCACACTCACCATGTGTGAAGAAGAGACCACTGCGCTCGTGTGTGACAACGGCTCTGGCCTGTGCAAAGCTGGCTTCGCGGGAGATGACGCCCCCCGCGCCGTCTTTCCTTCCATTGTGGGTCGCCCTCGTCACCAGGTACGTGCTCATGTGGACCCAAGGCTTTGAGTTCCTGGGAAGAAGCACGGCATTGTGGCATCTACAGGGAGCTGTGTGTTTTGAGCTGTGTGTGTGTGTTTTGAGTAAAGTAAGAGTGAGAAGTGTATGGATGAGCCCTGGTCTCTCAGAAAATGCCATTGTTTTAGGGCAGAGAAGGGAGACACGCCCACAAGAAATCATCCCTCTTCTCTCCCATTATTTCCCCACTCATCAGCATCTGCCTCACCCGTCTCCTTCAGTCTGGTTTCCAGTGGGAAAAAAGGACATTCTTCTTGTCTTTATCCTTCTTCAGAGACTCTCCAGTGCCTGAACCCCTCCGAGTGGAACCCTCAGCCAATTCCGTTCTCCTTCCTTCTCTTTTGCATTGCAGGGTGTGATGGTGGGAATGGGCCAGAAAGACAGCTATGTGGGGGACGAAGCTCAGAGCAAGCGCGGGATCCTCACTCTCAAATACCCCATTGAACACGGCATCATCACTAACTGGGACGACATGGAGAAGGTATTGGTGGACCCCTCCTGCACTGTGCTCATTTGATATCATCAAGGCCTTCTGCCCTGTCAACTCTTCCTCTACGATGTTTCTCACATCTTTCTTTCCCTCCTGTCCTCCCCCCTGGGCATTCCCCAGCCTAAGCTGCCAACATCTCTCACTGGAGGATTCCAATGGCTTCCCGACTGATTTCTCTGTCTCCTGTCTCAATTGCCTAATTCATTCTCTGCGCTGCTGCAAAGCTTGTCTTTCTAAAAACAGACAAAATCATGTCACTTGCCTCCTTTGACTCTTCAGTAGCTCCTCACTGACCAGCACTAGGTTCCTAACTCCGTGTCTGGCATCTGAGGACCTGGTCCAGCCCAAGTCCCAGTTTTATCCTTTCCTGCAGCTTTCATTCCAGCCCAGTGCTTGACCTTCTTTAAAATGCACGGTCCCCTCCAAAACGGTGAATAACTTTTCCTCTTTATTTTCCCTGTCATGACCTCAGATAGGTACATTGATGCTGTACTACTATGATACTTCTCTAGTGAAAATTTTAAGTAAGAATCGCTACTGGTTTCGAGAAGCTTTTTTTCATGTCAGAAAATAGGAGAAGGGGTCCAGGGACTCCACGCTTCCACCACAGGGAACGGGGGTTCCGTCCCTGGTCTGGGAACTAAGATCCTGCATGCCATGTGGTGTGGCCAAAACAAACAAACAAAAAAATCAGTCTTTCACTAGATACCTAGGAAATATTAATATCAGGAACAAAACCACCTGTGAATGATATATGAAAATAAAATATCTAGAAAAGGAAGATATGGGGGTAATTTTTAAATAGTAGTTTGTGTTCAACAAAATCATGTGCAAAATGCTAATGAGCCTTTTAATATTCTTTTTAACTTGAAGTATAGTTGGTGTACAATATTTCTAATATTCTTTTGATAAATTCCACTGACAGTTGTCTGAGAATTCTTGTTTCTGCAATGACTGTCTTTTGAAATGTAACAGAGGGCTTATTGAGCAGCTGCAGTCTTGCAGCTGGGAATAAAGAAAGCTGATTTGAAATCTGTGCTTCACATACACTTTTCTCTAAACCTTAAATTCAGTCACTCCGAATGAGAGATAAACAGATAACAAATGCAATTGAATTTTGCTCCGCTCTGTGGGGCGGTTAAAAGCACAGACACTGGAACCAGAGGCAGGGAGATCTGGGAGCAAAAACTCCCTCTAAACCTCAGCTTCCTTATTTGTGGAAATAAAAATACTTTCTTCACTAGGTTGCTTTGAAGGTCAAATTAGGCAAATAGTATAATCCCAAAGCACGGAGTATACTTAATGCTCAATACATGGCACATATTACTTGTGTATGTCTAATAATATCTAATTTAAAAACAACAGACAAAATTTTTATTCACAATAATAATATGAACTCTTTAAAGAAACTCCTAAAAATACATTACATACCTTAAAAGAAAAACTGAATAGGATAAAGCTGTCAAGTTTTTTTCAAGTTAATTTATAGGCTCATTAAAAGTAAAGTGAAAGTTGCTCAGTTGTGTCTGACTTTTTGCAACCCCATGGACTGTACAGTCCATGGAATTCTCCAAGCCAGACTATTGGAGTGGGTAGCCTTTTCCTTCTCCAGGGAATCTTCCCAACCCAGGGATTGAACCCAGGTCTCCTGCATTGCAGGTGGATTCTTTACCAGCTGAGCCACAAACTTATATAGTGTGGTATGTTAATTCTCTCTCAGTAAACCTTTGGGGCAGGGGAGGGGAAGAACCATGTCTCATTCATCTAGAATTCCCTGGAATTTGAAGAGCAGGAAGACCATGGATTTGAAGTGAAGTACATCTAGTTTAAACTCTGGCACTTACATTCAATAGGTGAGGACAAACTTGGGCTCCTCTGTCCATGGGATTCTCCAGGCCAGAATACTGGAGTGGGTAGCCTTTCCCTTCTCCAGGGGATCTTCCCAACCCAGGCCTCGAACCCAGGTCTCCCACATTGCAGGCAGATTCTTTACCAGCTGAGCCACCAGGGAAGTCCAAGAATACTGGAGTGGACTATCCCTTCTCCAGTGGATCTTCCTGACCCAGGAGTTGAACTGGGGTCTCCTGCATTGCAGGTGGATTCTTTACCAACTGAGATATCAGGGAAGCCCTCATTGCCATTCTAATAAAAATCTCACAATTTAAAAAATTGTATATATTTAAGGTGTACAATTTGATAATTTGATAATGTATATACATTATGTATCAGTCACCATATTCAAACTGATAACATATCTACTACCTCAGTTTGTTTTTTTTCCTTGTAGTGAGAACACTTAGGATTTACCCTCTTAGCAAATTTTAAGGACAGTACTGTTACCTCTAGTCACTATGCTAATATATTATTAGATCTCCAGGTTTACTCATCTTGCATAACTGACACTTAATGAGCCTTGACCAAGAGCACCTCCCTTTCCCCTCTCCCCAGCTCCTGGTAACTCCATTTTTACTTTCTGCTTCCTTGAGTTTGACTAAAAATATCACAAGCTTTAATTATGCAAGATAATCATAAAGTATGGAGAAATAAAACAAAATTTATGAGACTATTATGAATAAGGAAAACTGACAGAAAACTTGCTATATCTGAATATTAAGATATAAAGTTATACAATTTAAAACAATCTGGTGCCAGTACAGAGGTAAAAAAGAAATACATAGTAAATGTAACTTCTAAGACCAGAGGGGAAAAAAGGATTATTCAGTGAATTATTCTGTGACAACTGATTCATTATTTGGGGGGCAGGGAATCTGTTTATGGCCCTTACCTCATACAATTTCATCAAACACATTAGTTGAATATAAAAGCTAAATATAAAAACATTTCTGATAAAAATACAATATAGTAAGTATGAGTGTCAAATTTCTGGTGAAAGAAGTCATAGAAAGAATAGCAAATGTGATTTCTTAAAAATCATAATATCTAGTATGTGAAAAATAAAACCAAATTTAAAAGTCAAACAACAGATTGCAAATAAATTTCACAACTAGTGTAATAGAGGGTTAATATAAACAACAAATGTAAATTGATAATTAAAAACACGAAGTCTCCACCAGACAAATAATCAAGGGACATGACCAGACAACTGGCCAAATATAAGTGATTAAAAGTTGAAAATCTGAAAATTATTTGAAAAATTAAAGTTTTATTTAAAAATTCAGAGTAAAACAGCTAGGTGTTATTTTTATCTGTCAAATTATTTCATATTTTAAGAGTGAGAACACTGATTGCAGATGGGGTGAAATAGGCAATTTCTTATTCTGAAGTAAAGACAAAATTAGCCTCTCTGTGAGTAATAGAAATCAAAACATTTTCCAGCAGTCACCAAGATGGCAGCGCTCAGGCATGAGGCTGGAGCTGACCTGAGGGCTTCAGGTGTGGTACTGGTGGGAGCTGGGGAAGCATGCAAGGACCTCAAGATGCCAACATATACACATGATCAGTCCAGTCCTTCTTTAGGAGATACAAAATTCAGAAAACCAATGGTCACTGAAATCATAGAAAAAAATTTGAATACTTTAGAAAAGAAAAGACTTCTATATATGGAACAGTGACCTTTCGAACAACAATTGGAGTATTGGGAAACTTCATTTTTAGGCATTGCTTCAAGGTTAAACATGATGCTTTGAAGACACATACATCATTAACTATACTTCCATTTTTGTCCACCATAGTTTCTTACAGACTTCTTATAACAGATGCTTTGTATTTAGGGAATACAAGCCAGAAAAATTGTGTTCTGAGAAGTTCACTGATTGGCATGGCATGTGGTGTTTTATACCCCACTGCTTTGGCTTTTTATAAAAATAGAGGTCTGGCAGTCAAGTATACTGTTTCATTGCCACCAAAAGGAAGGGTTTTATTTTATTGGCTGCTGCCTTGTCAAAGAGAAATAAAAGCAATAGTGATTCCTCTCACTTTTCAGACAGTCTTTGGGATATTTCATGGTTTTCAGCATTATGCAATATTTGAAAGTACATTTGAGAAAACTGTACGTGAGGATTAACCAAAGAATGAATGGATACTCAATCAGATGAATGAACTTATTTTTATGATAAGGACTCAAGCACTGCTGAAAGAGTTGAAAGTAATTCTAGATGGACAATTTGTTGTTGTTGTTGCAGAATGCTTGCTTTGCGGTGCTGTGCTGGTCTCTGCCGTACAGCAGTATGCATTAGTCATAATTGCATGTGGAGCCCCTCTTAGAACTTTTTTTTTTTGGAAAACATCCTGAATAGAAAAAAGAAAATGTAATAGGTACAAAGATAGTTTTCACAAGATCTTAAAAAAAATCAAGGCAAAAGCAATGTGATTAAATATATGATGGTGATGAGATATGATCAACTGTTGTATAAGCATTAAAATAATTTTTAATTCAATTTATTAAAAATAAATATTTACTATGAAAAAGAAAATTATTTATTTATATTAACTGAAAAGTGATAGGAAACAAAATTGAACACAGAAGTGCAATCATAGTAAGTAATAAATAAATGAAAGCATATGAAGTGAATAAATTATAATAGTAATAAATTTGAAAATACATAAAGATGAAAGATTAGGGAGAGAAAAAAGTCAAAGTGTTAACTTTTTATTAGTAAGTGATGGAAATACGGGAAATTTTTATTCCTCTTATAGATATTTTCCTAATTTAAAAATTGTCAACATCTTTAACTTTTAAAGGACTTTATAACTTAAACTTCAAATTACTTTATAAAAGCTTTTGAAAATGAAATAAAATGAAGTGCAGATGGTTGGGCCCAACACCCAAAAAAGATTCTGATTTATGGGCCTGGGATACAGCCTGGGAAGCTGCACCTATAGCAATTATCCCCACACAATTGAGGCCACATTTGAGGAAACACTGACATCACCTCATTAAGCCTAATTGCGGTCTCCTTCTGTCTCCTGTGACACCTTGATAGCCTGCGGCCTCTGTCTGTGCCGTTTGCTCTGCCTCAGGTGTCCTTCTCAGTCTCTGGAGACCTTCCTTTGCCTTCAGGGCTCTCTCAGATCTCCTGGAAAATGAACTTCTCTTGCCTCTTCCTTCACTTGAATATGAATGTGTCTTTGCATTTTGTCTTTTTTGACTGCTTTTCTCCACTCTAGACTTGGAAACTAAGGTTACATTCAGCACTATCCTAGCACAAAACTGGAGGCCCATAAATATACGGGTACAATGGACACGAAGGACTCTGTGCCCTACCTCTGAGGAAATCCAAGCCCTGTGTCCCTACCACTCTTTGCTGAATCCCTCTGAAATAAAGGCTCTTGTTTGCTGTCTGGATCACTCAGAGGGAACTGGACACAGTGGGAAGAAGTAAATTCCTCTAAAACTACCATGCAATGTTTTCAGAATCTAATATTGTGCCCTGTAACTATTAAATTTTGGAGCCCCAAAATTTAATAGTTACAGGGCACGAATCACTGCAGATGCTGATTGCAGCGTGAAATTAAAAGATGCTTACTCCTTGGAAGGAAAGTTATGACCAACCTAGATAGTATATTAAAAAGCAGAGACATTACTTTGCCAACAAAGGTCCATCTAGTCAAGGCTATGGTTTTTCCCGTGGTCATGTATGGATGTGAGAGTTGGACTGTGAAGAAAGCTGATCGCCGAAGAATTGATGCTTTTGAACTGTGGTGTTGGAGAAGACTCTTGAGAGTCCCTTGTACTGCAAGGAGATCCAACCAGTCCATTCTAAAGGAGATCAATCCTGGGTGTTCATTGGAAGGACTGATGCTAAAGCTGAAACTGCAATACTTTGGCCACCTCATGCGACGAGTTGACTCACTGGAAAAGACTCTGATGCTGGGAGAGGTTGGGGGCGGGAGGAGAAGGGGACGACAGAGAATGAGATGGCAGGATGGCATCACCGACTCTGTGGACATGAGTTTGAGTGAACTCCGGGAGTTGGTGATGGACAGGGAGGCCTGGCGTGCTGTGATTCATGGGGTCGCGGAGAGTCGGACACGACTGAGCAACTGAACTGAACTGAACTATTAAATATTGAATATGTAGAAGTAAACTACTAGGCTTCCTTGGTGGCTCAGATGGTAAAGAATCTGCCTGCAATGCAGGAGACCTCAGCTCAATCCCTGGTTTGGGAAGATTACCTGGAGGAGGGCATGGCAACCCACTCCACTATTCTTGCCTGGAGAATCCCCATGGACAGAGGAGCTGGTGGGCTACAGTCCATGGGGTCACAAAGAGTCAGACATGACTGAGCAACTCAGCACAGCACACGTATAGAAGTAAAAAAAAGAACTAGCTTCATCTAAAGCAATGATTCTCACCCAGGATAATTTTGCCTCCCAGGGGCATCTGGCAACTTCTGGAGACATTTGTGCTCCTCACAACAGGAGAGGTGCTTCTGGCATCTAGTGGGTGGAAGCCAAGGATGCTGCTAAACATCCTGTAATGCACACAATGAAGGCCCCACGATGAAGAATTATTGACCTAAAACGTTAAAGTGCTGAGGCTGAGAAACCCTGCTCTGAAGAACAGCCTGGTCAATAATAGACAGTGACAGTTCATGCATATCTGTCAGACTTCAACAGGAGACAGTATACACTCAGCTGGGATTCTGAATTAATTTAAGGAAGGACTACTTACAGAGGTGTGAGCAGGTTAGGGAACCAGAAAGAGAGGCAGAGACACCCGAGTACCAGCAACAGGGAAAGCTCTTAGAGCTGGAAGGCTGAAGGGCAGGGGTGGCAAGACTAGAGCTGGAGCCTGAAGAGGGGCCGCACAATAGGAGCCAAGCTCAGGGAGACCTCAGCTTGGCCAGGAGGGCACCCTGCCCTCCTTCTTCCTTGCACTCTGCAACCCCTTGCTGGTATCTTCCATCAGCCAAACACAGCCAGAAGCCAGAGAGCTGCAGTGCATCTGGTCCCTCGGGGCACAGGGGAGACAAGGGAGTGGAGTAAATAGGAGCCAGGGTCAGATGGAAATAATCAACACACTGAGTATGTTGGCCCTAGGTCTGAATTCTGTCTGGGGCCCTGATGAGAAGGAATATACCCTTGAAAAAGCGATCAGAAATTCCTAGTGTTGACGGGCCTCCTCTGCATATCCAGTCTATTCTGAGACCATCAAGCCATCCTCCCCCAGTACGGGCATGCCAGTTGGAATTTTCCCGCCCACTGAGTCTGCTGGACTCATCTGAGTTTCCTCCCAACCAGATCTGGCACCACTCCTTCTACAATGAGCTGCGGGTAGCCCCTGAGGAACATCCCACCCTGCTCACGGAGGCCCCTCTGAATCCCAAGGCCAACAGGGAGAAGATGACCCAGGTAAGAGGCCAGGAAGACCTGAGTACCTGAGTACCAGACACATGGACGCTTGGCCAGATTCTTTTTCCCAACCATGCATCAATGCAAAAAAGTTTTCTGAGGACCTGCTGTGTGTGCAGTCCACGCCAGAACTCACGGGAGGTGGGAGCGGGGTTAACAGGCCCAGTTCCCCACCTTCATAAAATTACCAACCGTTCTGTGGGCCAAGAGAGCTGTGATTTCTGATAGTCCTCCGTTCTCCATTGCTCTTTCAGATCATGTTTGAGACCTTCAATGTCCCCGCCATGTACGTCGCCATTCAAGCTGTGCTCTCCCTCTATGCTTCTGGCCGCACAACAGGCAAGTAGCCTTGTCGTCTGTTCCCATTTTGACTTGAGGGGAAGAAGGGGGAAACTGGGCTCCTGGAGAGACTCCGGTTCAGAAGAATCAAAGGGACAGCCAAAGTCCAGTGAAAACCTGGGCGAGGGATAACAGAGAGAAGCCCAGGTAGAATACAGGTGCAAGTCCACCAGTATAGCTGAAGAGAATTTACATGAGCAAATCATGACTGCAAGGGCCATTTCCATCACAATAGTTAGTCCGGGAGCTTGTGCACACTTTCCAACAGTACTGGAATGTTTCTGCTCACGAAGCAGCAATGGCAGAATCTATGATGGTGGATGTATAAGTATGAGGTGGCCTTGGCATAGAAAACTCCGGAAAACAGAGGGAACTTCAAAAGGAAGTGATTTTTAATAAGGGCTTGACAGCTTCTTTCAAACAGAAACATCTTTCAACAGTCATTCACGTATTCATTGATTTGTCCATTTATTCATCCATTCAAATATTCTCCAATACTTCATACCATGTGCCAAACACTGCAGGCCATGGGCACACACTGTGAAACAAGGCAGATCAGCCATTTTGCAGCTAACACAGTCTAGTGGAGGAGAGAAGAACCAAAGGATGATTTCACTGCACGTGATAAGGACAGTGACGGGGAAATGCAGGTACACACAGTTTTGTACTCTGCGCTTTGCGCTTGGTTTTGTGCTGTGAACGTCATGTTCACATGCCACATGATAGTCATTGTGTGTGATGCTTCCATGATTGGTTGATTGATTTTACCATTTCTCTAATGCAGAACCTTTAGCTTGTCTCCAATTTTTGCTTATTATAAGTTATGCTGTGACCAACATCCTTGGATAAGAGTAAGCTACTGATCTCTGGATATTTATTTTGGATCTGCCCCTTACTGAGACATCTTATTAACGCTAATGGTTTCTCAGTTGGCCCTCTTAGGTCTTTTAAGTATGGGCTACAGTCCATGGGATCTTAAGGAGTCAGACACGACTGAGTGACTAACATACACACCACTTTATCTGCAAATAATGATGATCCTCTTTCCTTTTGATAATAATATCTCTTATTTCTATTTTTTGTCATATTGCATTGGCTAGAACATCCAGGACAATATTAAACAATAATAATATAGTAACAATATTGTAATCTTTCCCCATCAATTATATGGCTGTTGGATCAAGAGGGATTTCTTATCATGTTGAGAAAACTTGTATCCTTTCATGGTTTACTAAAAGTTTCATCAGTAGAGAATGTTCATTTTTTTCAAGCTGGTTTTTATAGTCCTTTAAGTGCTAACATTCTAATTGCATGAGCGTATATGTTAGTTTGATGCCTGAAGGATATGCAAATTATTCACTCTAACTTAAAGAATGTGCATCCTAGATGCCAATTGACAAGTATGCATTTTTGTGAAAGTGTTTCAAGGAATATAAGAAGAGCAGATATTTCATTTGCCTTCCAGAAGCCTACAGTTTCATTTGGGAAAATAAACTGACGTACACAAAATTGGCGTACACAAAAAAATATGATTGATAACGCTCACAGTGGGTGAATTTTCCAGCTGCTAAAGAAAAATGTGGTTGTTGAAGATCATTTGGTGACAGGTCCCAGAAAGAAACAGATGAAAAAATAAAGGGTTTCATAGGTCTTATCTCCTCTGTCCTTAGGCATCGTCCTGGATTCAGGGGACGGTGTCACCCACAATGTTCCTATCTACGAGGGCTATGCACTGCCTCATGCCATCATGCGTCTTGACCTGGCTGGCCGCGACCTCACGGACTACCTCATGAAGATCCTCACAGAGAGAGGCTATTCCTTTGTGACCACAGGTACCCATCCTCTTTCTGGACTTGACTTGAGCTCAGAACCCAATCTGATCTAGGACCAGAAACTCTCATGAGTAACGAGAAGTCAGTGGCCCTGTGTCCTCAAACTCTCTTAGGGTAGATAGGGAGGCCATAAGCTAGGTTTGGGGCCCTGGACCAGACCAGACAGTCAGGGGAGCCTTTTTCAAGGGACAAGTTTCCCAACCGAGACACCCTGGGGAGGGGTACCAGGCTTAGACCTACTCATTCTAAGTGCTTGTCTTCACCCTCTGTTAACTGTGCTTTCACAGCACACCCTCCCTCCCCAGGGTCCGGCTACCTCTGTCCACGTCCACAGGATCAGAGCTAGTTTTTATGGGGCTGAATGGTGGCAAGACTGGTGGTGCATTTCATTACCTAGAAGTGTTTACGGTCTGAGGACAAATGAAATAACTAAGGTCTGAATTTCTAAGGGGAAATGGCCCCCAGGGCAGGAAGAGTTTATAGGTAGGGGCCTTCCTGGATTCTGTACAGTCCCAGCATATAAGCCTCCATCTAGATGGGAAATGTGTCCTGCAAGGCCCTCAGGAAGGCCTGCAACTTTGTCAAGACAGAGTGATAAGAGCTAGATGAAAAGTACATGCAAAGTTTTGCTTGAGAATCAAGCGAATCTTGAGACTGAATCCAAAGGACAAGGAAAAAGGAAGTTTTCATGGAGACCAAAATGGGACAGCCAAACTAGCAGAGCCGAGCACCTACTCTCTCTCATTTCTACTCTTTCTAGCCGAGCGAGAAATTGTGCGAGACATCAAGGAAAAGCTGTGCTACGTGGCCCTGGACTTCGAGAATGAGATGGCCACGGCCGCCTCCTCTTCCTCCCTGGAGAAGAGCTACGAGCTGCCAGATGGGCAGGTCATCACCATTGGCAATGAGCGCTTCCGCTGCCCAGAGACCCTCTTCCAGCCCTCGTTCATTGGTGAGGCTCTGCCTTAGTTCTGCCAATCACACACACTTTATTGCTTATACTCACCCATATTTTTCCAGAAAGGGCTGAAAATACATGAACAATACAACTAGATAAAATCTAAGTTTAAATAAAAGGGTAAGGAAACCAAAATAAAGGAAAAATGAGATGGGAATATAACACGAAACTAAGAATGAGGTGAAAACACGAAACTCTTCCTGAATTCTCACCATTTAGATCACGGGGTCTGAAATCTATAGGAGTTAACAGAGTGGGTTTGGGGGTCAGACCTGGTTTTAAGTCTTGATTCTGGTCCTTCATGCACTATACCTTGGGCATGTTACCTTCTTCAAATCTGTTTTTTATCTACAAAGTGGAAATCGAGATAGTACCTACTAGATAGGGATTAAATAAGATAATAATTAATACAAGGATAACTATAATCTTGAGAAGTATATAAGAGAAAGGCCTGTTAACAAATGTTGACATACAATGTGGTGGTAAATAGCAAACTGGATAAAGTGCTATAGGTCTAAGAAATCAGGCAAGGCTTCTCATAAAGCTGAATCTTTGAACAGAACCTTGAAGAATGAGCATCACCTTACAGTATCTGGGGATGGAAGGAGTGCAAAGTGGAGAGTTCCATGCAAGGCAGATGGAAAGCTTATGAAAATCACGGAATATGTGCACGTCATATTCTATTTGGGACATCATAGGTGAAGTGTGTGTGTGTGTGTGCACGTGTGCACGCATTCACACACAGGAAATTGAAGAGAGCTGCTGGGTCACACAAACAGCATGAGTGTTAATCATATCAGCAATTTCAAATCCCCTAGAAGTCTTTAACCAGAAGAGTAGAGAAGTCAGAATTTCACTTTAGGAAGATTCCTCTGTCTACAGTGTGGAATAATACCACATGGAAAAAGCCTGGAGGTGGGGAAACTCAGGTATGTGGGCATGAACTGTTTTGGCAGGCAGGGTCTTTTATGGTGGAAGATCTCAGTTGCAGACAAAGGTGGCTAGATGTCAACTAGTAGGCAAACATGATGTGATTGTTATGTCCATAGAGTGGGATATTTTTTGGCTATAACCGACTATAACATGGAAGAACCTTACAAATATTATGCTAAATGAAATGCTGCAGTTCATGGTGTCGCAAAGAGTCGGACACAACTGAGCGACTGAACTGAACTGAACTGAACTGAAATGAGCCAGACAAGAAAGAACAAATATTGTATGGTTTCATTTATATGAAATAGAATAGGCAAATCTATAGAGATTGAAAATAGATTAGTGGTTGCCTAAGCTGAAACTCCAATACTTTGGCCACCTCATGCGATGAGTTGACTCACTGGAAAAGACTCTGATGCTGGGAGGGATTGGGGGTGGGAGGAGACGGGGACGACAGAGAATGAGATGGCTGGATGGCATCACCAACTCGATGGACATGAGTTTGAGTGAACTCTGGGAGTTGGTGATGGACAGGGAGGCCTGGCGTGCTGTGATTCATGGGGTCGCAAAGAGTCGAACACGACTGAGCGACTGAACTGAACTGAACTGAACTGAAGGCTGGGAAAGGGGAGAAGGGGAAAATGGAGAGTGTCTACCAATGGGTATGGAGTTTATTTGGGGGATGCTAAACATGTTCCAAAATTAGACTGTGGTGATGGTTGTACAACTCTTTAAAGTAAACTATATACTTTAAAGGGGTGAGTATCATGGTTTGTGAATTATATCTCAATGAAGTTGTATAAAAAAGTGATACAATGGAAGCATCCCTCTAGAAATATTCATCAGGCAGCAGTGTGAATGATCACTGAGAATAGAGGGAACTCAAGTCAGGGCAGTCACCAGTTAGAGGGTCTGATCTTACAGTCCACTTACAGTCCATTCAGGAGGTGATTGAGGCAAAGCAGGGTAGCTGTCCCGATAGAAGGGTCACCTGAGGAGCTGTAGGTGTGGGATGGTGGGTCCTGACCAGATACTGTGGTCTCTACTAGGCATGGAGTCAGCTGGAATTCATGAAACAACCTACAATTCCATCATGAAGTGTGACATTGACATCCGCAAGGATTTGTACGCCAACAATGTCCTCTCCGGGGGTACCACCATGTACCCCGGCATTGCCGACAGAATGCAGAAGGAGATCACAGCACTGGCCCCCAGTACCATGAAGATCAAGGTGGGTGCTACCCTGGCCCCCTCGTCCTATTCTTTGTACAAAGACCTGTGTACTTGGGTACACAGGTCCCAGTCAGGCTGCTAGGCCTACGGCTTGGTGGTCACCTTTATCTTGGCCTGAGGCAGATTTCATCTTGTGGGGGAGTATGTTCCTGGGACCCTGAACGGGAGACACATTTATCCTGGGTGCTTAAGCACAATCTCATGGACACTGTATGAGAAGGAGGTAAAATGAATTTGAAATGGAGAGAATATTGAAAGGGTTGAGAAGGAAATGAGGAGGTTAAAGAGGGAAAGAAAAGGAGGAGGCAACACCACACCATCTTTAAACTTTAAAAAGGACCTGGGAAACCTTTTTAAGGTGAAAGTTCCAGAGAGAGAATGTTGGCTGCAGGACAGGCTACAGAGACATTCCTTGATTCCTGGATAACCTCTGACCTGTTGTCCCATCTCGGCCACAGCCCTCCCACACTGCTTCTCACCTCATAGGCCTCCTCAGCACAGGAGCCCACCTGTCTTACCACCCCTCCCCAGCCTCTGGTCCCCGAGCAGTCAGACAGACCCTTTCAGGATTTCTAGGAACTGTTTTGCTAGCAGGGTTAGAAAAAGATAGGCGCCAAATAGAAATAACAAATAGGTTGAAAGTTACAGAGTCTCATGATAAAGTTGGCCTCTGAGCTAAGGAAGTGTGTTCTATATGTTGGTATTCTAAGAACCTTTTTCACAAAGGCCTCCCTGCCCAGGGAAGCATAGTGGGCCACCAGAAAACAGGTGAGCACCTCCGAGCTCTTCTCACTTGGAACCACTGGAGCAGTCTTGTTTATTGAGGCCGGCCGTATGGTGGGCACTGTGCCAGGCCTTGGGCAGTGGTGTTTTTACTAAGACCATGTGTCAGGATACCAAACCTAGCCTCACCCCCAGATTCCTGTTCAACAGATATGGGGTACCGCCATCACCTACAATGACAAACGGACACCAGTGATTTGATGCATATCCCAATTTATGAGCCAATGCCCTGAGTTTAATAACATGGCTAGCTGTTCAGGAGTTTAAGATCTGATTATTAGACATGCTTAATGGGAAAACAGCTTAAATAAGACCAGAGGAAGGGAAAGGGCACTGCAGGCAGGGGAAGAAAGTGAGTAAAGGTGCCCAAGGGTGTGTGCATGTACAAACTCCCCAGCCAAACTGGACAGCAAGATGTTGGGGGAAGACGAGGCAAGCTCCAGAATATGGAAGAAGAGAGTAGGGTGGAAACTGGGCTGAGATTTAGGGCCTCCAGCCCAAGACAGCCCAGAGTTTGCTCAAAACTAGAGCTGCCCAGCAATAAAATCCTTTACCTTTTAGCGGCTGCGCCAGTCCTTGAGGTGTCTGTCAAAGGAGCCCCAGGGTGACTTTCATCTGTGTGAAAAAGATAACTTCTAAAGACCCTATTTATTCTGTAAATCCATGATCTCTTCAATTTAGGAAATATGTAGGGAGATTCTTAGGAGACCAGAAAAAAATCTGTTTCACATCTGGCTTGTTCTAGCATTGGATTCTTAGTCCCTTCAGAAGCAGGAATTAGTTGAGTCATAGTCCTTTTGGATCCACTTTTAGGTGAAGTTCAAAGTTGTCTGACGGCAACGAATTTCTAAAGGCCAAGCTCAGGAATCCCAGTGGCATGCGTGAATCTGAGAACTTCTCAGATTCAAGAAACTATTGAGTAGACTGGCTTATTCTCCAGAAAGGAGGAATCCCAGCCCAAGCTGCCCATGCATCCAGGCAAGAAAAGAACAGCACTCCCCTTATAGATGTTTGTATTGGTTAGCTATTGCTGGGTAACAGCAACTGTAAAATGTCAGGTCACATAACAATAAGCATTTATTGTTCATGAATCTGCAGGTCAGCTGGGTGTCACTTGTTTTGGGTCAAGTTTGGCTACGCAGTTCTGCAGGTCTAGCCAAGTCAGGTCAGGGGCGTATCTCTTACTGTGGGGCTTAGGCTAAAGGGCCAGTAGCTCTTTAAGGGAAGTTCTTCTCATGAAGATGACAGAGACACAAGAGAGTGTGCCACTTGCATGACTGAAGCACATTTCTAGCCACTATGTCAAGTCTGCTGATATCCCATTGGCCAAAGCAGACAGGGCCCAGCCCATTCTTCACATGGAGGGGCAGGGGAATGAAGTGGGAGGGAGGGTGACAATCTGAGCAATAGTCTGATCTACCACAAGGTTTCTCCTAGTTCCTTTCTGACCACAGGGGCTGTCCTTTCCCAGGGCACTCTGGCAGTATGATGAGATGATTCCAGGACCACCTTCCCTATACCTTGGCAACTGATCATGATTCACCGCATTTGCTCTTTGCAGATTATTGCTCCCCCAGAGCGGAAGTACTCGGTCTGGATCGGAGGCTCCATCCTGGCCTCTCTCTCCACCTTCCAGCAGATGTGGATCAGCAAGCCAGAGTATGATGAGGCAGGGCCCTCCATTGTCCACAGGAAGTGCTTCTAAAGTCAGAACAGATTCTCTGGGAACCTCCTTGAGCGTGCTCTGTTAACAATCATGAAACATTAAAACCTACAAGCCGTACTTCTCTGTGTGGAGCTCTTTATTTTCGTGGGCTGTGTCTCACACACAGTGCCAAGGGCTTTTCACACCTTATTTCTAGTCCACACAATGACTCTATGAGGTAGGTGCTGCTATTACATATCACAGGTGAGGAAATTGCGCTCTGAGAAGTTACAAACTTGCTGAAGATCACACAGAACCAGGGTTAAAAATTCACGTGTATCTGATGCTAAAGCCTAGAGCTTATTCTACCAACTTGTTTCCTTTTTCTTTGAACTTCAGTAAGAATGAGGACTACATGACTCTTGGGGACAGGAGGGTTAAGAAACAAGGGCTTTCAGAGGTGTAAGTCCTTTTACTCAAGGGTGATAACACTAGAGAATGTGAACAAAAAGAGGAACACAGCACTTATAGGATGAAACATATGAGTGGTTGAAACACAATTATTATTTAAATTTAGGTGAAGGATGGTCATAGTGGGCTTAAGATCTCTATGAGGTCCTTTGTCATTGAGGATTAAGTTGCATTTTGCCCTAAAAACTAATCAAGAAAGGAGCAGCTCTGCAGGAAGAATATTTTCTCTTCCTTAACTCTTCTCCATCCCTCTTCTCTTTTTCTCTGTGTCTCTGTCTCAGATTATTTGCTACCCACTCCCTGCCTTTGGTCAGGTCTGCTATTTCACAAGCGTTTACTGAATTTTTGGCATCTACAATTCCTGGTTAAGGTCAAAATGGGATTTATGTACCCCACAAAGATGATTCCTGCTCATCAAGGTCACAATGCCTAAAGAAGGAGACAGACATATACGTATAAAACAATGATTTGAGCAGAAACAGAAGCTTTCACAAAATACTATGGGAGAATAATGGATAATGACAACAGCTACCACTGACTGAATGCTTACAGTATGCCAGGCACTGGGTTAAGAGCTTTACATGGATTTTCTCATTTCCTCCTTACCACAGCTCTATGAAACAGGTGCTAGTATCATTCTTATTTCATAGCTAGTTTACTAATTAACTAGATTGCCCAGCTAGTTATTGGCAGAACTAAGTCCTTACTTCTGCCAGCATGCCTTTTGCTCTTGCCACCTGGCCAGGTCCCATCCTTGATGCTCCTGAACAGAACCCACCTGGTCTTTGCAGACACACCTATATGGAGACAGTGGAGTCCAGTTAAAGCATTACAGAACTCAAGGTCAGACATGTCTCCTCCACCATCCCCTCACTTGCCCTCTGGGGTTGTGGTAGAGAGGCATAATTTCAAAAACAAAATCCCTAGAGGATTTTTGTCTTCTAAAGGGTTTCCCAGAAGCAGACCCTGGAATGAGGACTCACGGGCAAGTGATTTATTAAAGTGCTCTCGCTGGAAGCCAGTGAGTAGAGGAGAGAGGCAGGACAGCAGAGGGTCACCGCAGCCCGCTCTCCCAGGAGCCCTGGAGTATAAACCTTACTGCAGGCAGGGAGCCACGGCCACATAGCAGTGATTGGTGATGGCACTTCCTAGGGGACAGGAAGTCTCAGAATTTCCTCCTGTTGAAGGGCTCCAGTAGGTTAAGGGCTGTCTTGCAAAGAAGAGCCACAGGCAGGGGCTACTGGGAGAGAAAGCACACGGAAGAGGGGTTATGATGCCAGGCACACAGACCCTTCCCACTGTGAAGGGGCACAGAGGAGTCTCCATACGGGGCAAGAAGGGAAGGCTGACCTGTCCTTCCTCCTTTTCCCTGACCTGATCTTACCCCACTTCAATAAGTGCTGTCCAAGACTTCTGCAGGGGAAGTCGAGTTATGTGCTGGTAGAAGGGAGAGCATGGATTGATTATAGTGGTTTGAGGATTGTGTAAATCCAACAGGAAGTCAACTAAATAGAAATAACATCCTAGGACCTGAGGGCCAGGCTGAGGGCGGCCATTACTTATTATGTAATACCTATTGGTTGGTAACCGTGTTGCCGGCATTGTATTAAATGCTGCACATGGATTATCTTTCTTAACCCTCACCTCCAGCTGTCTGAATACAAAAGCCCACACACTTAACTGTTCCCTATATGTCTCCATTTATGACTAGGTCCATCAGTGTTCATTCAGGTGAGCAGAGCCACCATGCACGTTATGGGGATAAGGGAGTTATTATAGGAATGAGACTGTCCCAACATGGGACAAGCTGGGGAAGTGGAGGTCTGGAGGGAAATGTGGGGCAATCAGGGAGGAGTTGCTAGGCCTCAAGGATTAGCTGGGAGCTATCTCTGGGCACACCTGTCTGTCATACTGTCTGATGACAAAGGTCTTCTAAATCTCACACCTGGTCCTTTTTTGATCAACTCAAACTCAAAGCCCTGTTAGGAAGGGGGTTTTGGAAGCATACTTCCCAGATTAACCAGACTAACGTAGCACAATCCAGTACACTAGAGTATCTTTGATGTAGATAAGAATATAACTGACCACACATCAAGCTGCAGAAGAAGGTCAGGGTCACATTTGTGTATGTTTATTTCCCCATTTTTAGTGGCTGCATAGCACATTGGTAGTACAGATCAGTTTACTTGTCACAGCAGCATTTACAAATATTTGAAAGTGGTAATTCCTTCAGAGCTCTAAGGACTAAGCAGAGTGTCTAGTACATGGTAGATGCTGAGCCAATACTGGATGAAGGAATGGATGCTGAATGATTGCAGTCCTCTTGGGGCAACATCAGCTCTTACTCATAAACTTCAGCAGATGTCTGACAACCCCCAGGAGCAGGAAGTGACCTCATTCTTCCAAGCAAATGGGACATAATTCTGCGCAACAACTGCTTTCTGGCCAAAACCTGTTTACCACTTCCAGGAAGAAGTGATCACCACCTTTTTTTCTCCCTTGCTTCTGACGATACCTTTAATCACCCTTCTTCCTCATGCACTCTGGGGTGGGCCTCCAACACACCCATTTGTTTCTTGAGCCCTTACCTTTTGACCATAGCTGGGCCAATCAGAGTCTCTCTTTTGGAAATTTGGAATTAGGATCAAGAAAGGTATTGAATTTTTCTGCATGGTATAACATAATAAGCATGAAGAAATACAGAGGAATAGAAGGATCATCAATAATTGTGGGATAACTAACAAGCAAAAGGCATTTTAGCTTCTTACTTTACAGTATACATCCCCCCAATTTAAAAGCTTTTGGAAGCAAGGAACAGAGTGAGAGGAAATATTTACAATGGATTCATATCCAGAATATACAAAGAACAATAACAATAAGTAAAAGAGAGATAGCCAATAGGAAATGGGCACAGGACTTGAACAGGTCCTTCACAACAGAGGTTACTGAAATGGCTGATAAATATACAGAAAAAAGTTCCATTTCATTAATCATCAGGAAAAGGCAGATTAAAACTGCAAGATACCATTATACAGCAGAATGAATAAAATAAAAAAAGCTGACAATACCAATTGTTGGCAAGAATGTGGAACTATGAGAATGCTGAGTCACTGAGTTGGCACTCTTGACTGGTGCGATCAAACACCGTGAAACTGTATACTCTTTTGGAATATCTACTAAAGCTCAGCACACATATAACCTCTCATGCAGCAGTTCTACTTGTAGGCATATGCCCAAGACAAATGAGTTCTTAACTTTACCAAGGAGAAGGCAATGGCACCCCACTCCAGTACTCTTGCCTGGAAAATCCCATGGACGGAGGAGCCTGGTAAGCTGCAGTCCATGAGGTTGCTAAGAGTCGGACACGACTGAGCGACTTCACTTTCATTGTTCACTTTCATGCATTGGAGAAGGAAATGGCAACCCACTCCAGTGTTCTTGCCTGGAGAATCCCAGGGACAGGGGAGCCTGGTAGGAGGCCGTCTGTGGGGTCACACAGAGTCGGATACAACTGAAGTGACTTAGCAGCAGTAGTAGCAGCAACTTTACCAAAGACATACTCAAGAACGTTCATAGCAATTATATCTGTTATAGCTTTAATTTACAAACTTTCAAATGCCCATCAAGAGTAGAATGGATAAATTAAATTCAAGGTGGTATAATAACATAATGGAGCACCACACAACAACAAGGATAAATGAATTACAGCTATCTATATAACATACATAAATCTCACAGACATTATGTTGAATGAAAGAACGACTCACTACATGATTTCATTTACATAAAGAATGGGCAAAACTAATGTCTGCTGTTAGAAGTCAGCCTATTGGTTAACTTTGGGGGTAGTAACTGGCAGGGGAAATGAATTCTGGGGATGCTGGTAATGCTTTATTTCTTACTCCGAATCTGGGTAACAGGCTGTGCTTAGTTTATGAACATTTCATAAAACAGTATACTTATAATACATGCTCTTTTCTTCACTACATATTTTGCCTCACTAAAAACTTGTTTTAAATGACTTTTAGGGGAATTCTCTGGTGATCAAGTGGTTAAAACTCTGCACTTCCACTGTTGAGGTATGGGGGGAAGTGGGTTCAACCCCTGGTTGGGGAACTAAGATCTTACATGCACGAGGTGCAGCCAGACACCTTATTTTAAAAATAAGTAAATAAATTAGTTAAATTATTTTTAGGAGCTCTAACTTTTAGGAACAGGTTAATTGCCTATCTGTACCTAAACCTGCCAGCAACTTTTGTAGTTAACCTTCACAGTCACCCTGAGGGCAAAGAGACAAACAAGGCCATAGGATAGTGAGAGCTTCTCAAACTTTTTTGGATGAATATTTTCCCAAGTTGGAGTTCACATAGATAAAGAAATAGAAGTAATTTTTCTACAGAGAAGTGATTGTGGCAGAGGGAGTCGGGGAATGGGACAGATTTTAGCTGCCCCAATATCCTTTAGCACTCTACCCAGGTTATCCTAAATAAATGTAGAATCTATTTTTTAATGTGTGTGTGTGTATGTGTGTGTGTGTGTGCTCAATTTTGTCCAAATCTTTGTGACCCCATGGACTATAGCCCACCAGGCTTCCCAGTTCATGGGATTTCCCAGGAAAAAATAGTGGAGTGGGTTGACATCTCCTTCCCCAGGGATTGAACCTATATCTAAATATATGAATGTCACTTCAGCCATCCCATATAAATATCAGTATAGGAAAAAGATCTTGTGCCTGCTTTGCAAATAGTTGTCCTGAGACTGGCAGGAAGGCAGCAGGGCACAATCTTAAAAGAATGGCACAGTTAATAAGAACAGGAGATCACAAACACAGGTTAGAACCTCCTAGGCCCAAGATGGCAGAAGATTTGACTTCCAGTAGATGAACCTCATTATATGCTCACTGTAATATATTAGCATCTAAATGACACCCACAGGCACCATGACAGTTTTGAGGCTGACCATAAATGGGCAAAAAGTGGGTGGTGCTCCAATTTCTGGAAATCCTTGCCCCTTCTCCAAGATGTTCGAATATTCCACCCACTCCTTAGCCTATGAAATTACCCAGCCCATAAAAACTAACCACCTCCACACCTCTGGTGCTCTTGCCTTCTGAGACAGCCCATACATTGTGGAGCGTTTATCTTCCTAAACACACCTGCTTTCACTTTACTATGGCTAGTTCTTGAATTCTTCCTGAAAGAAGCCAAGGACTCTCACTTTGCAGCCTGTCCCGGGGATTCAGTCACGTCTCTGCTCTTTTTGACCCCATGGACTGTAGCCCACCGGGTCCCCTGGTCCATGGAATTTTCCAGGCAAGAATACTGGAGTGGGTTGCCATTTTCTACTCCAGGGGATCTTCCCCACCCAGGGATCGAAACCAGCTTTCTGTTAGTCTTCTGCAATGGCAGGTTGATTCTTTACCATTGCATCACTTGGGAAGCCCTCCACCCTCTTCACCCTTATGGAATTTTTGCTTACTACTCAAATCAACTGATAGAACTTTATATTTATTCAAGAGGCAAAACAAGAGGTGGAGTGTAACTGACACACTAACTTGCTAATTTATTCAATAAGATGCCAGCATTGCGGTGGAAGGTATACGGAATGTGAAGTTAATTTATGTAGATCATCAGACTGCATCATTTTCCTACTTAAAACTGTCCAATTTCTTCCCACGTTAGAACAAAAGCCAAAAAACAAACACTTGGGGGAAAAACTCGTTTAAAATTACAATTATTTTTGTCATTAGTTACGAAATTTATTCTAAAGTGAGACAAATATGCAAAGGTAATAAATTGCTGACTTATGGCAGTTTTTAAATGTTGCTTTTCCAGTGAACACAAACAGACGCGCGAATAAAGCAGCAATCCAACTTTCAGTAAACTCTCCAGTACCCCACACTAGCAATCTTTCTTGCAACACTTTCCTACAAATATCGCGATAACAGAGAGGTTTTTTCCCCCCCTCCTTGGCCCCTCCCCTCGGGCCAGCTCAACCCCACCTACTTCCCGCCTGACGTCAAAGGTGCGCCGGAGTGTCTGAACAGCAGTATCGGGGGCGGAAGTGCTCTCGACGGAAGTGATCGCTGCGTGAATCGTGGGTGGGATGACCGCTGGCCGGCTCTATCTAAGGTTGCTGCGCGCATCCTCGAAGTTCATGGCTCAGCGCTTACTCGAGGGTGTGCACCCTTCCAGGGGTCTGCACGCGGGGCGTGGTCCCCGAAGGCTCTCCATCGAAGGCAACATTGGTAAGGGCCAGAAGTAGCTGCCAGGCTTCGGCCTCCGCAGATCAGGTTCCTGAGAGGCTAGGAAAGGGAGTTGGGCCCAGATCCCCTTCCTTTTCGATCTGATGTGGCCAGGCTCCTTGTTCTGAGGTGCCAGACCTTTCCCCCACTCAAGGTGCGCTGTGTGCCTTTGCCTCTTGGATTTTTCAGACGTCAGGCCTTCGTACTTTCCCACAGGGATACGTTTATTGAGGCATAAAAGCCACACAGTC
Organism: Moschus berezovskii; assembly: GCF_049115385.1. Taxonomy (NCBI): domain Eukaryota; kingdom Metazoa; phylum Chordata; class Mammalia; order Artiodactyla; family Moschidae; genus Moschus; species Moschus berezovskii. The sequence goes on from NC_142470.1 coordinate 97,892,797, forward strand.
TGTTAATGGGACAAGAGCTAGCTTGTTTTGGTAGATCAAAATGGAAGCGACAAAGAGAAGGGTGCAATGTCTTTGTTCTCCTAATTTGAGGTTGCTAGATTGAGGGGAGGCGAAAAGGGTGTCTGTAAAATAGCATTTCAGATTACGAATAATATTTTAGTGTGTGTCCCATGCAGTATTTGGAACATACCCCCCCCAATCTAAAATTCGGATTTAACTGAGTGCCCTTATTTTATCCGGCAACCCTATGCTAAGTTCGTAAACTCCAGTCATTCAGATAACACTTTCACTATTTTTTCCATGTCTGCTGGGCCCTCTATAGTTTCTTAACATTTTTCTTAGAACAGCTCACTTTTTAAACTTAAAAACGTGTGTTACATTAAAAATAACTGTTATAAGAATGAATAGAAGTCCAGTACCTTAAATAAAAATATTTGAAAATAAAATGAAAGCAAAATATTCAATTAGTTACTGTTAGTTACTAATGTTGCTGAAGTCTGACTTGAGGCTTTTACCTGTAGGGTGCTGAGCCCTAAAAAGGGATTAGAAAGTTTTAAGTATTGAAGACTTTTAGCAGCAAACTGACAATTTCTCAATTTGTTCATTCAACAAATAACCCTTTGAGCAATTTCCATATTTCAGCATTGCTGTTGGCCCTGAGAATACAGCAGTGAACAGAACAAATAAAAATCTCTGCTCTCACGGGACTCTAGTAGAGAGGGATACACAATAAACAACATAAATAGTATGTTAGATATTAAAAAGTGTGATGGAGGAAATATAGGGTTGAGAAATTGAAGGAAATTGGAATTTTAAGTTGAGTTGTCAAGGCAGGCCTCACTGAGAAGGTGATAATTTGAGCAAAAGCCTGAAGAAGGTGAGGGAGTGAACCATGTGGATAATGTGGAGAAGAATCTTCCAGGCAGAGGAAAGATCAAGGGCAGAGGCCCTGAGGTGGAAAGTGTGTTCAGGGAACAAGAGGAAAGCTACTGTGGCTGGAGTGGGGTGAGACAAGGGGGCAGGTGAAGGAGATGAGATCAGCAGGTAAGGAGTGGCTGGATTGTATAGGCCCTGTAGTCCATTATGGAATTTTACTCTGACTGAGATGAGAAACTGTTGGAAGATTTGAGCAGTCAAGTGACTTGATTTGACTAAGATTATAAAAAGATCACTCTGGCTGATATGTTGAAAATAGAAGGTGTCAGGAAGTTGCTGCAGGGATGAGTTATGGTGTGTAGGACCAGGATGTTAACAGTGGAGGTGGTGAGAAGTGATTCGATTCTAATTTAATTTAGGGTGGGGCACACAGGATTTGGTAACAGGAAACTGTGGAGTATAACATAAAAGGGGTCAGTGATGACTCGAATCATTCTGGCCTGAGCAACTTGAAAGATGGAGTTCCAATTTTCTTAGATAGAGAAAAGTGGGAATAACAGCCTGGGGACAGAAGGGTGATTTCAGGTTTTTGGTTTTAGGCATGTTAGGTTTTTATATGCTTATTAGATATCTAAGTAGGGCTGTTGAATAGTCAGTTGGATATATGAGTCTAGAGTTGAGAATCTCCCTGGATTGTAGTTATACACATAGATGGTATTTAAAGCCAGGAGTCTATGTATCTTGATAGAGATGACCATGTCCTGGGCATGCAAATGTTAAGAGAGATTGATGACCACTGAGATGAGAGGAAAGCCAGAAACATGATATACTGGAAACTAAGTGAAGAAGATGTTTGGAAAAGAAATGATCGACTGTATAATGCTGTTTGAATAATGGAACTCTTTGGTGAACTTGAACAGTTTATAGGAGTAGGTGGCCGAAAATCTGATTGTAGAGGTTCAAGGAGAATGGGAGGTGAGGAATTGGAAACAGTGGGTTAAGACCACTGTTTGCAGTTTTCCTTGAAAGGGGAGATGTGGAGTATACCTGAAATGGGACGACGGTTTGAGAGAGTTAGGTTTTTTGTTTTTTTTCTTTTCGTAAGAGGAATTAGATCATATTTATAAGCTGGTAGAAAGAGAGAAAATTGGTGAAACAGGAGAGAGGATAGACTTGCCAGAGTGATTTTAGTAAGCAGGAAGGGATGGAATCTCTTGCCCAAGTTAAGAAAGAGATTGGCTTCAGCTCGCAGCAGTTTATCCCTAATAAACAGGGAGAATGGCAACATAAATGATTACTGACTTGAGTAGGTGCGTTGGGAACTTGGAGAACATCTTCTGGTTGTGTCGACTTGAGTAGGTGCGTTGGGAACTTGGAGAACATCTTCTGGTTGTGTCAGTTTCTCAGTAGAATAGGAAGAAAGATCAGCTGAATGTGGGGAGAGAGGAAAGCCATGAAATAGTCTGGCGAGTGAGCAGGAGAAATGCAGAACTGCTGGGCGGCATTAAGGACCCATTTGGACTTAGTGGTCTTGAATTTTAAGTGAGAACAGTAACCGCAGATGTGTGTTTTTTCTCCAGCTAACTCAGAAACATTGAAGGGAATGAGAGGGGCTACCTGCCTCATGGTGTTTTTTTATAAAAGATTTTCTGTCCTATACTTTGGGAAACATGCCGCTGAAGGAAACTTTGTCCTCAGAGCCCAGAGAGGTACAGAGTACTTCACAAAATAAGTGGTTTGGACAGATGATCAAGTGAAATTTGAGCTGCCTATCCCAGTTTTCCTGCCTTTTGCTTCTCTTCTTATCCTTTCCAGATTTCTGTGCCTCCTTCTTGCTTTCTCCTGCAGCCAAAGCTCAATAAGTGCCTACCGTGGAGGTAGACTCAGATGTGGTCCAGGCCTTCTCCTTTAAGGAGCTCACAGCTAAGTGGGAGGAGCAGACTTCTAAACATAATTTCTATACCAAATGATGAGTGCTATGTTTGGACATGGAAACTTGGAATCTCTGGGGTAGGAATTCCTCCCCCAGAGGAAAGAGTGTTCCAGGCACAGGAAGTAATATTTGCCAACACAGAGCCTCAGGAAACATACAGTTTTAATATCAGACTTGTGCCTGGAGTTTGAAGGGCCCGTGAGAGGATAGCAGAACAAGAATTTGGAAGGGTAGGATTTGCCAGATGTTGAACAGCTAGGAGTTTCTCATGTAGGCTGTGGGAGGCTACTGAAGACTTAAAGCTAGTGTGTGCCATGGCCAGATTAATTTTTAAAAGGAAATGGACTAGAAGGAATGAATAAAAATAAAGCTTCATAAAGTGGGCATTTTGTATGTCTTATTTGCTGCAGTACCCATCATGCCTTGCATCCGGTTTGTTGAATGAATGTTGGAGTCAACAGACTAGGTTTTGTGGCTATTGTAGTTGTTGGAGGGAGGGAAGATGCAGGCCTGAACAGAGAGAATGGTGGACATCATCAGACATCTTGATGGTTTGAGAAAGATTTTGGAAGTGGAATTGCCAGGACCTGGTGACCACTTGGAGGTGAGAGATAAGGAGCCTTAATTTGGACACTGAAAACTGAGGATGGGAATGAAGGAAGAAGTCTTCCGTAAGAGTGGTGTTTGGAGGAGGTGCCTCTGAGACAAGAGACAGATGCTCTGAGGTAGATTAGAGTAAGTGCCTGAAGTGAATAGACAGATTGGAGCTGCCTTCCCAGACGTGGAAGTTGTTGACTCGTCAGGGTAGTTGTTGAAGTCTTGGAAGCGAATGCAGTTGCCCAAAGGAAGTGTGACTAATGCGAAGTGGACTGGGGGATCTTAATCTGGCTGTTTCTAGTTTTATCTCCCATTATGTTATTCTCCATCACCCCCACACGGTGATGTCTCTCTCCAGACAGAATTGGGCACTGCCTCCTCTGTGTGCTCACATAACATTTTGTGCCCACAACTTCTGCAGCACTTGAGTTCTGTTGAGATGGTTGACACCCTCAGTACTTTTCCTGGATTAGCCACATAGTGTCTTGTTCATCTTTGTGTCACCAGCGTCTAAGCCATGTGTGGCCTATTGTACTCATACAGTGTTTGCTAGATGCTTGAATCCTGGGCTGTGATAGCCATGTGCAAGTTAGTCATTGGTATCCACAGAGGAAATACAATAAACTGCTTTTACAGTCAAAGCAAACAGTTATCTTGTTCTCTAACCACAGGTGGCATTCCCCCCTGCTCCCCAGAAATCAGAGTATCCATTCAGGAAACCTGAACAGGGGAAGGTGAACCCCTCTCCCAGCTGGAGTTAGATAGGTTTAGAGGGACTTCTCTTCTGATGCTGCTCTAAATCTTGTTAATCTGATCCTGCAGGTATGCACAGTAGCACATAAGGAAAACAGATCAGTGAAGCAGCAAGTAATGGCATCTAGCATGAGCTGTGAGCCATATGTCATGATTACAAGTCAAAGCTTGGGACCTAGAATCCTTTAAAATCTAAAAAATAAAATACCTAGCCTATCTTTTTTAAGTAAGTGTATCCATCACTAAAGTGTATTATCACCTTCCAAAGTCAGTTATTTTGTGTTTACAAACCTAAATTGAAGAAAGGATTGCTGTAGGAACTATTGTTAGTGAGTCATCTCAAACTAGTCTCTCTCTTTTTTTTTTTTCATTTTGGGTTCAAAGACCCAGCAGAGAAGAAGAAACCTCCCTTTTGCCATTTAGAGGCTTGTATGTAAAGCAGTGGAGAGCGTTCCTAATAACATATCCTCCAGCACTCAGAATTAGTGATTCAACATCACTAGTGTCATCTTTTTATTTTCATTAAGAGTAAGCATTTGGGCAAGATTCCCAGGGAAGAAAGGAGTCTTTGTATATTGGATACACTGCTGGGAATGAATTGGATCCTCTCTTTCTGTGATTTACATCATTCCATCCATCCATCTCACTCTCAGCACCTGGCCAGATCCTCAGGATGCAAAGGAAATAAGGTTAGTCCCTGTCTTCAAAGCATGAGTTCCCAGTCTAGCTCGGCAGACTGATGAGTCAACAAATAATTACACTGTGATGCCTTTTAAACCAGAACAGGCAGTAATTAACTATGCCCAGGGATAAAGTGGAGCTGGAGAGAGTTCAAGGAGACATCACTGAGAAGGAGACCGTGAAAGGATGAATCAGGTGGTGGGCAGAGCTTGGGAGGGCATTCCAGATCAGCAAGGGTCTTGTGCTGAATGCAGAAGTTTAACTTACACTTGGAAGTTGTGAGGGATGGTTTGTTTTTTTTTTTTCTTTTTTTAACAGTGATTTTTTTTTTTCTTCTCATGAAAAGAAGATGAAAGTAATCAGGGCTGAAATATATCAAGTTTCTTTTAAGTCAGCTGATTTTTTTCCCCAGAATGCTTTTAGGCTCAGAGCCTGTCTGATGGTGGGTACTTAGTCTCAATATAAGTTCCTTGAGGGCAGCATCTCAGCTTACTTCATTTTAGTTATAGTACCTGCTGTTAGTGGCTACTCTGTAAACATCTGTTGGTTGAATGAATGAATAGAGCATCAGATATAGTTCCTGAAATAAAGGCTTTAAATTTTCTTTGGAAGAACTTTTTTGTTTAAAGATAGGCAGTTTTATATTTACTTGCTTTTTGGTAAAGGATTTTACATCTTGTTCCAAAGAAAATGCCTGGAGATGATGGTATATTTAAGAGGCTCCCATGAACTCCGGCTGTATTAAATTTAAGATGATAAATCATTTTGAGTGTTACATCAGGATACTATCTTAACTACTGGGTTTTAGTATAATGTATTTGTAATAGGCATTGTATTGCTGCTGCTGCTGCTGCGTCACTTCAGTTGTGTCCGACTCTGTGTGACCCCTTAGACGGAAGCCCACCAGGCTCCCCCGTCCCCGGGATTCTCCAGGCATAGAAAAACTTGTGGGAGGGAAAAAAAGCATGATTTAGGAAAAGATGAATGTTGACAACAGAACTATTTGATCCAGCCTGTGGAATGACAATACTGGTGCTAATAAAAGTCAACTTGTTGATGTAATGTGCTCTGATAACAAAGTACCTCCCACCCTTTCTCAAGTCATAGCACACATAATAAAGTGCAGCGATAGCCAAGGCCCTAAGGGAAGGTTTAATGCTGCTTATGAGGTCTGATACCTCCCACATTTCATGATATTAGAAGTATCCTGAAAGAACAGTTAATTGTGATAAGTCTGAGATAGTGATATCAGAAGATGCTGGTGCTCAGCCTAGAGACCAGACAAGGGGAGGCATTTTTCAGTTGGCCCAGTGTTATTCTGAAGAAGAGAACATCTGGACACAGATGTTCTGGTCACTAGGAGGAGACCAGTGTAGCAGTGGAGAACCAGACAGCACCATTCTTATGAAACCCCTGGGAATATTTTAAAACCTAAGTCTTAAAAAAATTTAAAAAACTTAAAAAAAAAACCTATTATGGTCAAGTATCATAACCCCCCATAAAGTTATGTATTATAAATACATAATTTTGAATTATTTTTTTAAATAGTTATTCTGTATCGGTGGGTGGTGCTTGGCACAGCTAAGCTCCATTGGAGTGCAGTTCTGTGGTCATTGTATGGTGAATTATCCAGGCTCTCCGAGCCCTACAGTGACATGGATGGCAAAGTTCCTAGGACCTTCCATCAGCATTCACTGTTATTCTTTGCTGAAAGTCTAGCTTCTCATTTTTAAAGTGGCTTTCCAAAATTTTTGGAATGGGGAGTAGTGTGCAAGTTGGGGGTGTTGCACTGGTGTGATTGTTCCAGTAATTAGGACTGTATATTTCCCGTCACATCTCATTTTTGGCATTCCAGGTTTTGTGTGTTTAAATAGCACAAGTCGGTTTCTCAGAGTACTGACTGCCCTTGGATGAACTAATAGTGTCTGATCTCAGAGGTGAAGTTGGCACACCCTACCCCTCAGGGCCCTTCTTTTCCATCTGCAATTGTTCCTTGGGTAGTTGCTTTTAACTTTTAAAAAATTTAATGCTAACAACCATTTTACCCCACCCATGTAAGAAATCATTTACCTTCATCTTTTCATGTGAATTAAAATAGTTTTTCAGCCTGTAGCCAGGAACCATGTTTTAGCCTTAATCAAAAACCTGCAATCTAAATATTGACCATCTCTGCCAAATATTTTGAACTAAGGATGATTCAGGGCAGGCAGATGTCTGATAATAGAAAATGCAACCAGTTTGTAGTTTCTGCGACCCTGTTGGGCACTCCATGACAAGCCCAGAAGGTCTTATTTGGTAGTCTGGGATATGGTTTTGGAACCTATATTTTTTAAAAACCACCTCTGTTGATTGTGATCAGATTGTTCTGGATAGCAATCTGAAATGTAAGTCTACATCACAGTCACTTGGGGCATACTTTAAAAATGTGGATTCCTGGGATCCAACCTCAGAGATTCAGATCTTGTTAGGAAACTAAAATTGAGACCCATGAAAAATCAGACCAATTAAATGCTAAATGTATCAGAGGCAGTTAATAAATATTTGTTTGAGTCAACTGCCCAACATGGTAGGAATTTGGTGTGAGCTAGAGATGTCCTGTGCATTGGAGAAGGAAATGGCAACCCACTCCAGTGTTCTTGCCTGGAGAATCCCAGGGACGGGGGAGCCTGGTGGGCTGTCGTCTATGGGGTCGCACAGAGTCGGACACAACTGAAGTGACTTAGCAGCAGCAGCAGAGATGTCCCGAACTTTGTGGAAGAGGTGGGCCTTGGGCCCGGTGAGGGAAGGGATTTAGACACAGGCCGAGCAGGGCAGGGGAAGGCATTGATTCACTGAAGTGTGGGCGGAGCAGAGGCACACAGGAGCTCGGTGAACGTGGGATTGAGAGATGAGCATGACTACAAAATGCACAGATTTCTGTGTTTGTTCTTCACCCTCTGTGTTCAGAGAGGAGTTGGAGCAGTGTGAAATAAATGTCACATACTGGATGTGTGGGCTCTTCTGCTGAGACATCTCTTTACTCCCAGTCATCAACCATGAATGGCTGATAGAATCGACTGGAAGGATGCCTCCCCTTTCTTTCTCTTGTTTCCATTTGGATTCCTCCTAAGGGTAGAATTCACTTGATAAAGATCATCTCTGATAGGGGAGATTGAGCTCCAAGTGCTCAATTGTTTTGGTTCATGTTTTGGTTTTTAACAGATGTGGGTTTCATAGGGAGCTGAAATTAATAATATATGTTTTATTCACTCGGCTAGGTCATTAGTCTGGGCTTTGGTTCCTGCCTTGGAGGAACCCCATCTTCTACCTAGAGAAACAGAATTACAATGGTGGTGATGGAGTCTTATCCACATTGCCAGACCAAGCACAAGCATTGCCAGGCCAATCTAGCTTCTAGGTATAAGGTCCTGAAAGACTGCACACAGGATGTGTATCTAAGCAGAATCTTGAAGACTGAGTAGTAGTTGATCAGAGGAGGAGAGGAGGCACTCCAGGAAATGGGAAAGTGTATGCGAAGTCACATTTGCAGCAGACAACACAGCCTAATTAAAGTTGCAAGGTGTTTGGTCCAGCAGGAGCTCAGGATGTCTGAAGGGAAGCTGAGGCAGAGCGGTCTATGCAGGGGCCAGGTTTTAATATGTCTTATAGGCCATGCTGGGCTTCCCTGGTGGCTCAGACGGTAAAGAATCTGCCTGCAATACAGGAGACTTGGGTTTGATCCCTGGATCAGGAAGATCCCCTGGAAAAGAAAGTGGCAACCCACTCCAACCTATTCTTGCCTGGAGAATTCCATGAACAGAGAAGCTTGGTGGGCTGCAGTCCATGGGGTCATAAAGAGTCGGGCGTGACTCAGAGACTTTCATCGTCACCACCACCATCGTACGCCATGCTGAAGGGTTTGAATTTTGTCATGAAGGGAGTAGGGACCTGTCAGAGGATTTTAAGCAGGGTTATATTGTGTGTTGTGGCTGCTGCAGAGTGAATAATGGATTGAAGAGGGCAAGGCCAGAGTTTGAGAGGCAAGAAATGAGAGAGCCTGGTCTTGAGTGGGAAATGGGAACAGAGAGAAAAGGACAGATGGGGAAATTTTAGAAGGCATCTTTAACAGCACTTGGTGGCCACTTGAGGTTTGGCAGAGGAGGAAGAAGTTGTGACTGAGTGGATAGTGCTGTTGTGCCCTGAGATTGGGATTTGGGAAGAAGCTCAGTTTGGTGGGGAAGATGGCGAGTTCATTTAGCAAATGTCAGTACTTTGAGGTGCTTGTGGGACATTCAAGTGGAAATGTCTGGAGGGCTCTTAGATAGTAAGTCTGGAATTTAGGTAGGTGTGGGCTAGATGTTGGTGTAAATGGGAAAAGAAAACTTAAATGTTGTGGTACTAGGTTAATTTCATCTCCAGAATATTTCTCATAGCAGTCACTGCTTTCCACCTCCTCTGCTATTGCCTTAGTTGAAGCTACTGTTACGTTCCAACTGGTCTATCTACGTCTGCATCAGTCCATTCTTACCTAGCCGGTGGAGTGTCTTTTAAAAATGAGGTGGTAACTTGTTATTTTCCTGCTTAAAACTCTTCCTCAATGATTTCCCATTGCCCTTAGACCAGAATTCAGACTTCTTACCATGCGTGGTACAAGGCCCCATGTGACCCGGCCCCGCCCCCCCCCCCCCCCCCCCGCCTACTGCCCTCTCCACGCTCGTTTTGAGCCGTTCTTCTGCCTCTTTTGACCACACAGTGCCTTCTTCAAGGCCAAAGATTTCTCTTGTGTCTTCTTGTGCACTGTTTTTCTCTTTTCCTGACCTTTCCCCCACCCTTGGCCTGGCTGCTCCTTCGCCCTTTACCCCACCCTTGATCTGACCAGGCCTCATCTTTCAGGTCTCAACTCAGGTCCCATTTTTCAGAGGAACCTTCTTGCTCTTTTGAGCTGCATTAGAGTCAACTATGGGGTCGCGCAGAGTCGGACACGACTGAAGCGACTTAGCAGCAGCAGCAGCACGTGACACAGTTTGTCACTAGTTGCTCCTGTGTTTATTTGGTGTCTGTCTCTCATACAAGCTCTCCGAGGGCAGAAGCCATCCTGTGTTTTGTTTACGGTTGTACCACCAGCGCCACAGTTCTGAGCGCATAACAGCACTCCCTGAATATTGGTGAGATTTGTTGAATGAATGAGGGTCACTGTCTTCATTCTCTACAGAAAAACTTGCAATTTTATGCAAGAAAACAGAATGCAATTTTATGCAAGTCACAGAATAACTGACTGTGGTTCAAGGTTTACAACATACGTAGTTGATTTCATCTACTTTTGAGAGTCTATTCCATTTTTAACTGTTACTAAATTCTCTATTCCTCTGGGAGGTTGGGGCAATGAAATTACAAATCAAATCTTAGGGGTATTTTTCCTCCCTGTTACCTGCATTCATCATGGTGACTCTGGTTAGCATGGCATGATCCATTGTCAGTGTGACAGTGATGTGGCTGCTAAGTTGGGCATTTGTGGAAGAGTTGAGTAGCAGCCTTCTACTGTAACCCTGGTTTGGGAAGTGTCCCAATACATGCTGTTTGCATTGCAGCTGTGGGAAAATCCACCTTTGTGAAGTTACTCACGAAAACTTACCCAGAGTGGCACATAGCTACAGAACCTGTAGCAACATGGCAGAATGTCCAAGCTGCTGGCTCCCAAAAAGTAAGTTTTCAGTTGTGGTGGGTAGTTGGCAGGCATGGGTGCATTAACTAGTTGTAGTAATCTAATTTGCTCCGAGTTTAGGTTAAGTAGTCCATTTTGTGTCTCCTTTTTAAAATACCTTCATTTCAGGAAGCAGACCATGTACATCAAGGAGGAATGACTTGTTTGAATGTGTTTAGTTTTGATTTTTGTGGTTTTTACATTTCTGTTTAAGTGATTGCCTCTGTTCTTTCCAGTTTCCCAAAGCATGGCCAGCCATCCTGGCATTGAAGATTAATTTTCTCATTCCTGCTGCTGCTGCTGCTAAGTCACTTCAGTCGTGTCCGACTCTGTGTGACCCCATAGACGGAAGCCCACCAGGCTCCCCCGTCCCTGGGATTCTCCAGGCAAGAACACTGGAGTGGGTTGCCATTTCCTTCTCCAATGTGTGAAAGTGAAAGTGAAGTCGCTCAGTCGTGTTCGACCCTTAGCGACCCCACGGACTGCAGCCTACCAGGCTCCTCCATCCATGGGATTTTCTAGGCAATAGTACTGGAGTGGCTTGCCATTGCCTTCTCCGTTTCTCATTCCTACCCTTAAGTATTTTATTGAAACTGACCATCAGGATTAGTAGTTAATTACAGTGATTTTAGCTTATTTTTGAAGTCTTAGAAATTGAAAGGAACCTTAGAGAACATCTTGTCATATTTTGAGTCAATGCAGAAATCATAGCTAACGTTTACAAAGTGCATACTATGTGCCAGGCACTATCCTGTTCCAAGCACTGTACATTTCATAGATGCCTCGTGGCTGAAGCCCTCTGTCAGGGGTATTGCTGTGGGAGAGGCCACAAGGTTGGTTTCCCACCGGCCACATCAGTGTGAGTGGGGAACAACCAACTGGACGTGAACCTTAGAAGCAACTGAGGGAGCGGCAGCATCTCCGCAGACTCCTGTAGCTCCAGGAACAGTCACGAGTACCTCATTCTTGCTTTTAACAGCCTATTGTTAGAAGGTTCTTGTATGAGCTGCTTTGCATACCTGTGACTCTGAGTCATTGGTTCAAGTTCTGCCTCTTAAGTCTTTTAACTTTTCCACATGGAAACTCTTCATTCATTTCTGAGGCGATGATTCCTTGCTTTTTTGCCCCCTCAAGTCTTCTCTTTGAAACCAAATACCATTTTCTTCCAGACTGTTTCTCATGCAGAAGTAACTTTGTCTAGCACTCCTGTTTGTTGGTTTTCCACTTAGATTTTAGTAATAGTACTCAGAGCTGAACAGGATATTTTGGATGTAGTCTACATGGTACAGAATACCAGAGAACTGGTTCTCGGTGCCCTTGTTCTTCCAACTTACGATCATGTTACCTTTTTTGGCAGACACTTATACTTACTGAGGATATTTGTTTTTTTTAACTGTCTCCATCTATGTATGTGCATGTGTGTGTGTATTTGTGAAATTTACTTTTCTATTTAGTGAGTAAATCATCTTTTTCTGAGTATGCCACAGGGCACCTGCTTTGGGGATTTAAAAATATATCCACAGATTTGGTACTATTTCCTTCAAGAGGTAAATGGTATTAATTCTTATATTCTTAATTCTCCCCTGGAGTGTGATCTGGACTTGTGACTTGCTTCTAATGAATACAGTGTAGCAGGATTAACAGTGTCAGGATATTGGCTGAAGCTACAGTCAGTAGCTTTCTGTGGTAGGTGGTAAAAGACATTGTACCTTCCATCTTGCTCTCTCTTGATCACTTTTGGTTCTGGGGCTTCCAGCTGCCCTGTGATGCAGCGTACCTGTCTGTGAAGAGGTCCATGCAGCAAGGAACTGGTCCTGCCAAGAGCCGTTTGACTGAGTCTTCTTTGAAGCAGATCCTTGGATCCCCAGTCAAGTCTTCAGATGACTGTAGCCTCAGCCAATATCCTGACTGAAATCTCATGGAAAACCCTGAGGCAGAACCACCTGGCTAAGCTGTGTCCCAAATTCCTTTCCCGTAGAAGTGGATTTAATGAATGTCTTTTTTATTTAAGCCACTAAATTTTGGCACAACGTAGATAATTACTACTCTCATAATCCCGTTGTCTGGAAATAAAACAGTTAACATTTTTGTCCTTTTAAATTTTTTTCCTACAAAGAAGAAAATGTATGTATTAACACACATATGAGAGTCCCTTGGACTGCAAGGAGATCCAACCAGTCCATTCTAAAGGAAATCAGTCCTGGGTGTTCATTGGAAGGACTGATGCTGAAGCTGAAACTCCAATACTTTGGCCACCTCATGCGACGAGTTGACTCACTGGAAAAGACTCTGATGCTGGGAGGGATTGGGGGCAGGAGGAGGATGACAGAGAATGAGATGGCTGGATGGCATCACCGACTCGATGGACATGAGTTTGAGTGAACTCCGGGAGTTGGTGATGGACAGGGAGGCCTGGCGTGCTGTGATTCATGGGGTCGCAAAGAGTAGGACGCGACTGAGCGACTGAACTGAACTGAACTGAAATGAAATGTATGAAACATACACACATTTCTTCTTTTTAAAAATTTTATTTATTTCTTTATGGCTGTGCTGGGTCTTCGTTGCTGCGCAGGCTTTTTCTCTAGTTGCAGCAAGCTGGAACTACTCTAGTTGCGGTGCTCAGGCTTCTTGTTGTGTGGCTTTTCTTGTCGCAGAGCGTGGGCTCTCGATAAGCAGGCTTCATTAGTTGCAATGTGTGTGCTCAGTAGTAGGTGGCACATGGGCTTATTTGCTCCAAGGCATGTAAGACCTTGCTGGACCAGGGATCCAACCAGTGTCCCCTGCATTGGCAAGTGGATTCTTTACACTGAGCCACCAGGGATGCCCACATTTCCTCCTTTAAAATACAAATTGTGATTGTCACTTGCATGTTACTTGATACACAAGGTCTTCTTCCTTTCACAGTAATGTCATTTTAATGGTTGCTGTATACTGTATAACATGGTATACTATCATTTAGTTATCAGCCTTATTTTGAATGTTTACTTTTCTAATTTCTGCATATTATGAACAATGTCACAATGATGAATATTTTTGTAGCTATATCTTTTTTCTTTTTAATGGCTTAATTTTGAGGGTAATCTAGAAGTGGTATTTTGATGTCCAGAAATTACATGTTTTGTTGAAACTTTTGTTACATTTTGTAAAATCTTCCTTAAGAAAAGTTTTACTATTTTTCTCATATTTTCAGCAACACAGGGTATATTTTTTTATCCTTTCTGACTTGAGAGTAAGAAGATGAATGGTATGTTATTTTATTTTACATTTGATTGCCAATTTGTAAAGCCTCCTCAGACAGCCATTTTGCTTTTTTGCATTTCTTTTTCTTAGGAATGGTCTTGATTCCTGTCTCCTGTACAATGTCACGAACCTCCATCCGTAGTTCATCAGGCACTCTATCAGATCTAGTCCCTTAAATCTATTTCTTACTTCTACTATATAGTCATAAGGGATTTGATTTAGGTCATACCTGAATGGTCTAGTGGTTTTCTCCACTTTCTTCAATTTCAGTCTGAATTTGGCAATAAGGAGTTCATGATCCGAGCCATAGTCGGCTCCTGGTCTTGTTTTTGCTAACTGTATAGAGCTTCTCCATCTTTTTCTGCAAAGAATATAATCAGTCTGATTTTGGTATTGACCATCTGGTGATGTCCATGTGTAGAGTCTTCTCTTGTGTTGTTGGAAGAGGGTGTTTGCTATGACCAGTGCGTTCTCTTGGCAGAACTCTATTAGCCTTTGCCCTGCTTCATTCTGTACTCCAAGGCCACATTTGCCTGTTACTCCAGGTGCTACTTGACTTCCTACTTTTGCATTCCAGTTCCCTATGATGAAAGGACATCTTTTTGGGGTGTTAGTTCTAGAAGGTCTTGTAGGTCTTCATAGAACCATTCAACTTTGGCTTCTTCAGCGTTCCTGGTCGGGGCATAGACTTGGATTACTGTGATATTGAATGGTTTGCCTTGGAAACGAACAGAGATCATTCTGTTGTTTTTGAGATTGCATCCAAGTACTGCATTTCAGACTCCCTTGTTGACCATGATGGCTACTGCATTTCTTCTAAGGGATTCCTGCCCACAGTAGTAGATATAACGGTCATTTGAGTTAAATTCACTCATTCCAGTCCATCTTAGTTCGCTGATTCCTAGAATGTCGATATTCACTCTTGCCATCTCCTGTTTGACCACTTCCAATTTGCCTTGATTCATGGACCTAACATTCCAGGTTCCTATGCAGTATTGCTCTTTACAGCATCAAACCTTGCTTCTGTCACCAGTCACATCCACAACTGGGTGTTGTTTTTGCTTTGGCTGCATCCCTTCATCAGGAAACTAAGATCATGGCATCTGGTCCCATCACTTCATGGTAGATAGATGGGAAACAGTGTCAGACTTTATTTTTCTGGGCTCCAAAATCACTGCAGATGGTGACTGCAGCCATGAAATTAAAAGACGCTTATTCCTTGGAAGGAAAGTTATGACCAACCTAGATAGCATATTAAAAAGCAGAGACATTACTTTGCCAGCAAAGGTCTGTCTAGTCAAGGCTATGGTTTTTCCAGTAGTCATGTATGGATGTGAGAGTTGAATTATAAAGAAAGCTGAGCGCCAAAGAATTGATGCTTTTGAACTGTGGTGTTGGAGAAGACTCTTGAGAGTCCCTTGGACTGCAAGGAGAGTCACCCAGTCCATACTAAAGGAGATCATCAGTCCTGGGTGTTCATTGGAAGGACTGATGTTGAACCTGAAACTCCAGTATTTTGGCCACCTGATGCGAAGAGCTGACTCATTTGGAAAGACCCTGGTGCTGGGAAAGATTGAGGGCAGGAGGAGAAGGGGACGACAGAGGATGAGATGGTTGGATGGCATCACTGACTCAATGGACATGGGTTTGGGTGGACTCTGGGAGTTGGTGATGGACAGGGAGGCCTGGCGTGCTGCGGTTCATGGCGTCGCAAAGAGTCGTACCTGAGTGACTGAACTGAACTGATTACCAATTAATTGAACAACTTTGTAATGTTTATTGGCTATTTTTTAGTATTCTTTAGTGAACTGCTTGTTCAAACCTCTTGCCATTTCCACCCCCCCACCCCATTGAGATCTTTAGGTTTTTGTAATGGCTTCATAAGAACTCATTGTATTGTTAAATATCTTAACTCTTTGTCGTATACTGTCGATTCTTTCTCCAGTTTTGTCATTTTTTTCCTTTCCTTTTCTATATGGTATATTTTGCAATTTAATACTTTTAAGTTTTTATGTGGTCAGATCTACATTTTCTGCATAGTTACTGCCTTTGATGTGAAAGTTTAAAAAGACCTCTTACAGGCTTAAGATTATAAAAACATGCACTTGTTTTTCTTTCTTTTGCTTTTAAGGTTTTACCCTTTATATGACTTTAAAAGTTCCAGGAGTCTAATTTTCCCCCAATTGTTATCTGCATTTCTGGTAATAGTCTTGTTGAGTTTATTCCTGAGTGGTTATATATTTTGTGGTTATTGTGACTGGGAACTGTTTTTCCATCATCTTTTTCAAACTGGTTATTGCTGTTTTAAAGAAAAGCAGTTGATTGTTGTATATGTCTTGTGTGACTTAATTCTATTTCTCTCTTTTTTTTTTTTTGCTTTATTTGCTTGAGGTTTTAGAAAATAATAGTTTTCTCTAAATCCTAATCACTTGTAAGGGCTTTCCAATATCCAAACCTCATTTTTTGTTTTCTTTTGTTAGATAGAAGTTCCAGAATAATATTAAATAATAGCAGTGATGGTAGTCACCCTTATCTTTTCTGTCTTTAGTGAAACTACCTCTAATGTATCATCATTAGGTTCTGTGCTTGTCATTCATTTCAATAGACTGTGTGGAGGAGGTACCCTTCTATTACTAAGGTATTAACTGTTTTTATCAGTGTCAGATGTTAAGTTTTCATCAAAAGCCTTTTTTAGCATCTAGTGAGATAACCATGGGATTTTTCTTTCTTTTGCTTTTTTCTCTTAGTGTTAGTCATAGATTTGATTATGATGTCATCCTCACATTCCTAGAATGAACCCTTTTGATCATGGTGTACTATTGCATTAATTTGCTAATATGTTGTTTGGACTTTTGCATGTGTATTTATAAATTTAATTGGTATTACTATTTGGGTATACAGTTTTTGACGGGTTTTACCATCAAGGTTATGAAAATGAATTGAGCTTTGTATCATTTTTAGCATAGAAATTATCTATTCCTTGAAGGTATGATCCACACAGTCAAAGGCTTTGGCAATAAACTATGGAAAATTCTGAAAGAGATGGGAATACCAGAACACCTGACCTGCCTCTTGAGAAACCTGTCTGCAGGTCTGGAAGCAACAGTTAGAACTGGACATGGAACAACGGACTGGTTCCAAATAGGAAAAGGAATACGTCAAGGTTGTATATTGTCACCCTGCTTATTTAACTTATATGCAGAGTACATCATGAGAAACGCTGGGCTGGAGGAAGCACAAGCTGGAATCAAGATTGCCGGGAGAAATATCAACAACCTCAGATATGCAGATGACACCACCCTTATGGCAGAAAGTGAAGAGGAACTAAAAAGCCTCTTGATGAAAGTGAAAGAGGAGAGTGAAAAATTTGGCTTAAAGCTCAACATTCAGAAAACTAAGATCATGGCATCTGGTCCCATCACTTCACAGCAAATAGATGGGGAAACAGTGGAAACAGTGTCAGACTTTATTTTTTTGGGCTCCAAAATCACTGTGGATGCTGATTGCAGCCATGAAATTAAAAGACGCTTACTCCTTGGAAGGAAAGTTATGACCAACCTAGATAGCATATTAAAAAGTAGAGACATATCTTTGCCAACCAAAGTCTGTCTAGTCAAGGCTATGGTTTTTCCCATGGTCATGTATGGATGTGAGAGTTGGACTGTGAAGAGGGCTGATTGCCGAAGAATTGATGCTTTTGAACTGTGGTGCTGGAGAAGACTCTTGAGAGTCCCTTGGATTGCAAGGAGATCCAACCAGTCCATTCTAAAGGAGATCAATCTTGGGTGTTCATTGGAAGGACTGATGCTGAAGCTGAAACTCCAATACCTTGGCCACCTCATGCGTCGAGTTGACTCACTGGAAAAGACTCTGATGCTGGGAAAGGTTGGGGGCGGGAGGAGAAGGGGACGACAGAGAATGAGATGGCTGGATGGCATCACTGACTTGATGGACATGAGTTTGAGTGAACTCCGGGAGTTGGTGATGGACAGGGAGGCCTGGCATGCTGTGATTCATGGGGTCGAGAGTCAGACACGACTGAGCAACTGAACTGAACTGAAGGTATGATAGAAATTAGTTTCAAAATTACATGGACTTAGTGTTGTTTGGGAGAATATTGGACAACTCTTTCTTCCTCAGTTATTATTCAGGGTTTTTAGTCACTTTTGATCATTTTTTTCAGAAGAATTGCCTTTTATTAAGATTTTCAAATTTAATAATTAAAATTAGTACATGTCTTCTTTTATGCTTTAAATTCTTTTGTATTGAGAGTTATTTTATTGTTTGTCTGAGTTGCTTATCTGTGTGAATATTTTGAAAGAGAAAGACTTGGTAGATGATTATTTATTCTTTTTTAAAAGGTGCAATTAATAGATTGTAATTTTTAATTCTGTTGAGGCTTGCATTCCAATTCATTACTTTTTGCTTTTAAATTTATTTCTCAGAATTTTTGTATTTTTAAAACTCTTTAATAAAATTAATGATTAATTTGTGTATTTTTCCCTTTTTTCTGCCTTAATAATACTGTTGGCCAAAAAGGTTCATTAGGTTTTTTCCCACCCATTTTTGGCCAACCCAATAAAAACATTTGCAATGGGAAATTTTCTTCATAGAATAAGTTCTGGCCCTATCTTCTAGATTTTGACATATGAGACTGTATCTGAAATTTCTAAAAAATATGTAATTGTAGTTTTAACTTATTTTTTGCCTAAGAATTATTTTTAGTGTTTTACATATTCTGAGTAGATTTTATATGATTATTATTTTGTTAATTCTAGTTTTATTTTGTTATGATCAGTGTGGCTTATACAGTTTCTCATTGGGTAAACTTACTGAGGTTTTCTTCATGGCCTATGTATGGTCAGTTTTCATAAGTTTGCCATGGACTTTTAAGAAGTGTGTATTTCCTGTAAATTCTATGTAGTTTGATGTGACATATTTTATCCATTGTAAGATGCCATTGATTATGAGACGTTATCAATTTAGTGACATTCCTAAGGAATAATTAAAATGTCTGTTATGTTTAGTAAGCATTGTACTATGTATCCCAGTTTCCAATATGTGAAAAAAATGATTTAGAGTCTAATCCTCCAAGCTCTCTACTGGTTTTTTTTTTAATTAAATTCTAAGAGAAGTATACTAAAGTATTGTGCTTTTATTACGTTTTGTCCATTTCTCCTTGTATTTTTAAAAACATACTTATTTTTATTTTTAAAATAAAATAAGTGGGTCTTTGTTGCTGCACACTGGCCTTCTCTGGTTGCGGCGAGCAGCGGGGAAACTCCTCTCTAGTTCCATTGCGTGGTCTTCTTGTGGCGGCTCCGCTTGTGTGAAGCACAGGCTCTGGCACTTGGACCTCAGTAGTTTCAGCACGGGCTCAGTAGCTGTGGCTCCCCAGCTCGAGAGCACAAGCTTAGTTGCTCCGAGGCATGTGGGATCATCCCGGACCAGGGATTGAATCCATGTTTCCTGCATTGACAGGCAGATTCTTAACCACTGGAAGTCCCTAATGCTTTTTTCCTTAATACAGCTTTGCCATATCTGCTTTCTTTTTATTTGCACCTACTTGATGGCTTTTTCTGCCCCTTTGTTTTTAACTAATCTATGTCATCTTGTTTTGGTGTTTCACTTATGAACAGGATTTTTAGCATTTACCCATTTTGAGGGTCTGCTTCCTATTCCTGGGAATTTTTCTCTTTGATCATGATTATATTTAACTTCTTCCTGCCACCTTATTTTTGTGCTTTCATCTCCTTTTTTTCCCTCTTTTCTGTATTTAAATATTTCTTTCATCTTTCTCCCCATCATTCCTGTGGAAATTTTTACTATTTTTACTCTGCTAGTGGAAACATTTAAACTAAAAATATACATGTTAAATATATATATATAATATATATATAATGTTTAAGACTCACAGATACAGAAAACAAACTTGTGGTTACCAAAGAGGAGAGGGAAGGGGAGAAACAAATCAGGAATGTAGGATTAACAAATATAAACTACTACATATTAAAGCAACAAGAATATACTATATAGCACAGGGAATTATAGCCATTTATGTTGTAATAAGCTGTAGTGGAGTATAATCTGCAAAAATACAGAATCACTGTGCTGTATACCTGAAACTAATATTGTACATCAACTACACTTCAATAAAAAGTCTATATATATTCATGTTTAAACCTATTTATCAATGTTAATGGTGTCTCCATGAAAGAAAAAAATAAATTTTACTACTTTTTTAGTACTTTCTTCTCCAGGCTCTACCACCCAAGCATAGAAATCTGTGATTTTATAGTTCTGGAATGTTTGTACACAGTGAAATCTCTCTCTCTCTGCCTCTCTCTCTTTTTTCTGACCAGGCTGTACAGCTTGTGAGATCTTAGTTTCCTAATCAGGGATTGAACTTGGACCCCAGCAGTAAAATCACCAAGTCCTCACCACTGGACTGCCAGGGAATTCCTGGAAATTTCTCTTTTAACTATAGAAATTGGCAGTAAACTTCTTAACCACATTAAGAATAATTTATACTTAACTCTCTTCTGCTGGTCATTCACTGAACACTGTTTTCTTATTGCCACTTCTTCCCATTTCTTAATTCTTTGATTCATTTTTCAGCTGGTTGAAGTTTATTTTAGAGGACTTTTTTTTTTTTTTTTTAGAATGTAGGTGGTATTAATATAGTCTCTGAGTGATTGCTTATCTTAAAATGTCTTTAGTTTCTGTGGTGGTGTTGTTCAGTTGCTTAGTTGTGTCTGACTCTTTGAGACCCCACAGGCTGCAGCACACCAGGCCTCCCTTTCCTTCACCATACCCTCGAGCCTGCTTAGACTCATGTCCTTTGAGTTGATGATGCCCTCCAAGCATCTCATCCTCTGTCAGCTCCTTCTCCTCCTGCTTTCTGTCTTTCCCAGCATCAGGGTCTTTTCCTGTGGGTTGGCTGCATCAGGTGGCCAAAGTATTGGAGCTTCAGCTTCAGCATCAGTCCTTCCAATGAATATTCAGGACTGATTTCCTTTAGGATCCACTGGTTTGATCTCCTTGCAGTCCAAGGGACTCTGAAGAGTCTTCTCCAACACCATAGTTCAAAAGCATCAATTCTTTGGTGCACAGCCTTCTTTATGGTCCAACTCTCAGATCCACACATGAATACTGGAAAAACCATAGCTTTGACTATAGGGACCTTTGTTGGCAGAACAATGTTTCTGCCTTTTAATACACTATCTAGGTTTCTGCTGTAGGGAAGTGTTATATGGTTCTGATCCTTTTTTAAATGTAAGAAATTAATATTTTCCCCCTCCTTAGGTTTTTGTTTTTATGAATTATTGACATCTTGCCAGGATAGGTCTGGGTGTGTGTGTGTATGTGAGAGAGAGAGAAAGAGAAAATATGAAAGCCACATACGTAAATCCGTATTAAATCCTTTCTGATACTTAGCAAATTTCTCTGGTGGAAAGTCTCACATCTTCAGAGATATTCTTTAAATTTTTTCTTTGGTTTGGCTTCTTTTTCACCTGAACTAAAACCATAGTAAAAGTACCATGGTTTTAAAAGTTTGTTTTTGTTCTGAAATACCTAGAGAATGTGTCATGTTTCTATTAGACAGTGATTCTCAGTGACAGTGAAATTTGATGAGAGGGAGACACAGACCCTATGAGTAGTGGTCTTCCTCTGTTCATCTCTTTTTTTGGGGGGGAGTGGCATTTCACCTCTCAGTATTGGGCTCATCACTTGAGAAAGAAAATTGTTTACTTTGGGTAGGTAGTTTTATCTGAAATATGAGTACTGCGGAGTTGCACATTGTTTTAGCTCTTGTTTGAAAAGTTATTTGATACAAAATTGTATTAACTGCTGTGGGGTGGGACAAGGTGACATTACATCTTGATGTATCTTTCCAGAAGAAAGAAGAAACAAAAAATACCCTACCACTATGTAGCAGTGTGTATTGGATTTCCTGAACTGTTTATTTCTTAACTTTCTGCTTTTTTCTCTTAGCTTAGGAAAAATTTCTTGAGTTAATACTCTGCATGTGCTGTGTGCTGTGCTTAGTCGCTCAGTGCTGTCCAACTCTGCTCAGTCGTGTCCGACTCTTTGCGACCCCATGGACTGTAGCCTGCTAGGCTCCTCTGTCCATGCATTCTCCAGGCAAGAATACTGGAGTGGGTTACCATGCCCTCCTCCAGGGGATCTTCCCAACCCAGTAATTGAACCCAGGTCTCCCACATTGGAGGCAGATTCTTTACTAATCTGAGCCACGAGAGCTGCATTCTGTTTGATACTCACTAATTAGGTTTAGTGCAGTTTACAGTCTGCTTGTTCCTATCTTCATTGGGAGTTTTGTTTTGACAATTGCATTTTTTCCCTCTAAGAATGTTCTTTTCATATTGTTCCATTTGGAGCATGGCTTCATTTCTTTTGTTGGGGGCATGCCACGCAGTCTGTGGGATCTTAGTTCCCCAACCAGGGATCAGACCCGTGCCCCTGTAGCGGAAGTGCAGGGTCTTAGCCTCCAGGGAAGTCTCTGGCTCCTTTTTTTGATAACCTGTTCATATCAACGTGGCAGTCTCTTGAATCTCATTGAGCTTGAGATAACAATAGCTGTCTCCTGAGAGGCTGCTTGTCCTGAGCACATTGATGAGTTCACTCCTTTTGAATTGCTGAGTATTTTTATAGCCACTGATTGTCCCCTTTTTTGTTTATATGTCTGAAGGAATATGTGCTTCATGTTCTGTAGTTGAGATAGGTTCTTTAGAAATCATGTAGGCCTCTGTACAGTTTTTTATTCTACAGCAGGCTCCCTTTGGTAGCCCAAAGCCTGCTGCTAAAAGCCCCCACCCAGTCAGCCCAGTGCCTCTGCCAGCACAGTGCCCCACTCCAGTCAGCTGGCTTCCCTGCCATCTCAGAACTCTGCCGCGCACCCTACAGTCTCCAGTGACCCTGCCAGAGACTCTAGTGGATCCAAGTTTGTCTCCCTGCTTCAACCTCCAGCTCTCAGCCAGGGGCCGTTTGTGAGGCTGGTGTGTGTTTGTGGGTTGGGACTGGAAGGAAGGAAGTTGTTTTGTGATCTGCTCTGCTCTCTCACATTGCTCCTGATGAAACCTTCCAAAGGGTAAGACCCTTCTTTGGAATCCAGGGTTGATATTCTGTGAAACCAGACCACTTGTGGTTGTCTAACCTCCCCTTACCCGCCCACCCGCCACCAATATTTTTGTCTCTACGTGGAATTCTTTATTCTTAATCTCTATTTCCATCTATGCAGATTCCATGTACCATTTACTTACTTCCCAGCTTAATGCCACTTTTTTCCAGAAACTTCCCAGATTCTCTCCACCATATGTGAGCACCCCTTTGTTGTATGTTCTGCTTTATAGTCTAGTTTTCCATATTTTTGTCACCCCCTTTCTGTTTGCATCATGAGCTCCTTAAATTTAGGAACCATGTCTTGCTTGCTTTTATATGGAGAAGTATCAGAATGAAGAAGTTAGCGGAAGCCAGGTTTGAGTCCCCATTCAACACTTAACCATGAAACCTCAGACAAGTTCCGTCACCTTTCTGAGTGGATGTTCTCCTCAAGGAAATGGGCATAACAGTGGCCTACCTCATGGTGCTGTTGTGCAGATTAAATGAGACAGCATAGCACAGTGAACATTGAGATAAATCTTAATTTCGTTTTCTGTACCCTTGCAGTACCTAGCTCACATAGCACCTCATCCACGCAGGCTTTCAGTTAATGGTGACTAAATGAACGCAGATGAGAGTGCTTTGCGCAAAACTCACTTTTGCACTGAGTCAGTGGCAGAGCCCAGGAAAGAATCTAGGGTTCCTGAGTATCTTACACACGTTCCCGCCTGCACATGCTGAGTAAGTGGATCTTCACGTGCCTTTCGTAAAGTGTCTAGAATCCAGGAGGAGGGATTTGTGTGTTTTTGTTTGTTCGTGTGTTTGTTTGTTTAACAACATGTAGCTCTGCCATAAGAGAGACAGAACTGTATTTTGTCAGTTGGATTTTATAGTCACTTTCTTTCTTGTCTAGGTTAGTTTTAGAAAGAAAGAACCACAAATGGAAGCCCCAAAGAGAAGCAACATAGTGTTGCAGTAGAAGTAATATGATTCCAAGTAGAGTTTTAGACGGCTGTGGTCATTAACTCCTCCTCCAGCACGCTCTGCAAACACATCTGTCGGTGAATGTGCTAATTCTATGGGTGCTTCTGCCTCTGCTCTTCTTTGGTATGTTGAAGGTGGCATGCCATCTCCCTCTATCAGATTCTCACCTAATAAAGTAGGAAAATCTCTTCCTTGATTGTGTAGCTATGACTACACAAATGGTGAGGGGAAGGAAACTTTGTAATTGCTTCTCTCAGTGATTGCAAGGTACCAGGTTGAAGGGTGGCAAACACTGTGACGTAAATGTGCCTCCTAGGGAAATTCTCCTCTTTTATCATTTGCCTCTAGGCCGGCACTGCCACCAGTCTTGGAAACTTGCTGGACATGATGTACCAGGAGCCAGCACGATGGTCCTACACCTTCCAGACATTTTCTTTCCTGAGCCGCCTGAAAGTACAGTTGGAACCCTTCCCTGAGAAACTCTTAGCGGTTGGGAAGGCAGTGCAGATCTTTGAGAGGTCTGTGTACAGCGACAGGTAAGGTCCCGAGCTTCAGTGGTCATAAGCTCTGTGCTCAGCACTACAGGTTTTCGTTTCTTGCTCAGACTCTGTACTGCTCTTGTCATTGAATGTTATCCTTGAAAAAATTGTCTTCTTTTTAAAGATAACACTATAGAGATTTGTTCAGACTTACAGTTTCAGTTACCATATATGTCAAGAAAGGAAACCGTGCTTTTCATAAACTAAATGCATTTAATTTCTTGCATTGGCACTGATTACTTTGTCTTCTTTTCTGTCATAGAAGCAGGCTGGTGGCTACCTAGTATAACCATTACATGCAGAAAGGTATGGAAGAGACACTTAAGTAGCAAACCAGTATGTTCTAGCAAACCAGATAAATCAGTGGCTGGTTATCACCTTGAAGAAAAAAGCAGATGGAATTAAAATCTGTGTTCCTAAAATGATAGGAGAAATACATTTATCCTTGTTTTATTCTTCAAGAAAGGATTTCTGAGTAGAAGCACATCTGAAAAATTGACTTCTCTCTTGGGTTTAACCATTTTTGACTCTGTTGTGTGAGAGGACTTACTATTGGTCAGAGTCTGTAAGAGATAGCCAGTCTCTCATAGGTCCAGGGAAGGGCATTGTGCTATCTACCCGAGGGAGTGAGGTGGGGAGTCACTTTTCACGAAGGCTAGCAGCTAGCTTGGGAATTCAGCCTCTCTATTCTAGAGGAGCTAGTCCGTCTGTACTCCGGAATTCCTGGTTCTGCCACAAGACCAGGCTGTGACTTGTCTTTCAGCCATTTGAAGATGAAGTGAGGGTGCCTCGATCTGTACATCACTGAGGGTTTTTTATCTGAAGGCTAATGACCTGTGTCAGTGTGAGGTGGTGGCTCAAAGCATGATGAGCTCTGAAGCCCCTTTGAATTATCAGAATGGAAAGTTTCACTTTTATTGTCCACTCACATCTCTTTTGAAATTTTTATTTATATGTTTTTGGCTGTGCTGGGTCTTCGTTGCTGCACAGGCTCTCCTAGTTGCAGAGAGTGGGGGCTACTCTTCGTTGTGGCTCTTGGGGGAGCAGTGGCTGCTTTTGTTGGGGAGCACGGGCTTTGGGGCATGCAGGCTTCAGTAGTGCAGCTCCCCAGCTCCAGAGCACAGGCTCAGTAGTTGTGGCGTGTGGGCTTAGTTGCTCTGGGGCATGTGAGATCTTCCTGGGTCAGGGATTGAGCCCATGTCTCCCGCAGGCAGATTCTTTACCGCCGAGCCACCAGGGAAGCCCTGTCCATTCACTTCTCAAGACGCTAGATTGGTTACCTGTTTACTTCCAAATTACAAAAACTAGCTCTACTTCTTAGTCTTCCCATAAAGCCTCCTGGACGGGGAAAAATAAGGGTACATTTGTAAATGTATTGTGATTTTTTTTTAAGCATTACTTAAAAATCATTCAAGATATGTAATACAAACCCTATAGGCTAGGCACTCCTTCCCTGTGGGCCCCAAGAGAGAGCCTGTTCTTATAAAAGCTAAATATGTCAATTGTAAATGGTTGAGCTACAGATTTTTGTTGTTTTTTCAACTGTTGGATAAACTACTATTCATTTTCCTTTCCCCTCTCCCAAGCCTTGCCTCTTGAATTAGGAAGATGAATTACATATTGCTACTTGCCTGGAAACATACTCGCCATTGGTCTTTTGATTTTCAGCCGTTTAGTGAGGTAGGCATGTGAGAGACCCCTTAAAAATAGAAATACTTTATTTAGAAGGCACATGGACTTTAAAAGATCTGTTTAGAAGATCTCCAGACTTCTCTGGCGGTCCAGTGGTTAAGACTCTGTGCTTCACCTGTAGGGGGCACGGGTTTGATTCTTGGTTAGGGGACTAAGATCCCTCATGCGGCATGGCATGGCCAAAAAAAAGGTACACAATCTTAACATTTACTTGTAAAGGGAGACGATTGCACTACAGGCAGCTACAACATCCTAGATGTTTTCTTCAGAGGGAACATTTTTGAGACTGAAAGGATGACTGATTACACACTCTTAACCTTGATGGTGATTTAGAGTGTCTCCACTCCTTTAAAAATTTATTCATTTGGCTCAGCAAATGAACAGATTTGTTGAATGCCACCTGTGTTCAGGCACTGGGTGAGACCTGGGGGCTGCAGCAGTAGGCAGAGCAGACCCAGTTCCTGCCCTCAGACCTTAGTCTGACATGTAACTCTGAGTCTGCACACCTGCTCAGGTGTGTTATATGTGTTCCAAAGGAGGAACATAGCTTGTTTGGGAGAGTGGATGACAAGGAGGGATAAATCTAAATCTTTTCTGTTTGAGTTGAAAGAAAACAATAGCATGTGGTTTTAGAGCAGAGACCCTGATGCCTTGCTGCTTAAGCTGGCTCTTTCCTGCAGCCCCTTCACTCAGGCCACAGTGGCTCCCCCCCCCCACCTCAGCATTTAGCGCCATGGCCTTCTGCGTCCTCTCGCCCCTTCACTACCAGCCTTGGAGAAATAAAGAAGTGCTCATCCTCAAAAAAAGGCCAGGGCCTTTTATAAGACTAATTAACAGATATTTACTGCTCTTTATAAGATCTTCATTTCCATGTTACTTATGAAGAACCTGAAAACATTTTTCAGATACTGAATTAGAAATTCACCTCTTTTCTTTGTTGCCTTCAGCTAGGCTATAGGTAAGCCGTTTCAGACTGGAAGAGTTGGCTTCTAGAGCTCCCAAATTAGCTCCTTCATAGCCTAACGATGAAGTAAGGTGTCTTTAGTAGTGTGTGCCAGTCACTGTTGTAAGCACCTTGTAAGTGTTATGTACAGTTCTCACAACTCTACGATTAAGAAGCAGCCTGAGAGTTTGATGAGTTGCCCCTGGTGACACAGCTAGTGAATTTTGAAGCCAAGTCAGACTCAGGAATGTGACTCTTCAACCCATTCTCTTATGCAGCACTCGCAGACTCGTGGCTTATACCTCCCTGAGCCATTCATAGACAAGGCTTCTGAATTACATTTTTCCAGAAGTAGCCAGTTGCTGAGTATTGCCTTAGAAACTGGAATTCGTTGCTTAAGATGTAAACTGTGTTTTGTATCAAGATGCCTGAGGTTGGAAAGCAGAATTGCCCCTCCTGAAACAATGGTTTCTAGTGAGCTCTGACTTCCTATTTACCAGATGCTTCTTTAGTTACGGAAGTAAGCAAGGGGCAAATTAGATTGATGTTTAGATTTAGCCTTCTCATATCTGGATCAGAAGCTCAGAAGCAGAGGAGGCTTGCTTTGGAGGAGACTTTGTTTTCTTGGTGATACTGCAGTTAGTAGGAAATGCGTTTCCTGCTCCAAAAGGAACATGACTTAAGTACAGTTCCTGCTCTGCTTCTCGGCTAGACAGAAGGGTGGCTCTACAGCCTCAGAACCCTTGAGTCCTTAAAGTAAGTCGTGGCTGCTTTATACTAGGTTGTTTTTGTTTGGGGGCTTACTTACAGTAATAATGAAATCTTAAAAGTTTGAGTTTACATGCACCATTTGAACATGTTTTGACTGGTTTCCACGAGGGAAAATTGTTAGTGACCAATGGTACTGTCTTTCAGTGCCCTTTTTCTTCCAGTGGATTAATCCACTCAGAGATTTTGGCCTCTAAAGTCTAAATGCTATTCTCAGTATTGAGCGAAAGATGTAAGTAAAGAATTCAGACTTCTTAAAAATCAGTAAGGAGCCAAAAAGGTTAAGTGGTTTGGACAGACATGGAACAAGTTGTTATTAATGTTTTTTTTGCTTCTTTCTTTTGCCTCTCATTCCATTTCCCATTCTCTTCCCCTCACCCATCCCACCTACATTTCCAACCAGGTATATCTTTGCAAAGACTCTTTTTGAAAATGGTTCCCTCAGTGACATTGAATGGCATATCTATCAGGACTGGCATTATTTTCTCCTGCAGGCGTTTGCCAGCCGGCTCAGATTACATGGCTTCATCTACCTCCAGGCTGCTCCCCAGGTAAGACAGAATTTAAAGCCTTAAACATTAGGACCATATGAAACTTAAGAGGCGATGTTCTCTGAGCCTCTGGTTTTCCAGTTGGAGGAAGTTGGTTGTGGGTGATACCTGGAACTTGGAGAGCAGTGGGTGAGCACCCTGCCATTCTGGCACAAGGACCCAGTTCCCATAGGCTTTCTGCACCAGAGGGCTAAAGGGTCCCTCGATGTAGCGACCACCTAGAGACGGCTGGGCTCTATCACTGGGATCTACAGTTTCGACCCTCTGACCCACTAACCTGTAGCCAGGTGCCTCAGCTTTTCCTTCCCTCTAACTGAGTCATCAGAGTCCATGGAGGTCTTAAAGGTTTCCTGACTAGCATGTCAGGAGGATGAGGAGGGTTTCCTCACCTCATCCTGATACTCTCCTAATTCATTGTCTGCTTTTTTGAACCTTAAGGATGCCACTGGTAAGGCACGATGGACTGTGGGAGTTGCATCCATGACCTCTGACCTGGACCATGGGGCCAGCCCAGCACACAGTAGGGTGGTGATGTGGAGTCTCTGCAGACGGCAGGGGTCCTTGGCTCTGCCAACCGCGGGCAGGCCCTGGAAACCTTTCCCCTGGAGGGGTCCTTGTCTGTCCAATCCAGTGTCACAGACACGTGATCTCTAAGGGCTCTTCTGGAGTGGGAGTCAAGGTGGGGGGTATTTTTGAGGGATGTGTTGCTCTCACTTTTTTAGACAGATATCTGACATACAGTCAAATGCCAGATATAACATATAATCTTAAGAGGGAAAGTTCTCTTCAGCCTAGAGGCCAGGCTTTTAGGTATATGACCAAGTCTTGTGGAAGGAAGAAGCCTGAGAGCAGACTGGCCAGGGTCAGAAAATGTGTGGGAGAGCCCCTGTGGCATAGACTTCTGGGAACCAGAGGGGAGAAGACCGGATGGAAGGGCCTGACCTCAGGAAGGGTGGCAGCAGGCAAGGGCCTTGGGTGTCAAAGGGACCAGGTATTGGGGCTTTTTATGTCAGGGGCTTCTGAAGATTGTGAGGAAATAAATTCCACAGAAGTAAATAGGGTCTCAGGTTTAAGTGAAACTCAACTGGAGATGCAGTGAAGCCAGAGGGCTGAGAACCTTCTGTGAAAAGAGCAAAGCTGAAAGGGGCAGGCTTGCACATTCATGACTTCTTGCAGTAGTTGTCGTTTCCTGGGAGCAGGACTAGAAGAGACCGGTTATGATGGTGACTGTACTGGGGCGGGGATTGGTGTCAGTGTTTAGGGGAAAAGGAGGCCCCTGCCAAAAGGATGCTTTGAGGTAGCCGAATGTAGGGTTCAGGGTGAGTAAAATCCTGGCCCCCAGGAAGGCTCATGGCCTGAGCCAAGGATGAGTTAAGAGCACTGTGGACTTAAGTGAAGATTGTGGTTGGAGTTGAAGAGGTGACAGGTTTCCAGTAGGAGTTCATGGGATGGAGATTTGAAAGCAGCAGTAGGTTGAGGGGCTAAGCATTAGGAGAAGAACTGAAAGTACTGACACCTAACCTTTTCCTGCTTCCTGACCTAACCTGCTGGGACACTGTGACCCAGCAAGGAAAGGAAGAAAGTCTTCCTCACGTCTTTGTGTACTTGGAATGACTTTGTGAGATGGAACAATGATGATAACAATGGTGGTGGTGATTGTAATTATTATGGTGTGGCCGATAACATCTTTTTGGAGAGACGAATTGAGGTATTTCAGCTGGGGTAGAATAAGGGTTGAAGGATTAAGGATTACTGCAACTTGATAATAGAAAAAAATTGCTTGTTCATTTTGGGATTGGATGGGGATTTTGGTGCTATTTTGATGGCACCAGAACCGAAAATGTTGATATCCGTCCCCTGAAGTCACTCCTGACCTCTGCTGTGAGACCCAGAGGGACTGTGAGAGAGCAGAACAGAAGTGAAACATCTCTGTGTAGAAAGCGGTGTGAGCGCCCAGTCCCCCGTGCAGAGTCCTGGCAGATGTTGGCTTAGAGCTCATGTGATGGGCTTGGGTAGGGCATTTTGCTCCTTCCTACCTACTCTTCACTAACCTGTAAAAAGCAAGCAAGCCAACAGTAAAAAAAGAAATCAGAAGAGAAATGGCTGGGCCTCAGTGCCCCCAGGAATCAGCAAGAGAGAGTGCAGCTGGCCAGTGTGCCTCCAAGAGCCAGGCCGTGTTTGCAGCCTGGACAGCGTGGTCTGCAAAGACCTGGGACAGTGGCACCTGGGTGTGGGGCTTAGGAAGTGCAGTGGTCAGACCCACTAGCAGTTGCTGCCTCTGACTTCAGGCAGTCCAAACAGCAGCTCTTCCAGGAGGGTGGGGTGGAGGGAAGCAGGCAGCTGCCGTTTCCAGCCGCACTGTCTTCCCCATGAGGACATTCAGCGCGTCCTCCCCGTGAGGACTGCGGTAAAGAGGAACCAGACTGAAGCACTGTTTGCGTAAGGTTTAAGAACTTGTAACCATATCAGTACAGCAAGAATTACACCACATGTTCAAAATAGAAGTTTAACCAGGTTTCTGGTGGGGGAAGAAAAGTTTGTTCTCTCAAGTAAATTAATAGTGCAAAGGGAAATGTTAGCCTATTTTAACAGGACAGACTTTAGCATCAGTGTTTGCCTGCCAGCAATGAATGAATAATTATAGCCTTTATAAAAAGAATTGCTCTGCCCTAGTGTATAATTGAAAACATAACGTCGCATTCTAAAAAATACACATTTTCATTAATTCTGATAATATTTTTCTCTCAGGAAAATTAGGTAGCTTTGCTTTGTTTAGAAATCCTGAAGCTACCTTGCTGGCAGGAATGTGAATTGGTCAGCCTCTAAGGAGGCAGTCTGGCAGTGTGTACTAGCAGGGTACATAGTTTTGCCCTATTAATCATGCTTCTTGGAATTTACTCCATAAATATGCTCCCACATAGGCAAAATGGCTCATCTGCAGGGCAGCATTGTTTATAATAGCAAATTATTATAAACAACCCAAGTAGTCATCAGTAGAGGCCAGTTAAATATATTATGCTCCATCGATGCACTGAAAAACTCTGAAGCCGTGAAAAAGAACTGGAAGGTACTATACTGATGTATAACAATCTTTAAAACATATTCTTAAGAAAAATAAGAACTAAGTGTGTAATAGGAGACTTTTATATTTTTTTTGAGTGGAGGTAAGACTGTACAATCTTTCTGAAAGTAGATAAGAGTCACTAGCATCTGTCATCAGTGGGATCGAGTGCTGGGCCATGGTTAGTCAGGGCTGTAAAGCTGTGTGATGGGGAGGCAAGGGGACAGGGGAGAGGTCCTGAAGCAGTCAGCAATGAGGAAAAGATGTAGGGACAGAATGACAGAAGGAAAAAGAGAAGGTTCAGAGTGAAGGAAGGTAGAGATGGAAAAAGATGAAAGTAGGAGCAAATGGTCAACAGAGATAGACTAGGTCAGAAATGAAAACATTCAATGAGTATGTGCAATAAATATGTACTGACCACCTGCCCTGCCGGGCCCTGTGCTCGGCCCTGAACCAGACAGATTCTGGCCTGCTCTCTGGGTCTCTCCCAGTCCCTGTGCCCTCAGAGCACCCTGTGCAGACCTCCCTCTGTCATCTGATATAGCTGAAATGCCACCAGTGGTCTGTGTTTGTCCGGGCCTGGAGAGTGCCTGGCTCACAGAGTGGTGCTGAGTAAGCTGGTACCAGCGATGAAGGGGGAGCCCCTACCTCTTCCAGGAAGCTCCTCTGACTGCCCCAGCCCAGTTGCTGTCTTCCTTATCTGACTTCTGTACTTAAGATCCAAACCTCACAGAAGAGCACCTGATTTGCTGTTTTGCATACGTTGTTTTACTTGTTATCTAATTAGATTATAGAATCCCTAGGACAAGGACTTTAGAACAGTTCTTGATTCAAAGGAAAGAGATGAGAAGGGATAAGTGCTAAAAGTATTAGCATGTTAGACTCTTAACCTGTGTTAATCAATTTGAGAAGTTGGGCAGAAGATCATAAATGAAATTTGTTTATATGGTTTTCTTTCCATAGAGAAAAGACGGTACGAGAGGGAAACAGCGAATATTGCATCTTTGGGAATATTATACATTATATTTGGGGATAAAAGTTTACATTTGGGAATAAAACTTAACTATTTGAAAGAGAGAAGTCCTAAATCAGTGAGTTAATCTCCATGTTCTTCCCAGGACAGATGACACTGAATAATGAAGTGTTTGCCATGCATAGAGAGGATGGAAGGCAATTCAGGCAAAGCAGACATTCAGAGCAAAAGTTTTGAGATGCGGAAGAGCTCGGTCTGTACTGCAGACAAGAGGTCACATCCGGCTTCAGGGTAGGAAGGAGCTAAGGATGTCAAGAGTGGAGAGTTAGGAGGGGTGGTCAGACTCTGGGAATGGCCCTGTGTGACCAGTAAAGGAGAAGGTGACGTTCCCTGAGTCATTGTGCTTCAGCTTTTCTGATCAGATGAAGACAGACTGGAATTATGCACACTCTGGAAGGACTGGGGGGCAGAGTGAGTCTCAAGCCTCACTTTTTTATTTTTTGAACTTTGACCTATGCAGAATTTGCATTCTGCCCCAGAGTGAATGTGTGATATGACATGACTTCAAATTATTTATCCTTTTGTAAATATGATATTGCTCATACTTCTTTGCACCTGGGACTGAAGGCGATAAGCACCCTGTGAGGTACTTTAAGCAAGGAGAGTTATACCGTTAAGAGTCAGCCCTCCGAATCCAGACATGGAACCCGCTAATGTGGAGAGCCCACTGCCATTTCATACACATAAGGGGCTCTGGCAACCTTGGAATTTCATACCAACAGAGGGTCCTGGAACCAAACCCCCCCCATAACCACCACTGCACATACTGAGGGACAGCTGTATATTGCAATACCCTGGAAGGGTGAACTGAGCAGGAAAAGTAGGAGAAAAAAACAGCATTTGCCAAGAACTGATGGGCTCCCTTATGTGAGTCTTCACAGTGACCCATGGGGTTGATGAGAGGAAACGGAAGCCCACAAAGCTTAGCCCGCTGGTGCCTGGCGAAGAAGGGAATTTAATCCTGGACTTTCTGATGTTAAGGCCTGTGCTCTTTCCATGCACTTCACTGCCTCCAGGAGGCAGAGAGTCAGAAGGCTCTTGCTCCATAGTCCAGGTGAGAAATGCTGGGGACCTGACCAGGGCTGGGGTGAGAGAGAGGCGAGGAGAGAACCAGCTGGAGAGAGATGAAAGGGAATTCAGTGACTTCCTGGATGTGGCAGGGAGGAGGAAAATAATAACAATTCCAGTTTCCTAGGGCAGATGATGTTTGCCATCAACCTGTGATTCACTAAGAAAGCAAGGCAGCAGAGGAATGTCATAGCACTAGTGCCCAGAGAGACGTAGCAAGTAGGCCTGAGAGCCCCTAGCTTCTGTAACAGCTGAGGTAACCCATGAGCTCAGCAGAGCCTGGGGATTGTCTTTCAGGTTTGTTTAAAGAGACTACACCGGAGGGCCAGGCAAGAGGAGAAAGAAGTTGAGTTGGCGTATCTGGAGCAGCTTCATGGTCAGCACGAAGCCTGGCTTGTCCACAAGACAACCCCGTAAGTGGAGAAGAGAGTGACAGTGGACAGAGGCCTGCGTTTCCTGTAGCCAGTCATTAAAATACAGGAAGCTGAACACGCAGCCCCTTAAGCAGGTTCAGAATGTCCTGGAAGTGGTTGGAATTGTCAAGCATTATCCCCATCAGAAATTTAATACTGGATATAATCTATATATTCCAAGAAACTTTTTTTTATTAGATTCTGTTTCCCAGCTTTTTTATTTTTCGCTGTTCCCCTAGACTGAACTTGGTGACTGATGATGATGAAGTAGTTGGCTCAGGGTAAAGGGCTGGAAAATTGTCAGTGTGTACTGAGTTAACATTCCTAGTTTCAGCCGTTCCTCCCTTCAGGCTTGGTGTGCTGTCCATTTAAATTGTTTGGGGCTCCGACCTTCAGTACCAGTCTTCAGACTAAAGAGAAATTTCAGTCTCATCTTTCCAGCCAACTTAATTGAATTCCTTTTTTAAACTGTTTACATGAAATTTCCTTGAGAAGCCCTGTGACCTTAGAGCTGTTCTGAATTATTAAGACTGGTGAGTATGTGAAGCTTAACGTCTTTTTTCTGTTCCCTAAATATTCGTGCTTCTTACAGGCTCCACACCGAGGCTCTGCTGAACATTCCAGTGCTCGTGTTGGATGTCAATGATGATTTTTCGGAAGAAGTAACCATACAAGAAGAGCTCATGAGGAGGGTGGGGAAGACCTTAACTCCTGCTTTTCTTGTTTCACACTTCTGTCTCTTCAAAACTTCAGTATGGGTCCTATGCATTGTGCCTCAAATTGCATTTCACACTCCAAAGCCTGTGGGGCCTTGGATAAGTTATAGATATAATCTCTATTCTCTAAAGTATTTGGGGCTAATAATTGTTAAATACTTGCCTTGTAAGATGTGCTTTCCAGCTGACTTCCTCGTCTGAGGTATTCTAGAACTAGGGAAATGAGACTTCTGGATTCTCCCCAGCTCTGCCACTTGATACCCTGGGCGGGTCGCATTTCCTTTCCATGCCTGTGTTCTCTTCCTCACAAAAAACTCGAAGGCTTGGCTATGCATGCATTATGGATGGACTAGTGTATAGTCACCTGAAAATGTGAAATTTAACTTTTCGTTTTTCTCTTTCCCACAGGTAAACACCTTTGTAAAGAATCTATAACCAGTACTGGGATGTCCTAGCTGGGATCTAGGCTCTCTGACTTTCTAAAGCTAGAAAATACCAAGCCACCCACCTTTCTGTCCCCTGCTCCCACCTGCTTTTACCCCTAGAGTGCTCTGACACTCAGGGGGTTAAGCTTCTGTTGTCTGTAGACCTAGCACTACTCTTCTTTTGTATCTCAAGGACTTCTTAAATAAAGTCTATGCTTTTGTGGATTTTGTTAATCCAGGTGTTCATTTTATTTCAGCTTGTCTCTACTGCTCTGAGCTCCCCTCTATTCTAGCCATTTTCACTTGAGAAGAGTCCTTGCTTGCTTTTAAATCCTTCACCTGTCAGAATTCCCTGTGTGTTCACTGGTTCCTTCTGACATGCCAGGGCAGGAATTGCTTCGGAACCCTGACCAAGCTCTGCCTTAGGCAGGAAGAAGGGGAATAAAGTGACTCAGGAGTGGGTGGATGTGAAGTGAGAGCCCCCAGAGCCAGGAAATGGAGCTCAAACTCGAGGAAGCGTCTCTGTCTCTCCCCATCCAGCACTCCTGGTGTGGGAGATGGGGTGGGTACTTAGACCTTTGTCCCAAAGCTGAAGAACCTGGATGAAAGAAAAGGAGGGAAGGAGGGAGAGAATAAATTACAAGCTTAAAAGTTCAGCATATGACATTTAGGGCTTGGTCATCCTGGCACTCTGGCCTCCTCCAAACACCTACCAAGTGAGTTTCGGGTTAACTTCATGGAGTGAATTTGTGCTGGAAAGAAAGAAAATTGTGTGTGTGTGCTGCAGTTCAAGCTTCAAGGACAGTTTATTGTTAAGAGAGAAAAATACATGACTCTATAGAATTGAAGTGCTTCACTGAAAGAAGTCTACAGATCCATGATTCATCAGGATCGGGATTCCTGCACTGAGCCCTTAACAGCTGCACAGGCCTACAAGAAAATGAATGAGCTTGGGACCCAGAGTGTCTTAGAAGACAGAAACCTGCGTGTCCCCTGGTACTTGGGAAAACAAATGTGAGATTGGGTTCTAATGGATGTGTGATGTTTTGAAATAGCACAGCATTTCTTTATCCTACTTAAATGACTGTGTGGATCACAATAAACTGTGGAAAATTGTAAAAGAGATGGGAATCCCAGACCACCTGACCTGCCTCTTGAGAAACGTGTATGCAGGTCAGGAAGCAACAGTTAGAACTGGACATGGAACAACAGACTGGTTCCAAATAGGAAAAGGAGTACGTCAAGGTTGTATATTGTCACCCTGCTTATTTAACTTATATGCAGAGTATATCATGAGGAACGCTGGGCTGGAAGAAGCACAAGCTGGAATCAAGATTGCTGGGAGAAATAGCAATAACCTCAGATATGCAGATAACACCACCCTTACGGCAGAAAGTGAAGAGGAACTAAAAAGCCTCTTGATGAAAGTGAAAGAGGAGAGTGAAAATGTTGGCTTGAAGCTCAACATTCAGAAAACAAAGATCATGGCATCTGGTCCCATCACTTCATGGGAAATAGATGGGGAAACAGTGGAAACAGTGTCAGACTTTATTTTTTTGGGCTCCAAAATCACTGCAGATGCTGATTGCAGCCAGGAAATTAAAAGACGCTTGCTCCTTGGAAGGAAAGTTATGACCTACCTAGATAGCATATTAAAAAGCAGAGACATTACTTTGCCAACCAAGGTCCATCTAGTCAGGCTATGGTTTTTCCCATGGTCATGTATGGATGTGAGAGTTGGACTGTGAAGAAAGCTGATCACCGAGGAATTGATGCTTTTGAACTGTGGTGCTGGAGAAGACTCTTGCGAGTCCCTTGGACTGCAAGGAGATCCAACCAGTCCATTCTAGAGGAGATCAATCCTGGGTGTTCATTGGAAGACTGATGCTGAAACTGAAGCTCCAATACTTTGGCCACCTCATGCGACGAGTTGACTCACTGGAAAAGACTCTGATGCTGGGAGGGATTGGGGGTGAGAGGAGACGGGGACAACAGAGAATGAGATGGATGGATGGCATCACCAACTCCATGGACATGAGTTTGAGTGAACTCCGGGAGCTGGTGATGGACAGGGAGGCCTGGCGTGCTGTGATTCATGGGGTTGCAAAGAGTCGGACACAACTGAGTGACTGAACTGAACTGAAAAAATTTGTAACAGCTTTATTGAGGTAATTCACATACCATACGATTTACCCATTTAAAGTGTTCAATTCTGTAGTTTTTAGTATAGTCATAGAGTTGTACAGCCATCACCACAATCAATTCCAGAATGTTTTCATCACCTCAAAAAGAAATGCCACACCAATTGCAGTCATCCTCGATCCCCCACTTTCCCACAGTCGCCACCCACCTGTACCCTATTCTGGGCAATCAGCAGTCTACTTTCTATTTCTTCTGATTGGCCTGTTCTGGACATTTCATGTAAACAGAGTCACATAATATGTCGTCTTTTGTGACTGACTGCTTTCATTTTCAAGGTTTTCAAGATTCAAGTTGTAATACATATCGGTACTTCATTCCTTTTTATGGCTAAGTATTTTGTAAATAACATTTTATTTATCCATTGATGGACATGAGGGTTCCACATTTTGACTATTACGAATAACGCTGCTATGAAAATTCATCTGCAGGTTTTTGTGTGGACGTTTGTTATAATTTCTCTTGGGTATATACTGAGGAATGAAATTACTGGGTCAGATGATAACTCCACGTTTAACTTTTTGAGGAACTGCTAAACTTCCGAAATTCCGTGTTAGATTCCCTCCAGCAGTGTAAGAGTGTTCCACTTTCTCCACATCATTGCCATCTATCGTTTTGATTATAGCCATCCAAATAGGAGTGAAGCTGTATCTCACTGGGGTCTTGATTAACATTGCACTAACGACTAATGATGTTGAATATAACTTTCATGTACTTATTGGTCATTTGTATATCTTCTTTGGGGAAAAAACATCTATTCAAATCCATCTTTTCAATTGTATTTTGTGGCTTTTTATTGTTGAGTTGTAAGAGTATATATTCTGGATACAAATCCATCAGTTCAGTTCAGTTGCTCCGTCGTGTCCAGCCCTCCGCGACCCCATGAATCACAGCACGCCAGGCCTCCCTGTCCATCACCAACTCCCGGAGTTCCATTTACATAGGTAATTCACTCATATTTTCTCCCATTCTGTGGGTTATATTTTCATTTTGATAGTGTCCTTTGAAGCATGAACGTTTTTAATTTGATGAAGTCAAGTTTATTTTTATCAACTTATTTTGGCATCATGTCTAAGAGTTTTGAATAACCCAGGGTCACAAATATCTGCTATGTTTTCTTCTCAGGGTTGTATAGTTTTAGCTCTTAGATTAGGTCTGTGATCCATTTTGAGTTAATTTTTGTGTAGAGTGTAAGGAAGGGATTCAACATCGTTCTTTTGCATGCATATATCCCATTATTCCAACACTATTTGTAGAAAAGATGAATCTTTTCTCCCATTGAATTATCATACCAAAACAAATAATAGGCTTGACACCATGTGGAAAATCTGTCCCACTTGTTTGTGTGTGTATTTGCCGCTTCGGGCTTTGGACAAGATCAGGGATGAATACAGGATATCAGGTGTGTTTGGAAAGTCAGTGGTTTTGGTACTTGAGCTCTGAGGGGCTCAAATGTTGCATTCCCATTTAAGTTTCCAGGAGCCACTAATGCAGGAATCACCTGTAAACCCGGAGTAAGAGCACTAGGTCCGCACACTTCATTCATTTATTCAATCATCAACAAATATTTGAGTATATGCTAGAGACCAGGAAGTAACAGTGGACACAGCGCAAGGCAGACCTCATCCTCACCTCACAGAAACTGTCATCTAATGGAGAGGGTGATAGTCACGGACCAAGTGTTGCAGGTGTAGCGACCGTTTCAAAAGATGTGCAGTGTGCAGGTGTACTGTGGGGGCCCCTAGCAGAAGGAGCCAACATAGTCTGGGACAGCCCCCTACAAAAGTGACAACTACTCTGAAGAATGAAGTATCTAGGCAGAGAAAAATGTCCTGTGCCAAGGCTTTCGTGTGAGAATGAGGCATTAGGCCCAGATTGACAAAACTTGATTGAGGTTAATGAGCTTGTTCTTTAAGAATGCTCTCCTCTCTACACTTAAAGTCTGAAAATCTGCAAATACAGTGTTTCTTTCCATTTGTAAACATTGCCTTTAGAATGTAAATATTCTCTGAGATAATCAAAGCTGTCAACAGTCTCACCTGAAACAATTTGTCATTTTCCCAATTGGTAGCTGAGCTGGTCTGATGAGAGTAACTATTTTAACAAGTTTGGAACTCTTAAGAATGTGGGAAGGGGTAGGTCTGGGGAAGTGTTTAAATATGGAGATGAGGTCTTCACTGGCAGGTCAGACTGGGTGGGCTGTTCTCAATCTTGTATTAGATGGTGCCCCAGAGTCAAGTAACTGGGATTAACACATAAAACAGCTACATTTCTTTCCGGCTTCAGTTCAGTTCAGTCGCTCAGTCACATCTGACTCTTTGCGTCCCCATGGACTGCAGCATGCCAGGCTTCCTTGTCCATCACCAACTCCCAGAGCTTACTCAAACTCATGTCCATTGAGTTGGTGATGCAATCCAACCATCTCATCCTCTGTCATTCCCTTCTCCTCCTGCCTTCAGTCTTTCCCAGCATCAGGGTCTTTTCAAATGAGTCAGCTCTTTGCACCAGGTAGCCAAAGGATTGGAGCTTTAGCTTCAACATCAGTCCTTCCAAAGAATATTCAGGACTGAGTTCCTTTAGGATGGACCGGCTGGATCTCCTTGCAGTCCAAGGGACTCTCAAGAGTCTTCTCCAACACCACAGTTCAAAAGCATCAATTCTTCAGCGCTCAGCTTTCTTTATAGTCCAACTCTCACATCCATACATGACCACAGGAAAAACCATAGCCTTGACTAGACGGACTTTTGTTGGCAAAGTAATGTCTCTGCTTTTTAACATGCTGTCTAGGTTGGTCATAACTTTCCTTCCAAGGAATAAGTGTCTTTTAATTTCATGGCTGAAGTCACCATCTGCAGTGATTTTGGAGCCCAGAAAAGTAAAGTCTGCCACTGTTTCCACTGTTTCTCCATCCATTTGCCATGAAGTGATGGGACCGGATGCCATGAAGTGATGGGACCGGATGCCATGATCTTTGTTTTCTGAGTGTTGAGCTTTAAGCCAACTTTTTCACTCTCCTTTCACTTTCATCAAGAGGCTCTTTAGTTCTTCACTTTCTGCCATAAGGGTGGTGTCATCTGCATATCTGAGGTTATTGATATTTCTCCCGGCAATCTTGATTCCAGCTGTGCTTCCTCCAGCTCAGCATTTCTCATGATGTACTCTGCATATAAGTTAAATAAGCAGGGTGACAATATACAGCCTTGACATACTCCTTTTCCTATTTGGAACCAGTCTGTTGTTGCTTCCAGACCTGCATACAGATTTCTCAAGAGGCAGGTCAGGTGGCCTGGTTTTCCCATCTCTTGAAGAATTTTCCAGAGTTTATTGTGAGCCACACAGTCAAAGGCTTTGGCATAGTCAATAAAGCAGAAATTGATGTTTTTCTGGAACTCTCTTGCTTTTTCGATGATCCAGCAGATGTTGGCAATTTGATCCCTGGTTCCTTTGCCTTTTCTAAAACCAGCTTGAACATCTGGAATTTCACAGTTCATGTATTGTTGAAGCCTGGCTTGGAGAATTTTGAGCGTGACTTTACTAGCATGTGAGATGAGTGCTATTGTGCGGTAGTTTGAGCATTCTTTGGCATTGCCTTTCTTTGGGATTGGAACGAAAACTGACCTTTTCCAGTCCTGTGGCCACTGCTGAGTTTTCCAAATTTGCTGACATATTGAGTGCAGCACTTTCACAGCATCATCTTTTAGGATTTGAAATAGCTCAACTGGAGTTCCATCACCTCTACTAGCTTTGTTCATAATGATGCTTCCTAAGGCTCACTTGACTTCACATTTTAGGATGTCTGGCTCTAGGTGAGTGATCACACCATCGTGACTATCTGGGTCATGACAATCTTTTTTGTACAGTTTTTCTGTGTATTCTTGCCACCTCTTCTTAATGTCTTCTTCTGTTAGGTCCATAACATTTCTGTCCTTTATTGTGCCCATCTTTGCATGAAATGTTCCCTTGGTATCTCTGATTTTCTTGAAGAGATCTCTAGTCTTTCCCATTCTATTGTTTTCCTCTATTTCTTTGCACTGATCATTACCATGTGGTAAAACCTGCTCTTCTGGAACCAGCATAATTACATTAATGGGTTTATAATGCAATTGAGGTTGTGAAAGTTCTCAAACTCTCAGGCTTTTAACATGAGGGAGAAGGTGATAGTTTCAGGTGAAAGTTGTTTGTTATATAGAAATATAAGAATCACTGGGAATATGAAGCAAGAAAATAACATATACTTTGAAAGACTACTACTTAATCTTCAGCTGTCAGTTTAAAGAGTAGGCAGTTTCAGTCTCTGGACCACTTTCTCCTTCTTGAAACTCTTTCCTTTGTTGGTTTCCTCTGGCTTTTCCAGTGCTTGGTATCTCCCTTTCTGTCTCTTTGACTGCCTCACTAGTTTTCCTCTAGTCTGAATGCTGGTGTTGCCCCAGGCACCCTTAGCTCATCTCTGTCTCTGCTCACTCTTCTGGGTGATCTTGCATTGGTTTCTTTTGCTATCATACCAAATTACCACCAAGGTGATTTAAAGCAGTACAGATTATTATCTCACAGTTCTGAAGGTCAGAACTCTTACCTGGGTCTCACTGGGTTAAAATCAAATTATCTACATGGCTGCATTCCTTTCTGGAGGTTCTAGAGGAGAACTTGTTCCCTTACCTTTTTTTGGTTTTCTAGAGGCTGCCTACATTCCTTGGCTTGTGGCCCCTTCCTCTTCAAAGCCAGCAGTGTTGCATCTCTCACTCTTCCACCATCTCATCTCTTTATGACCACTACCAGGAAAGGCTCTTTGCTTTTAAGGGCCCACTTGATTACACTGGACTCATCTGGCTAGTCCAGAATACTCTGCCATCTCAAGGTGTTTAGCCTTAGCTGCATCTTGAGAGTCCTTTTTGCTAGTGAGGTAAGATTCACAGGCGACAGGAATTAGGGTCTGCACGTTGAGGGGAGGGGCATTATTCTGCCTTAGACCTCAAACACTGTCATGGTGCACACTACTAACATGGGGTGAGGACTTTTTAAAAACTTGAAAATGTTATGGAAAACGTGGATCATTTACCATAGAATAGTATAGAGAATTCCTGCATCCCAGTAGCTCATGACATAATCAGTCAGCCTAAGATCACTGGGAACAGACCTGTATTTTGGCAAAATCAGATTTATTAACTCATTCAAATGAAGGAACCCACATACCAGAGAAACTATGGGGTGTCTCACCAAACAGACAAAGAGTTAACAGGATTTAGGGTAAGGATAGAATTTAGGTAAAATTTAAAAGAAGCCATGTTTTGATAAACTCAAAGCAAAGCAGGAGTCAACACCTGGTCTGAACTGCACACTAGACCCAGGTTCATTTCCTTAGGAAGTGCAGAGTTAAGCTAAACATGAAATGTGTGTTCAGAAGCCCCTTATCTGAGGCTCTGAACCTGGGTTGCAAATCAAGACTGCTTCCCTGTGTCAGAGTGACTTAGATCCTCCTGGCAGCAGAAGGGTGTTTCATTTTTACTGATAAAATTTCAAACAGCAAAGTTTCTGATCTATCATTTTAGAGAACAAGGTTTCCCAGTGAGTCAGAAAGCAGTAGTCACACAAAGGAGGCGGTGGGGGGGAGCGGGTTATGACACTTTAGCTGCAGGTGCCCTTGGGGGGAATATTGTTTCATGGTGACTTTGTAGCTAGCCTTACCAATGTCTGTCCTCCCAGCCTGATGAATGGCAGGGCAGCTTTTTTCCCCTTAGTATGAGCTAATTCCTACTTTTTCACCCACTTCAGTTATCTACTCATAGCCAATTCTGTTTCACTTACAGCCTACCTGCCTGGTTTTGACACATGGTTTTGAAGCAAATTACAGAAAGGAAGAGGACTTCTAAAGCTACAGCTTTATTAACCTCTGGATATCATGACCTGGAAATCCATTATGCTCAGTGTGTACAAGACAGCATCTCATCCCCACTCACACGCTACACCCACCCCCAACCTGAGCTAACAAAATCCACTTCTCCTGCTTCTCCATTCACCTAGTTGACTCACCAGACTCTCTGGAGTCATCTCTGCCCCTTCCAACTATCATCATGCCCTCCTTTTTCACCAAAGTCTACCTGTTCATCTCCAAAATAGTGCAGATCTTCTCTGCACCTTGGTTTGTTTCTGTAGTCGCAGGTATAGTGGATATTGCGGTTGACTCATTCACTCTACCTGCTCTGTCATGGCACTTACATGGCTCCTTCCCTGCATGGGCATGCCAGGTGTGGCTGGAATGCCCACTCCCTGCCCAGACCCTGCCCATCACTACTACCAGTAATCATCTCTTTCCCAAGATACCTCAATTAAAGTGTGTGTGTGTGTGTGTGTGTGTGTGCTCAGTTGCTTAGTCGTATCTGACCTATTGCTATCCCCAGGACTGTAGCCTACCAGGCTCCTCTGTCCATGGGATTTCCCAGGCTAGAATACTGGAGTGGGTTGCCATTTCTTCCTCCAGGGGATTTTCCCAACCCAGGGATCAAACCCGGGTCTCCTGTCTCTTGTATTGGCAGGCGGATTCTTTACCACTGAGCCACCTGGGAAGCCCTCCTCTCAACTAAACCATGTGTTAAAAAAACAGTGGTTACTTGCAGCTTCCAGTTGGGTCTCGGGCCCCACCCCCACACAGCCCTTCCTGTGCAGAAGTATTCCAGCTGCCATGTTTTGATAATCTCATTTCCCACCACTCATTCCATACAAGACTAATAGGTTCCACAGTATGACCTGTGTTTCCCACATATTACAATTCCCTCTCTCCCCCCTCACTTTTTCCTCACTCTTTTTTTACTGGAAGACCTACTTATTCTGCCAGTCCCAAGTCTCTTCCTCCTCTCTCTGTGAGGCTCTTCCCTCACCCCTCACACAAGCAGCCAGGCTTTGTGCCTTGGGCCCTCTGCTTATTAAACCATATCACACTATGTATCAGACCTGAATAAAGTTCTCTCTTCCTCCTGGGCTTTGCCATTCTTGACGCAAACCTTCTTAGTCACTTAGTACAGAGCCTGGCAGTTACCTATTTATTGATATTTAGTGAGTGACTAATAGAGACTTGCTCAATAAATGAATGCTGTAGCTGGAGTCATAATCTGCTCTTTCTGAAGTCATTGGGTTTGTAAGCTCCATAGCACAATAATCA
Organism: Moschus berezovskii; assembly: GCF_049115385.1. NCBI lineage: Eukaryota > Metazoa > Chordata > Mammalia > Artiodactyla > Moschidae > Moschus > Moschus berezovskii. Next base: position 97,937,222 of record NC_142470.1, read on the forward strand.
ATGTATGAATTGCTTTGCAAATGTTAAGCACTTTGAGGATATACAAGAAAATTATGGGCTCAGCCCTCACCCTCCTGTTGTCAAGGGAGCCAATTGATTACTGAATGCCTATTGTGTGCAGGCCCCCTACTGAACACTTTGTAAATGTTAATCAATCCTCTCAAGAATCTTATGAAGGAAGTTTAATATACCAGTTATTATCAGTGAGGAAACCGAAGCTCAGAGAAGTTCAGTAACTCACACATGGTCCCACAATAAGTGGTGGAGTCAAGACTCAAACCCTGGGCCATCCTGATCCTAGAGCCTGTTCTCTTTCCACAACATCAAACTCAATTGTAATGGAGACACGTCTAGACTTTCAGAGAAGAAGGCAAACGTGCACTTCCTTGGCTGCCTGTCTGGGTTATCAGCCAACTTTGGGTGCCTAGGCAGGAAGACCTTCTAGCCTGAAGCGCTGCTAGGTGGAGGCTCCCAGGTGTCTCACTCTCTCTCTCTTTTTTTTTTTTTTCTTTAGTTTTCCAACCAGGGATCGAACCTGGGCCCTCAGCAGTGAAAGCTTGGTGTCCTAACTACTGGACTGCCAGAAAATTCCCAAGGAAGGAGTTTTCTTTTTTTGGCTCCCAAGTGTATCCTAAATATATCTTTGGCCCCTGAGCCCTGAACAGGCACAGAGATGCTCCCAGTGGCCCAGGTTTCCTCTTCCTGGCAACTGCACTTTCAGGGTGGTGAGCCCCTTCGGATGCTGCGCAGTGGGATGTATTTGGAAGTTCAAAGGTTCTGGAATGCCTTCCTATCTCACTTACTGGACCATTGCTGTCAGATGGTTCTCCTAAAATGCCTTTAATAATGTTAATATTCTCCTTTAAAAAGGTTGGTGTCTAAATGCAGAATGGTATCCTGGAGAGGAATGTGGAATAGAAAAGAAAATTTTAGTGGAAAAACTAGTGAAATCCAAATTAAGTCTGGAGTTTGAACAATAGTAATGTACCAATGTCAGCTTCTTAGTTTTAACAAATGTACCATACACTGTAAGATGTTAGCACTAGGGAAAACTGGGTGAGGGATATATGGAAACTCTATGGCGTTTTTGAAACTTCTCTGTAAATCCAAAATTATTCCCAAGGATAAGTTCATTTTTCAAAAATGTTGGTACTCCTTACAAGGTGATGACCAGGTTCCTTAAATGGGATTTTGAGGTCCTCCAACCTCAACTTCTCCTGCCTCTGTGAAAGACTTCTCTGTGCCAGCTCAATGGTTTTACTCACTGTCCTATGAACAAAGTCATGCTCTCCTGGGCCCCATGTTTGCCATAGTCCAACCCTCTGCTGGACTGACGACAGCCAAAGACTCCATCATGGTCCTCAACTGCAATGAGAAGCAAGTTACTGTGAACCTGATGAAGCCCTAGGGCCCATCACCTGCAAGGTCTCAGAGGGCCCACCATAGCTGTGCTGAGAATGTGACCCCACCCCCCACCCCCCACACACACCTGTTGCTGTCACAGAAAGTTCTCAGGGACCTGACTCCGGTAGGGACAGCTGACTGACTCCTAGAATCTAGGCCACGGGCACTTGATATGCCAAGTACCTGCAAGAGAGTGTGGGAAAAACAGTATCTGAGTCTTCAACTTCACTGTGAGAGGTGGGTTCTACCTTCAAACAAGGTGGGTAAGTCCCCAAACACAGAACGTTCTCAGACAGCGGCCCTTCACAAGGTGGTAGGTGTTCACTACAGGTGGGTTTTCTAGAGCCAGAGCTTCTCCTAGGGACTGTCAGACTCGGGTGACGCTTGAGAAATGCCAGCTGAATCTGGCCTGGAGGTTGTACGGTGCTGACTGTGCTCCTATATTTGATACGCTAGGCCAGGGTCAGGGGGACTTCATCCCCTGAGGGCACCTGGGTTAAATCTCTGAGAGAATGAAGGGCCCAAATTCATGTCTTTGGGAGCAACAGTGGGAAAGCAACCACCTGCTCTGAGGCCAGAAAGCACCAGGCATCAGTGAGAAGATCCCATCATTTCTGCAGCCAGCGGGAGCGGCCAACTTCTCCTCTCACTCATCCGCAACATCCAGCCAGTCATCTGGAGCTAACAACATCCCTCCTAGTATTTCTCATCTATCTCATCAGCACGTACCCTCTTCAGGAACCTCAGCTGATCCCCTTGCCCCGCAGCTGGGTCAGGGGTCTGGCATATTACTCCTGTTGAGTGACTTTTGCATATACCTTATTGTTGCACTTGCCACATAGCATTAAAATGATCTGTTTCCTTGTCTCTTTATAATAAACTCAGAATGGGTCTTATTCCTCCTTGTCTTTCCAGTGCTTGGCATATAGGTATAAGTAGCTTGATAAATGTTTAACGGATGGAAAGAAGTAGACTGGGCTTGAGAAGGGCCCCTTGGACTAAGCAATGAACTGTCCCCCACCCCTACCCCTTTATGCTCCCAGCTACATGCTACAAACTTGCCAAGTCCCAGGCCAGCTCCCAGCTAGGTCCGAGCAGTTTATCCACCTCTAGACTAGATTATGTGATTGGGAGATCCTTAGAGAAAATGGCAGGAACAGAAGATGGGCAGTGAGTCCATGGATTCTTCTGGCAGCACCCCTGCTGTAGGTGATCCTGGAGCCACTGGGGACCATGAGTACCCCTTGAGGAGGGAACTTCAGGAGAAAGCAGTGGCCCAGGCCCTGACTTAGTAAAACTGCAGCAGCAGCAGCTTTGGATTGCCCTCCTCAGACAAGAAAGAAATGCTAAGTGACTGTCACTTGGGATATTATTACTATGTACAGCTGTGACTCTGAACTTGTTGCAACATCCTCTCCTGTCTAATTTGGAGCCCTGCTGCCAGGCAGTTGTGTCAGATGGCTTGCAACTGGGGACCCCAGGGTATGTTACCTGGTATTAGGGACCACTGTAGCTGACAGATGGTTTCTGGGAGAGGTGAGGAAAGCAGGTAGGAAGAAACTGTGTCACCTTGGGCAAGTCATGACACCTTAGGCTTCCAGCATTGAAAACAAAGATAATCTTCAAGGTCCTAACAGTCTTATGCTCAAAATATTTGCCTTGTGAATGAAGAAGTTGCAGGGAATGGAAGGAAGGCTTGGGTTCAGGTGTCACAAGCCTGGGTTCCCATCCTGGCTGGGCCACAAGGTAACAGTGCAACTCAGACACTTTCTTAACCTCTCTGAGCTTCTTCTCTTACCTCTGAAAGTGAGACTCTGCACCTACTTTGCAGAGATGTTCCAAAGATTAGAAATACCAGAGATAAACTTCTGGGCACTGAGTAGCCACTCAAAATGTGGAGCCAGCACGTCCGTGTGGATGGAGAGATGGGGAGAGCCGGAAGGTCCTTCACAGTCTATTTCAGAGCTGAGCCTCAAAGGGTGAGGTGAGGGGTGTGATGGTGGCAGAACCTCAAAGATGTGTAGGTAGGTGGGCAGCACAGATCTAGGAGGGAAGTCACATGATGCCATGGTGAGGCGTGGATACAATGCTATTTCAAATCTGGGCGAGACAACATGACCCACCTGTGATGCAGAACAGACGGTAACAAGTGCTACTTCCAGCTATGGGGCTTCATGGGTCACATGGTTTTCCAGCTGGGCTTTAAATGATAGCAGAATTTTCAGAGCAAAAGTTGTGATGAGAATGACTTAGGGGTAAACACCAACGGCAAAGGCAGGGAGCTAAGAGAGAATCCTGTGTCTAGGGGAGGGGAGGCCGTGAGGCTGGAGGAGGACGGCAGCGGACGACCAACTCTAAGGCTTTCAGGAGAGCGCTCGACCGGTCACACCGCCCGGGTGCTCGCACCTGCTTCTCCCAGCTCTCAGTATGGGCGGCGGCCGCAAGGCCCGAGCCAAGTGGCTGGGGTCTGGAAGGAGGCTCCGAGGTCCCTGAGGCACCCTGGCAAAGGGGCTGGGGCGAGACTCGTGTTCAGAAGGTGAAGGGCTGGGAGAGCAGGCGGGCATTCACTGCAGCTTCCTTCCCGCCTGGCGGCTGGCTGCGTTCCCTGAACTTGACCTCAGATGACCTGTGTATTCCCTTCTTGGAAACAGTTGCATTGCCAGGAGCAATTGAGCTCTGTCTTTGGCTTTCTTTCTCCTTCAGAGCAGGGACTTGTCTCAGCAGAGTCTGTTTTTGCGCTCTTTCGGCAGCACCCAGCTTTCCCTCCACTGCCCTGCCGGCAGGGTGCCTGCTGTTAGCAACCTGCTCTCCGTGCTTCCTGTCCTCCTTCATTGTTCTTAGGATTGATGGCTTTTAGAGTGTGAGATCACTGATGGATAAAGACCGGGGTTGTGGGGTGGGGTGTGAAGTCCCCTCTGCCCCCCCAGGCCACACAGCTAGTTACCCGCTGAGCAAAACCAACTCAGGAGTTCTGACTCACAGGCGATGCCCTCAGTCCTGGCTGAGCTGCTTTATTCCGTACTTCTCAAATTCATTAGTGTGTGGAGGTGTGGACCTCGGCTAATCTGCAAGTCTTAATTTGAATTCATGTCAGTGTCTTGAAATTCTTTTGTGAAAAAGTATTTTGGGTATTGTCCTTATTGACAATACCACATTTGTGTGTTTTGTGGATTGGGTTGGCATGAAAAATAATTCCAAAACTGCCTGGATTTGCCCAGTTTTGCTGATTAGTGTTGTCTTAGGAGACCAAATCCAGTATTAGCCCCAATAAGGGGAAGGAACCGCACCATTTTCTCCTTAGTCAAATGCATAAGGTATACCCACAGCATACTTATCGAAAGAAAGGGACAGATTTCTAATCAGCATAAAAGCTAGAAATTATTAATCCCAAACAGGCGACTTTGTTCAAAACCTTTTTCAGACTTACCTACTGAGTCAATTTCTGGGTCCCGGTAGAGAACCAGGCTCTGTTTACCACTCAGAAGACTCTGTTGACTGTGCCATGGGGGTGCTGGGAATAACACTGGAGAGCAAGATAGACACACACTTAAAGTGATGGCTTCATTTAAAAAATAAACTGTCTTCACTCAAACTACTGTTCCTCTTTCTTCAAAAGCTGAATTTCCTTGTTTCTACAGTTGAGCGATCTCCCATCTCCCAGTCACTCCCTCTCATTCGCTGAAGTCTTGGCACTACTTGTCTTTCTCTTCAACCCTCCTCTTATCATTTTTGTCCAAATAGTCTCCTGTCTAACACCTTGGTTTCTCTAATCCACCAACCCCACTACTTTTTTTTTTTAATTCTCTATAATTTTTTTTTGCCTTCATTCTCCCCTTGTCTACCTTTGATTCCTGGATCCATCATTATGAAAATCAGTTCTGTGTGTGCTCAGTCACGCAATTGTGTCTGACTCTCTGTGATCGTGTGGTAATTTTCAGGCAAGAATACTGAAATGGGTTGCCATTTCCTCCTTCAGGGGATCTTCCTGATCCAGGGATTGAACCCACATCTCCTGTGTCTCCTGCATTGCAGGTGGATTCTTTATCACTGTACCACCTTGGAAACCTGTGAAAAGCAACTCTAGTTCTTTTATATTCACTTACCCTGCTGGGTATAACTCCAGACCTTCTCTAGGCCTCCAGCCAACTAGCTGAACACGGAAACAGTGCCTTAAATTTATGACAAGAACATAATACTCATTTTCTATAGGGAAAATGAGTTGATTTCATTAACAAACAAATGGTGATTGCTGCTAAGTCGCTTCAGTTGTGTCCAACCCTGTGCGACCCCATAGACAGTAGCCCACCAGGCTCCTCCATCCCTGGGATTCTCCAGGCAAGAACACTGGAGTGGGTTGCCATTTCCTTCTCCAATGCGTGAAAGTAAAAAGTGAAAGTGAAGTTGCTCAGTTGTGTCCGACTCTTCGTGACCCCATGGACTGCAGCCTACCAGGCTCCTCAGTCCATGGGATTTTCCAGGCAAGAGTACTGGAGTGGGTCGCCAGTGAACCTGCAAATTAAAAGAAATTTAAGAGTCATAAAAATAGTCTTACCTTGGTAGGCTGCAGTCCGTGCGATCGCTAAGGGTCAGACACGACTGAGCGACTTTACTTTCACTTTTCACTTTCACACATTGGAGAAGGAAATGGCAACCCACTCAAGTGTTCTTGCCTGGAGAATCCCAGGGACGGGGGAGCCTGGTGGGCTTCCGTCTATGGGGTCGCACAGAGTCGGACAAGACTGAAGTGACTTAGCAGCAGCAGCAGCAGGCTTGAATACCTTCTTACTTGTCAGGTTTGGTTCTGAACGATATTTCTGACTGCTTTCTAAAGTTAAACTTATCTTTAAAGGATGGTGAATGAATTCACTGATTGAAAAATACTGAGAAAATAATGTATCTTAGACAAAGCCAGTCTCAAAAGAGGAATTACTAAGACATGTAAGCAATAGCCACATAATCTCCCAAGGAGATGGTTTAGATGAGAACATTTATTTTGAGGTGGCAGTCTTGGGTATTTGTGTAAAAGGTGTAGGCACATTTTCATGAGAACAAGATTTTAGCTTCCAGAGGCCAGCCACCTTTCAAAGCAAGATGACCAAATGGTCTGAACCAACTCTGATCTATTGGCTACTGTCCATAGCCCGTGAGCCCTCAGGCCTGGACTGCCCCAGGCATCCACATTTGACAGCACCTGCCTATAGGACCTCTGAATCAAATCAAGTTACAAGACTGATATAGCTTAGAAGTAAACCTGTCTATTTGCATGAATTCCTGAGTTGCCAAGGATATTTCATTGATCAAAGATAATTGCTATCATCTGAGTTTCCAGGATCTCACAAAGAGCACATTCTATATGCTTTCTATTTCACACAGCACTTTCTCATTTATTCCTTCCTTGAAGCCAGACTCCAAACATTGCATTAAATATCCCCATTTTACAGATAGACTAAGATGCAGGTAAATGACTCAGCTAAAGCACACAGCTAGAGAGGCTACCTGGGTCCTCCTGAAGAGGACCGGCAGCTCCTCCTCCACCAGACCTCAGTGGCCTAACTCTTGAGGAAACTTGTGATGGCTTATGCAAGTGCTTCCCAGCCTGGCTGCGCATTATACACCCACCCAAGAGTGATCAGATATTGCCAAGGGCATAGCTCAGGACGTGGCTCAGCCCATCCCACTGGAATCTCTGGGAGTAGGGCCCAGGCATGGAGAAGGCAATGGCAAGCCACTCCAGTACTCTTGTCTAGAAAATCCCATGGATGGAGGAGCCTGGTAGGCTGCAGTCCATGGGGTCGCTACAAGTCAGACATGACTGAATGACTTCACTTTCACTTTTCACTTTCACACATTGGAGAAGGAAATGGCAACCCACTCCAGTGTTCTTGCCTGGAGAATCCCAGGGACGGGGGAGCCTGGTGGATTGCCGTCTATGGGGTCGCACAGAGTCGGACACGACTGAAGTGACTTAGCAGCAGCAGCAGCAGAAGCAGCAGGGCCCAGGCAATGGCCTCCTTAAGTTCCCCAAGGCAACTCCAGTGTGAAAGTCAAAACCATTCTGTTAACTGTCATTATTTACATCCTGCTCTCTCAACAACCTGCTTTCAGGCAGGTTCACTTGTCTTTTTACAGAAATAGTTTTCTATCAGTATTCTTCAATTATAGGATTAATATCCATTTGTTGTAGAAATTTTAGAAGAAAAGTATGAAAAACAAAAATCATCCAGAGACCCATTGTTAATATTTTTATGTATTCCCTTCCAATCTTTATGCATATTTACTTACACATTCTTAATAGTTCAATGTATACTGATTATTTTGTTTTGACTTCATATGGTAAATATTTTCCAATGTTCCCAGATATTTTTCAAAACACTATTTTAATATTAAGGCATAAAAGTTTTTTAAAGATATAGTCCACAGTGTTAACGGTGATTAATATTGGACTAATGCAGGTTCTTCTTAGATTTTTCTTTTTGCTTATTTATATTCTTATTTTTCTATAATTAACTTGTGTTTAATTTTAATTTTTAAGTTAATGAAGTTATAATAGCTGCATCATGTTATACTGTGCTTATATCTTTTGAATTAATCATTCTGTAATGTTGGACATTTAGGTTGTTCCTAATTTTGTTGTTATAAATAAGCCTTCCATGAAGACTCTTGTACCTTGATTTTTGTGCCCCACTTTCCTAGAAGTGGGATTATTGAGAGGGTGTAACCATTTTGAAGATTATTGATAAGCATGCTAAATTGTTTCCAAAAGGGCATGTAAGTTTATGATCCCATCAGTGGCATATCTTGGGGATGAAAACTGTTAACAATATTTACAAAATTGAGTACAGTTGACCTTTGAACAACACGGGGTGGGGGGAGGTTAGGGCACTGACACTCTGGTAAGTCCAAAATCACAAAATAGTCAAAAACTAGTCAACCCTCTGTAGCCTTGGTTCTGCATCCTCAGATTCAACCTACCACAGATGGCGCTATACTATAGTACTGCGTGTGTGTGTGTGTGTGTGTGTGTGTGCGCGCGCGCGCGTGCGTGTGTGTGTGTGTGTGCGCTCAGTTGCTCAGTCGTGTCCAACTCTTTGTGACCCCATGGACTGTAACCTGCCAGGCTCCTCTATCCATGGGATTTTCTTGGCAAGAATACTGGTGTGGGTTGCTATTTCCTCCTCCAGGGGGTCTTCCTGACCCAGGGTTGAATCTGGGTCTCCTGTATCTCCTGCATTGCAAGCAGATTCTTTACTGCTGAACCACTAGGGAAGCCCAAAACTATAGTACTTACTACTGAAAAAAATACAGGTTAAGTGGACCTGCTTCATTCAAACCTCCTGTATTTTCAAGGGTCAACTGTATTTTCATTTTGTGATCTGTCAGTTTGCTATAATTAATGATGCTGGACTTTTTATATCTTTACCGGTCATTTGCATTTCTTCTTTTGTGAGTGTTGCCTTCTCCCCCTCCTTGTGGGTGTCTTTTTTATTATATACCAACTCTATAACACTTTTTCTTTTTATTTGTTTTGTATTTTCCCTGAGTTTATAATTTAACTTTGGTTGTTGACATGCAGAAGGATTCACTGATTTTATGCTTAGAAATACTCTTTGATTGCTTGATCAGGTAAATAGTTCATTTTTTTGCTACAGATCTCAAGGAATAAATGCCTGCTTAAGTAAGAGCAATTTTTCTGGTTAAGCAGGACTTTATTGGTCTAGACTAAGAAGCAGTCTGGGATTCCCTGGTGGCTCAGATGGTAAAGAATCTGCCTCCAATTCAGGAGACCCGGGTTCGATCCTTGGGTGGGGAAGATCCCCTGGAGAAGAGAATGGCTACCTACTCAATATTCTTGCCTGGAGAATTCCATGGACAGAGGATCCTGGTGGGCTACAGTTCATGGGGATGACTGGCAACTAACACTTTCACACAAGAAACAGTCCATCTCCTATAGGAACCAGACTTGAAAGTATCCAAACTACTTTAATTGTATACGTTCCTTGAACCATCTCACCAATACATGTTAAAAAAAACAAACAAACATGTTGGTAGTTCCTACTTTGTAGGAAAAAACTTTTAAAAAGCAAACTAAGACTGCCCCACCCCAAAACTAACAAAAGCCCATTTCCACTCTGTATTAAAAAACAGGGTGGATCTTAGGATAGAAACTGGGCCTCAGGTAGAAACTTTCTTTCAGGCCAAACCCTATTCCTCTATTGTGCCCACTCCCCTCAAGTACAGACTCTAATCCTGGGTAGATTTGCTCTGGCATGTAATACGTGGGGCATACATACACTGATAACTTGTGTCTGACTTGAATTTAACTGGATGCTCTGTATTTTTATTTGCTAAATCTGGCAACCCTAATCCTAAGGTTTCCTTTTGGTGTTGATATTGGAGCCCAGCTCCCAGGAGAGCCCAAAGGAAACAGTAGATAAACCTGGCATCTCTGGCATACACATGAAGAAATTCACCTGCCTGTGTCCAAAGAGGGCTCTCACAGCCAAGAGGCACCAGAGATGTTCTCCAGAAACCCTACTCATTGACTTTTCTACAGAGATCAGCATCTGCTTGTAAATCTGTGCTGTAAGCCAGGAACTCAGGGGTGGGGATTAGGGGGTGTGTCCACACTTCCCGTACTGAATTGTTCTTCTTCCTCCTTTTTCCAGTAGCTCTGAGGCTCCTCTTGGGCCTGTGGTTCTGGGCAGGCCCTGTTGAGTGCCCACCACTGCCTTACTCAGGTGCCCTTCACCCGCTTAGGTGCCCTTCACCTTACTTAGGTGCACATCCCTGTTTGAATGGCCAATCTGTTTGTTTCCTGTGGCTTCTTTTGCCTTAACGTTCATTTTCTCTCTTACAGGCTTTTGATTCACTATAAATAATTTGATTGCTTTCCAAAGGCTGGATATTCAAATTCAAGTTTGACTGTGGTTTGAGATGCCTGAATATCATCAGGTGGATGTAGGCGATGACCGAGTCATGCCACCATTAGGACAGTCCTAGAGATTGGCGAGAACACTGAGACAGAAGCTGATAGCCCCTGCCTGGTTTAGCAGATCAACAGTGTAACGTTGGGAACACAGAACAGCTCCCCAGGAACGAGGCTAGAGTGACTGGAATGACTGGATCCATTAGTGCAGGTGTTTCTAAGAGGGCCTTGCCCAGCTTGAGGGACACCTGTGTCCTTTTTCTCTCTAACCTTCTTATCCCTAGTCCTTGCAGACTTCTATTAATAAGGCAGAGCTTCTCAATCTTTAGAGCACCTATGAATCGCAATGGCTGAAGGGGAAGAATGTGGTCTCTGGTAGGGGTTTTGAGCATTTGTCCCCCTGCATTGCACAGTTCGAGCAAATGGGGCCTGACCTTCACCCATAAGAGGATATGGGGAAGGGGTGTCTCAAGGACGAAAGGAATTGATATCAAGTTCAGGTCTCAAATGGGACAAGTAGGCCCCCGCTCAGCAGGAAGTGGGATGGGAGGAACATACAGTAATAGTTAGTGAGACAAACTGGTGGAAGCTGAGCCAATCTTTTAGGGAGGCTCAGCTCCTTCTGTGAAACCTTTGCTCTTCTCTAACTGGATTCTCAGAATCTGTAATTCAGGAATTTCATGATTTTATACCACACATATATTCTGTGGCTTCCTCCCCTGTTTGAGGATTCAATGTTGACGTTTAACCAAGAGGTAGATCTAGGAGCTGGGTGCAGTCACTCTCCACTCCTGAACCCCGGCCCCTATGTGCACTGCTTCCAGGTTTCTTTGTGGACTACTCCCACAGGGGCCCCAAATGGAACATGTCCTTGCTGACCTTATGCGGCAACCTGCTCCTCCTCTGGGCCCCTTGATGCTACCGTCTACCCTGCTACTCTTCCAGAAACTTCCTTGCCACCTCTCCTCCAATCAGTCCCTTCCTGTTATTTGATTCCCTAAACCTCTCCTTTGACTGTGTGGATCACAATAAACTGTGGAACATTCTGAAAAACATGGGAATCCCAGACCACCTGACCTGCCTCTTGAGAAACCTGTATGCAGGTCAGGAAGCAACAGTTAGAACTGGACATGGAACAACAGACTGGTTCCAAATAGGAAAAGGAGTACGTCAAGGTTGTATATTGTCACCCTGTTTATTTAACTTATATGCAGAGTACATCATGAGAAACGCTGGGCTGGAAGAAGCACAAGCTGGAATCAAGATTGCCGGGAGAAATATCAATAACCTCAGATATGCAGATGACACCACCCTTATGGCAGAAAGTGAAGAGGAACTCAAAGGCCTTTTGATGAAAGTGAAAGAGGAGAGTGAAAAGGTTGGCTTGAAGCTCAACATTCAGAAAACTAAGATCATGGCATCTGGTCCCATCACTTCATGGGAAATAGATGGGGAAACAGTGGAAACAGTGTCAGACTTTATTTTTCTGGGCTCCAAAATCACTTCGGATGCTGATTGCAGCCATGAAATTAAAAGACGCTTGCTCCTTGGAAGGAAAGTTGTGACCAGCCTAGATAGCATATTAAAAAGCAGAGACATTACTTTGCCAACCAAGGTCCGTCTAGTCAAGGCTATGGTTTTTCCCGTGGTCATGTATGGATGTGAGAGTTGGACTGTGAAGAAAGCTGATCGCCGAAGAATTGATGCTTTTGAACTGTGGTGCTGGAGAAGACTCTTGAGAGTCCCTTGGACTGCAAGGAAATCCAACCAGTCCATTCTAAAGGAGATCAGTCCTGGGTGTTCACTGGAAGGACTTATGCTGAAGCTGAAACTCCAATACTTTGGCCACCTCATGCGATGAGTTGACTCACTGGACAAGAGTCTGATGCTGGGAGGGATTGGGGGTAGGAGGAGACGGGGACGGCAGAGATTGAGATGGCTGGATGGCATCACCGACTCGATGGACATGAGTTTGAGTGAACTCTGGGAGTTGGTGATGGACAGGGAGGCCTGGCGTGCTGTGGTTCATGGGGTCGCAAAGAGTCGGACAGGACTGAGCGACTGAACTGAACTGAAAACCTCTCCTATACATACTTCTCTGTACCCCACTCCCACTACCCTAAGGGAGACCATTGTGCTTTTTGTCACCTGGGATCCTCCAACGGCCTTCCAGTTCATTTCTCTGCCTCTGTTCCAAGACCCCAGACTGCAGCTGGCACTGGGCGTGATATAGTCCCTGTCCACCGCACTGTGGATGGGACAGAACCACTCAAGATGTGATTGGTGGGCTCAATCTTGAAAGATCAAAGGCTTCCTGGAGTGCCACCTGAGTTAAGCCAGGAAGGATGAGGGGGAGTGAATGGCAAGAAACAGGAAATGCTTCTGCCAAAGCTATGCTGTCTTAGTAGTTTTCTTTATGAGGCAGGCCCTTAATGACACACATACCCTGAATCTCTTCCTTTTCTGGATTCTTTTTCTATTTACACACTAATTTCTACTGAGTTTGCCCTCCTGTCATTTACCTCTCCCACCATGCTTCCCTCAACTCAGGTTTCTTTTACCCTAGCCTAAATCTCTGAACATGCATAGTGGGAGGAATGACAAACCATTAGAGTGGAAATCTCAAGTATATGTCCCTAGGCAGCAGAAATGCTCTACAAATGGGCAGAACTCATTGCATTAACACATGCCTCAAGTGCACACACATCTATCTCACACATACGCACACATACTTTTCCCCATGTATTAGCTATTAGGGTTATTAACCAAGTATTAACCTGCTTCTCCTTCCAGGCACATGAAAGCATTGCACCTATGGCATTCCCCTGTCCCCTTGTGACTTGCTTTGGCCAATGAAATCAGAGCAAAAGTGATCTATGTTACTTCCAGGTAAATGCTTTACGAGTTCACACTCAGTTTGCCCCACCCTCATTTCCTGCTTTCAGAGTTGAGAAGGCAGCATGCCTAGTTGCAGCAGCCAGAGTTCCTAGGTGGCTATGGAAGACAGAGCTCCTGTTGATCTCCAGAAGACATATTTCATGATGGAGACATAAAACTGTGTCAGACCAATGAGACCTGGGGATTGCTTGTTACTCTACCACAGCCTAGCTGATCCTGATTGATACACGCAGTCAAACCAAGGTTTGGGGGCACCAAGGCCTTTATTCCTGTTGGGTATTCAACATCTTGAGTCTCTGAGTCAATCAAAGTTCCCATTCTCCTGCCCAGTCCCCTTAGGTTGGAATATTTTTAGGTTATTTAATCTCTTTTCCATTATGAAGGGGACCCTTGCATGTTCTTTGTAAGAGTAGAACAAGGGGTCTATTTGACTGAACCTAAATTCAAAATGAAGTCACAGAAATAGCTGTAAAACACAAAAGCAGGATTTCCCTGGTGGCACAGTGAATAAGAGTTCACCTGCCAATACAGGGGACACGGGTTTGATTCTTGGTCCAGGAAGATTCCACATGCCGTGTGGCAGCTAAGCCCGTGCACCACTGAGCCCATGCTCTCGAGCCTGTACTTTGCAATAAAAGAAGCCATGCAATGAGAAACCCATGCAATGAAACCAAGAGTAGGCCCCACAGCTAGAGAAAGTGCGCACAAAGCAACGAAGACCCAGTGCAGCCGGTAATTAATTTAAAAAAAAATGAAAGCATTTGCTGGGTTACTCAAAAGCATAGTCTAGATACTCCACATATGTCACACTAACTGGTGCACGTCCAAAAGCAATCCACTAACAAAGCTCCCTTTCACCAAGAGCAAAATGCCAGTTTCTTCCCCCGCAATAGCCCAAGCACTATTAGGCAAATTTCAAAGGTCCCAGATTGTAGGCCTAATTTTGCCATTTAGTAGTGGATGACCTTGGAAAAATTACCTCTTTGAGGCCTAGGCTTCCCTGGTGGCTCAGATGGTAAAGCGTGTACCTGCACTGCGGGCGACCCAGGTTCGATCCCTGGGTTGGGAAGATCCCCTGGAGAAGGCAATGGCACCCCACTCCAGTACTCTTGCCTGGAAAATCCCATGGACAGAGAAGCCTGGAGGGCTGCAGTTCATGGGGTCACTAAGAATCTGACACGACTGAGCGACTTCACTTTACTTCCCTTATCTGAAAACGGTTATAGTAACAATGGGCTTCTTTGATAGTTCAGATAGTAAAGTATCTGCCTGCTATTTAAGAGACTAGGGTTTAATCCCTGGGTCGGGAAGATCCTCTGGTGAAAGGAATGGGTACCAACTCCAGTATTTTTGCCTGGAGAATTCCATGGACAGAGGAGCCTGGTGGGTTACAGTCTATAGGGTCGCAAAGGGTCAGATACGACTGAGTGACTAACACACACACACACATATAATAATAATAACTATGTCATAGAAAGAAAAGGAAAGTTACATTTGCACATTTGGTATACTCTTCTGACAGACTGAGAAAGGGTATGGAAAGGCAAAAGGAAAGTTCTTTGCAAATGTAAGTTGATAATGTTTTTAACCATCACATGACCAAAGAAGAAACATAAAATGAACTTCCCAATGCCTTCGGTCTTTAAAATCAAGCTAAAATGAAACTCTAATACTTTGGCCACCTCATGCCACGAGTTGACTCACTGGAAAAGACTCTGATGCTGGGAGGGATTGGGGGTGGGAGGAGACGGGGACGACAGAGAATGAGATGGCTGGATGTCATCACCGACTCGATGGACATGAGTTTGAGTGAACTCCAGGAGTTGGTGATGGACAGGGAGGCCTGGCGTGCTGTGATTCATGGGGTCGCAGAGAGTCGGACAGGACTGAGCGACTGAACTGAACTGAACTGAAAGTGTGGACATTGGAGTGTATTTACATTTCTGCAAAAGGTCCCATAATACAAAGCTCATTCTTCAAATAGGACAAACTGCTTATTACCTAAAAGGGAAGGAGTGGTGTCAAATGCCTCAGAGAAGGTCAGTCACATTCAATCATTTGCTGGTTGGGCAAACACCCAGCAGTGGCGCTTCCCCGCAGTGACTTCCGGAAGAACCGCGCGCGCACATCCAATTATACCCCTGTGTCCTTTGCTCAGTGCTGAATTAAGTTCAGTTCATCACTGGAAGCCCTACTTATTCCCCAGCCCCACCTCCATCCCCCTCCAGCGAAACGCCCCCTGCCAGTTATGTAGTGCCAGCAGTCCTTTAGGCTTTTCCCTCTCCAGACGGTATTTCCCTTTCTAGCCCTCCGGCCAGCGGCGCAACCAGGTCCTGACCATATCTGAGCGATTGCCTAAAAGTCTCAGCCCTCGGCCCCTAGGGGTGGGGCCCGCCAAGCAGGTTTATAAATGGAGCCTCCTCTTGGGTCCGCCTCCTCTAAGCGCCTCCGGCGTGATCTTAGCCGGCGCCTAGGTGCTGAAGTAGCTTCTCGTCCGCTTCTCAAAGTTGAGGGTGCAACACCTGAAGGGCTTGTTAAAACAGAGCGCTGCGCCCCACTCCCAGAGTTTCTGCCTGAGTAGGTTTAGGGTGGGGTCCAAGAGCTTGCATTTCTAACAAGTGCCCAGGTGTCGGTGACGCTACGCATCAGGGACTGCACTTAGCTTCTAGGCTGCCTGGAGACGGAGAGGCTCACTGGCCACCTCCACGGCGGTCCCAGCTTTTCTACTGCCCTGAGCGCTGGTCTAGTAGGAGTAACCCGGCAGCACAGGAGGCTGCAGCCCTGGGAAGGCAGGGCCTGAGGAATTTGGACTTCATCTTAGGGGCCCCTGAAGGGTTCCTGAAAGCAAGCAGGAATAAACCTCGGATGCCTGTGGGTGTTCGATGTTACCAGGATATTTAATTCATCAGGCTCTCCTGACCTCGTTTCTGCATTGAAAACATATTGATTGAGTGTCTAGGTTTAGGGTTACAACGGTGAAAAGACAGGGTCCCAACCCTCCAAGGGCTTATAGTAACTAGGAGGGAAATGTGCAAACGATTACGATACAGGTAAGATGGATGTTTCTAGGGAGGCAGCGTCAAACTTCTGGGGAGGGAGAGTGGGTGGGACTCGGAGTCTGAGGAGCCGGAAGCTGTTTAATATAAGAACTGGCATTTATGCAGAGACTTGCAGAATGAATGGGAATTTGGCAGGTAGAAGGAGAAACTGGGAAGGGGTTAAAGTGGGAAGGGTTAGGTAGACGGATTGAGCGATAAGACTGCTCAAATACAAGGTTCCAGAGGGAGACTGGGAGCTTGTCTGGTAGGCAGGCCGGTTTCCCTCCTACCTCTCCGGTTGCTCCTCTGTCTCCTTTCTTTGCTGGCCTCTTGTCAGCTGCTGTCCCTCACGAGCTGGTGTTTGCCAGGGCGCTGGCCTGGCTGCCTTTTCCTCTCACTCTCCACGTCCATTCCTCCAAACGTGAGGCCTCCTGAGCTGCTCCCTGTTGGGGCCCACATGTGTTTCCAGCCCAAGCCTAGCCTCCTCAGCTCCACGCAGATGTCCCCCGTGCCTCCTGTACTCTATCTTGGTGAATGGGGCCCGCATCCACCTTGTTACCTAAGCCAGAGGATTTTGTGAGATGCCTCTTCCATATATAGCCGGTGAAGAGTGAACTGGCACAGTAAATTGCTGGTGCCATTCACCAAGATAGAAAACAAGAGGAAAGATGCCGGGCTCAAATTCTGTCTACAATTCACTAGCTGAGTGACCTTGAGCAAATTAATCTACTTCCTTACCTGTAAAGTGGGTTTCAAGATAGGACCTACCTCACAAGGTTGTTATATGGATTTAACAATAATTGTTATTTATTAAGCACTATGTTAAGTATTTTATATGGATTCCTTCAGAGTTGATGAGTCCAAGGTCACTCTGCTATTACCTGCCAGAGCCAGGTTTGGAACCCACAGTTCCCTACCTCCTAAGCCACCTTCTTCATTGTCACACTATCTGGAGATTGTCTATCAAATAGGGAAATACTTACAATACAGTGTTAAGTAAAAAGTGGACAACAAATTGCATAACCAGTGTGAGTGCAGCCATCTTTTAAAAAAAGGAAATACTCTAAAGACAGAAAACGCTGGAAGGAAATATAGCAAACGGTTAAATATTGTATTGAGGTTATTTCTGTCTTCTAGTTTTCTTGTGTTTTCTTTAATATATATAAGTTTTACGAAAAATAAAATATTTAAAACATTAAACATTCATTACATTAAAAACAATTACAAGTCCACAAACTGTTCTTCTGTTTGACTGGAAATTACACTCCACTGGTATCTTTTCTCAGTTCCAGTCTTAACTTCCCTGAACAGAAATTCTTTCCTACTCTCAAAGGCCAGAGTAGGAAGAAGGTATTGCAGCCATGTTCACCACCCTCCCCAGAGCTGACAACCTGGCCACTGGAGGAGGCTGTCAAAATCAGGTCTGTGGGGAGGGAAGCTCCAGACAGAACGCGGGCTTCTCCTACCGCCTAAGGCTTTCTGGACAGCGCTGCTTGAGATCAATTGCTTTTTTCTTCTTCTAAATAAGCGGCCGAATGCTCTTTTTCCAGTTCTGGCTGAGTTGTTAGCTTCAGCCCAGTGGTGACTCCTGCCAGGTACCTGGCTCGGTGAACACCGCCCAAACTGGTCAGGCCAGTCCTCCCGTGGATGTTTCTGCCAGGACTTGCCTGTGTTTGTATGTGTGTGTGTGTGTGTGTGTGTGTGTGTGTTGTGTTAGAGACCCACCCTTCTCCCCAGCAACCCAGGTAGGTGGAAGGTAGCTTCGGGGACCAGCCTGGCAGTGTGGCCAGATGGGTGGAGCTGAATTAATCTAACCTGGAATTTCAACTTGGTCTGCACAACAGGTGAGAGGAAAAAAGCAGCAGAGAGAACGGGCAGTTCGGCAACTTAGAAATACTCTTACGCCTTGCCCCTTGCCCACTGACTGGAAAACAGCCCGGGGTGACTTTTCAAAGTCTTTGCGATGGGTTACAGGGCTCGACCCCTCGGAGGCTGTCCGAGCCCCTCCTGAACGCTGTCCTCCTCGGTTACCCTCCGCTACGCGCCCGTTCCCCCTCCTCTGGGAGGCAGGGCGGGGGTATCGGATTAGCCTTTGTTTTCGACGCGAAAGAGCCGAGAGCGGCGCAGGGGAGGCTCGCGATGGCAGGGCCCCGGGGTCCGCCTGGGTAGGGCGCTGGCTGCGATCCCGGCGAAGGTTCCTGCCGGCTGGCCCTTGGCCTCTGCTCGCGGGGTATCCCCTCCTTGCCCGCTAGGCTGACTCGGTACGCAAACGCGCGATGTCCCCCATTGTCCTGCCTCGGAATGAGCGAGCGGCGGCCAGGAGAGGGGGGTCAGTGGGGCCCGGAGTTCAGGACTCCCAGGGGCACCGGGGCCGTCCCAGGCCGCTCGGCCCGCAGGGAGTGGCAGGAAGTGGGGACACCGAGTCCGGCTCGGCGAGGGCCTAGGCTGGGAGGTCCGCGTGCCCCACCCCGCGCCGCCCGCCGCGCCCGCTCGGCTGCAGAACGCCGGAGGGCGGGGGCGGCCAACCCGGGGAGGGCGGCCGGGTCCCGGGAGGACCGGCCGCGGGGGAGGGGAGGCACTGCAGGTGCAAAGGCGCGGCGTCCGGGCCGGGCCCTGCCCCCATCCGCCTCGGGACCGCCCGCGCCGTGCCCTCCCCCTCCACGGCACTCCCCCCCTCGCGCAGCCCCGAGCCCGGCGGAGGGGGCGGCGGCGGGGCCGGCGGGGCTCGGCGGGGCCGCACGTGCGCGCCCTCCCGGGCGGGGGAGTCCCCGGGCGAGCACGTGCCGCGGCGCGCGGGGGGCGGGGAGTCCCGCGGCCGCCTTCATTGCTGCTGCTGCTGCCGCCGCGGCCGCCGCTGCCTCTTCCTTCCTCCTGCGCCGTCCCCTCATCGGCCCGGGCGGGGGGCTCCGTGCGCCGAGCTCGGTCGGGCCAGGCGCTCCAGGAGGCGGGCGCCCCAGGCGGCGGCGGCGGCGGCCGCGACGGTGGTGGCGGCGGCGCGGCCCGGGAAACTTTGCCCCTTTGTGCGCTCCGCCCCGGAGGCGGCGGGCAGGTCGGTGCAGTCGGTGCCTTTCCGGCTCCGGGGTGGGGGAGGGGAGGCCGGGGGGGGGCCCGCAGGGGAGGGCACGGTCCGGGGGGGCCCCCGCTACTTTGTTGCGGGAGACGAGGCGGGGGCGCTGCGGGTCACAGTGTGGCGGAGCCGGGCGGGGGCGGCGGGGCGGGGCGGGGGATGCGGAGCCGCCGAAGCCGAGCGGCCGAGGCCCCAGAACAAAGGAGCCGGAGCGGCTGCGCGCGCGCGGCCGGGCCTGAGCCGGAGCGCGCCCCCCTCCCCGCGCCCCCTGGTTGGAGCGGGCCGCCCTCCAGGGTCCGGCCCGCTGGCTGGGCGGCCGGCGCGGGCTACCCCGGGCGCGCCCCACTCCAGGCCGCCTCAGTGCCCGGGGCGCCCGGGCAGCCCCGCCGAGTGAAGCTCTCGGCAAACTTTATTTTGAAAGCTGTGCTCCCCTGGGGAAGGCCCAGCGACCTCCAGTGAGGGGCGTGTGGGAATTTTGGCAAAACTCTCCCAAGCCCGTGGGGGTGGGGAGAAGGACAACTTTCTTAGACATCTCACCTTGACCGCCCCCTTAAATTCGCCGTCCAGGTTTCCTTCGCACCCCGTCAGGCCCTCGTCCTGCCCCATCAGGGAGCGGGTGCCAGTGTGCCCTGCCAGAGGTTCTGCACAGAATTTCATGAGAGCAAGCCCGTCCTCTTCCCCCAACTTCTCTTTTCCCAGAAGCAGGAAGAGGTAACAGGAAGAGTGAAAGTTGTCCCCCAGCCCCGAGTGATGCGCTTCCCCTTTCTGTCTCTTTTCCAGGCTGCGCGCTGCCTTCTCCATCATTCTGACCCGGGAGAGGAAAAGCTGGAGGAGAACCTCCTCACCCTACCCTGCCTCCCCCACACACCCACCTGCTCACCTCATGCCTGGGCCTAGGGTGGGTGAGGGTGAAGAGCCCACCCAGCCAAGATGATCCCTTCTCTGGGGACTGCCGCTGATGTCCTCCCCCAGATCCCGGGCCCCGGCAGGTGGGAGAGTGGCCCCCAACTGAGTCCTGTCAGACTGCTGCAGAGGAGGTGAAGAGGGCTTGAGAAGAGGTGCCTGTCCCGCAGCCTGGAGCTACTTGCCTTCGCTTTGTAGATTTTGACTGCTTTAGGAAGAAGGACTTGTTGGTGGCCTTTGCAGGCAGGAAGCTGGACTGTGGAGCAGCCCCAGCACCTATGCCCCCACCTCTGGCAACGTCATGAGTCAGTTTCAGGTGCCCCTGGCAGTCCAGCCGGACCTGCCAGGCCTTTATGACTTCCCTCAGGGCCAGGTGATGGTAGCGGGCTACCAGGGGCCTGGGCTTCCAGTGGCCGGGAGTGAACCTCAACTCCGAGGGGGTGGAGATGGGCGGAAGAAGCGGAAACGGTGTGGTACTTGTGAGCCCTGCCGGCGGCTGGAAAACTGTGGGGCTTGCACCAGCTGTACCAACCGCCGCACACACCAAATCTGCAAACTGCGCAAGTGTGAGGTGCTGAAGAAAAAAGTGGGGCTTCTCAAGGAGGTAAGCTGGGTCTTGCTTGACAGCCCTGTTCCTTCCTTGAGGGTGCTGCATTCACACAAGTCTTGCTGAAGACCGTTAAGCGCATTCTCCCGTTTTGATCCTCCTGGTCCAACTTTGAGTGGGGCTGTGAATAGGAGCATTAGCTGTCTTTGTAAGCTGGTTCGGGCTGGCTTACCGCGCTTACAATTGGTGGGAGGGTAACCAGGTTGCCCAGGGCTTTGAGCTAGCACTCTCATCCCGGATGTTTGCATTTGACATGGGACAGTGGTATCCAGCTTTATCTTTAGAAGTTATTTTTGTCTGCTTGAAGCCTTGGATATATTTCAAGGTCATGCTAATGCTTGGGTGGTATGGCAGTGATGGTGTCAGGTAAGGATTGGAAGCTGAGGTTTGGAAGGAAAAATTTGGAGTGACAGGATGATCTTATGCTGCCCTGATGGAGTGGGATGTTTCTTTTCCTAAATCTTTTTTTGGGTGCCATCCTTTTGGGGATGGTACCTAAAGTGTTTGGGAATTTAATGAGAAACCCATGGTTTGAGTTCCCCTGCTAGACAGTACTTCTTGAGGTCAAGGACTTTTTATGCCTTGTGTTCTTAGGACCTTGCTCAGTTCCTTGGTGTGTAGGAAGCCCTCAGATGCTAAATGAATGAATGATGTGTGTTTGAGATCCTGTCAACCCCAGGAAGGAGTACTCCCTTAACTGGGAGTTGGGAGGGCAAGGGAGGGGAGGAGGGGTTGGAATGAGAACAGAGAAGGGAGAGGAGAGGCAGTGGCACTGCACTGGCCGTCTTTCCTTTGCATGCTGGTGGTGGGTTGCCGTAACAGCGGAGAGTTGGCAGAAGTAGGGACGAGTGAAGTGAAGCAGCTTAGGAGGAGCGGTGTAGCGGCCGAGGTCGCTTCAGGCAGCAGGACTCGCGCTGGACAGAGACCGAGGCCTGCGCTGTCCTTGGGGCTTCCCCACTTTGCCCCTGATTTGTCCAAGGGCTCAGACGACTCAGGTCCGCTCTCTGAGTCTGTCTTCTCCCTGGGGATGTGGAGGGGCTGTGCTTCTTGGCCTTTGAAGCCCTTTCCAGCTGGCCTGGAAACCGCTGTGCTTCTGGGAGCCGGGGCACCTGTGGCTTCGATGGGCTGGCGCCTTGCACTTGGGATTTCCCTGACCGCTGACTGTCGGAGCTGTGCCGCCAGTTTGGTGGGGCCGTGGTCTTGTGGCTGGGAAGACAGATCCAAGTGTTTTGGTCAGGAAAGTTCCATTGCTGGGATGTTTCTGCCCCTTCTCTCCTTCTCTTGTCTGCTCCCTGTGGAAGCTGCATATCACGGTCCAGGGACGGCGGATGGGTGCCCTGTTTCCCCAGTCTAAGGTTAAAGCAGACATCTGGATCACATCTGTAGCTCCCCACCCTGCCTGGGAGACTGTGTGCAGCCCCTTTATGTTGCTGCTGTTTATGGGGGAGTTGGTATCCTGCTGGCCCAGTGCCCTGTGGGTCATTTCTGAAAGGGGGGTGGGACCAGGGGTAGGCTTCGCTCCTGGCATGAGAGCTCTTGTTTCGGTATCAGGAGGACATGCTCTGTTTACTTTGTAAGCTTAGTTCCTTTGCTTGCTTCCTTCTAGGGTTTATCTCCTTCTTTTCTGCCTTGCTCTCACTCCGTTCCTCTCAAACCCTGGGGGATGAGCTTTCTGGGCTGGATGTTCCTAGAATGCGTGGCTCTTGTGAACTGTGTTTAAGTTCTTCTTTTGGCAACAAGGAGGTGCACCTGAGTGAAAGGGGCCGGGAGCGTAGTCAGGGGCCTGTCATCCTGGTGTGTAAACTACTGCCCTGGGTTGCCAGTGGTCGCGGTTAAGAGAGGAGGAATCTGGCTTGGCTGAGGCTAAGAGTCTAGCCCCTGGATGTCTATGTCCCTGTGGACCTGGCCATGGCCGGCTGGCTCTCAAGGCCCCCAGGATTGGGGAAAACGCAGCTGGTGTCCTGTGGTTCCCCCTAGACAGAGGGTGGACCAGTGATCCACCCTCTGATCACTGTGGACCAGTGCTGATCTGTGGACCAGTGCGGCCCCATGACAAGTTCTCTGGATTTCTGCAGAAAACATGGGAAGGGGACAATGGAGTGAGCTTTGTCCTAAACTTAACTTTGTTTGACTTAAAGAGCAGAACTTTGTTTTAGGGATAGGTACTTTCTACTTTTTGATGATTGAAAATATACTTTCTTTTATGGAATGGAAGTGTTGGTAGAAAGTAGATCTTTTTTTTTTTTTTCCCTAAAAAAGAGTCTTTACTTGGCAAAATATGGAATGGTAACTAGTGTCTCTCACCATGATTTTTTTTTTAATTGGCCTGTGAAGGCTAAGAGCGTGGGAATCACTGTCCAGGCAACACTGCATTTGACAAATGTATCGCTGGCAGAGCTGACAGGCACTCTAGGCTGTTCCTGAGTGAGAGCTCAGGGAACCAGCCCGGCGTTTACAGCCCCTAGGGGACTGCTGGGACCTTCACCACCAGATCCGAGCAGCCATGTAAAAGAGGGGACATGTCCCAGGATTTGGGAGGTTAGGAAAGGAGGAAACCTATCCCTTCGGAACAGAACTTTAGATCTTAGCCCCTGCTCTTCAGGTGGGACAAGACAGAGCATCCCAGGCGCCTCCTGGGGATCAGGCCCTCTCCTTGCATCCATGCTTCTCAGTGTCTCCTCTTTGGGCATCCTTTCCTCAGGTCCATCCTGTCTCCACGTCCTCCAGCTTCCTTTGGGACTTCCGCAGAGCTGTCTGCTGACAGCTGCTTTGTGTCTTCCTGTAAGAAGGGGAATATTATCTTGATTTTCTTGTCTCCTTCCCTGCTCCTCACTTTTTTGGGTAGGTGTGGGTAGGTGGTGCTACAGAGCCCCTCTAGTCAGAGACATTCCATATTTTAATCCTAGAGGCGACTCCCAGGCCTGTTCCCATCCACTGCGGAGGTAAGTGACTACTTACTCCTCTGGGCGCTAAAGAGAGGTAACACACCTGAAGGAGTTCGTTTCTGCAGCTGTGGTCTTCCTTCCTAGTTCCAGGAAGGATTTAGATTCTAGGCTGACGTCAGAGGCTGTTTGATTTCCACATGCTTTTTTACCTGAGTGGTGGCTTGTAGCCCAGTGAAGGTGGCTGATTAGGAAAGTAGGATTTGGTGAGTGTGGAGATGCGGAGCCCAAAGTAAGTGCTGTGCTGCTTATTCTCTTGAGCATTGGTTTTTTTTTTGTTTTTCCCTCACATGTCAGATAGGGTAACCCTTTATTGTGAGGATTAATTGAGATGAAATACTCAGAATATCTGGTACATGGTAGGTAATCAGTGCATGGTGACAAAACATTCCTAGAACATCTAGAAGAGAATTAATCTTTATGCATAAAAATTATGTATGTTAGTCTCTGAGCTGTAATTGTTTATTAAATGTTTATTTCAAGACATCCCAGCTTACTCATAGAACTGTGGGGCCAGGCAAGAGGAGGGAGAAGTTTGCCAGCCTCCCAGAGGCTGGACATCCAGGAGCAAGGAGCCGGTGTGGCCCAGGGAGGGCCTGACCGAAAAGTTGCACATGGGTGAGGGAAGTGAAGGTTTGATAAAGATGGTAGGATAAAAACTCCTTGTAAAAAAAACTTCCTGGAAGTATGTATACATAAGGTTAGAAGCGTGAGTGAGAAATAGAAATATATATGGTGTGTCTAGCCCTCGGCCAAGTGGATTTCGTGGCTGAAACAAAGCTCAATGCCTGTGTTGAGAAAAGATACTTTGGGATTTGGGATCTCTCAACAATATCGGAACACCTGACCGATTCTTGCCTCACCTGCTAGTGGTTCTGTTTTCCTGAAGATGGGCTGTGGGTGGGGTGGGGTGGGGGATGCTATCAGGAGAGTAGCGGTTCTCACCAGCAAAGGGAGAACTGATTGGTAAAGTAGAAGTGATGAGACTCTTTAGAGATAGGGAGCCCATCTCAGCATTTGTGAATCCAGGGAGAAGCCTGGGCAAGGAGAGATGTTGACCATAGACTTTTGAAAATTGTTTTTCAGATGTAAACAGTTTTAAACCCCATGGCTACAGACTCTAAAAGGGAAGTTAGCTGGAGGGATAGGATTGCTTTTTAAAAAGAAAATGCTGACTCAGCAGTCCTAAATGGGGCCCTAAGGAGGAAGGTGGTGGGGGCTAAGAGCTGAACCATCTGTGTGGCTGCTTGGGCAGCTGTCTAGTGAGTGCAGATGGTGAAAGATCATGCTTTTTACATGGAAAGGGGGTGCGAGTCAAGGGTAGTCTGACCCTTCAAGAAGAATATTAGAGAGTCCAGAGAGGCCAGAATGTGCTGAGGTGGTGGAAGATGCTCAAGGCAATAAAAATCTTTTCTATGTCCCCAGTAAGAACATAGAAGGAAGGGGTGGTCTTACAGCTTTGGAGCAGAACTGGTGACAGATAAAAGCCTGTAGGTGCCTGTTGTGTCAGGGAGTATAAACTGGGGAAAGTATAAACCATGGCATGTGTGTTTAGGGAGGGAGAGCCAGCTACCCTACCTGAATCTGAGCCATCAGCTCCCTACTACACACCATCGTTGTGGAATTAGATGATGATTGAGAGAGAGCCAGAAGACCAGAGACAGGTAGAAAGTTCAGTTTTTCAAAGATATGCTGGAAATTGTAAACTGTTGTCAGTTTTTGACCATCCTAGAGCAGATTTCTAAATCAGTTATTTTTCACTGATGGCTGTGCTGGGTCTTTGTTGCTGCATGCGGGCTCTTCTCTACTGGTGGGTGGGCGCTCGTCTCCAGTCGCGATGCATGGGCTTCTGATTGCAGTGGCTTTTTTGTTGTGCAGCACGGGCTCTAGGGCCTGTGGGCTTAGTAGTTGTGTTGCATGGGCTTAGTTGCTCTGTGGCATACGGAATCTTCCCAGATCAGGGATCAAACCCCTGTCCCCTGCATTGGCAGGCAGACTCTTAACCTCTGGACCACCAGGGAAGTCCTAGAGCAGATTTTTTAAAAGGTGGTTCATGAGATTTAGAAAGACAAACGGTGGGCTCTGGGATCCCTGTGGTTCTCTCCAAAGCACCTCAAGTCAAACCAGTGGGCCTGGATTTCTGCAAATAAATGATAGTGTTTCCTTCCAGCGTCATGGATCAGAGGGCCAGTTTTTTATTTAAAGTCATTCTGAAGAGGCAGAGAAGGCAACGGCAACCCACTCCAGTACTCTTGCCTGGAAAATCCCATGGACGGAGGAGCCTGGTCGGCTGCAGTCCATGGGGTCGTGAAGAGTCGGACACGACTGAGCAACTTCACTTTCACTTTCATGCATTGGAGAAGGAAATGGCAACCCACTCCAGTGTTCTTGCCTGGAGAATCCCAGGGACGGGGAAGCCTGGTGGGCTGCCGTCTATGGGGTCGCACAGAGTTGGACACGACTGAAGTGACTTAGCAGCAGCAGCAGCATTCTGAAGAGGACACAGGTATAATTACCCTGTTCAGAATTTTAACCAACCAATTTGAGCAGGGATTCCATGCTGGGATCGCCTGGATCCCACTCCAAGGGATTCTGTCAGTAGTTTGATTGTTCTGGGGAGGGCTCCAATTGGGCTGGCACTCCCCAGGTATGCTAATGTGTAGTTAGAGTGGAACTCCTCTGACTCAGATGAGAGCTGATTTGATGGGCACTCACTTGGACCGCACATTGCTCACCTGAATCTTAGGGGACCTGAATGGATTACAACCATGTTTCCACCTTGCTGATCAGTGGACTGGCAGAATCAGCATCACCTGGGAGCTTGTTAGAAACGCAGAATCTCAGACCTTACATCAGACTTACTGAATGAGAACCTGCACTGTAATCACATTCCCAGGTGATTTGTATGTCCTTGAGAGTTTGAGGAGCTGGTCTGTGGCCCTTCTGTGAGTGGAGAAGGAGGTGAGGCATGCAAAAGGGGACAGGAATAAGTCTTGAACACACTCCCATTGCCGACAAGAGTAAGGAGGATGACCCAACCTATTTTTTCACCCTGTAGGCCAGGGAGACAAGAACATCTTGAGATTTACTCCATGCTTATTCTTGTTTTTCTGGAGTCCATTTCAGTCTAGTCTTATGAGTTATCAGTAACCCCTTTAAGAACTTGTGTGTGTGTGTATGAGTGTGTATATGTGTGTGTTTTGAGCACAGTTGGGAAAGGGCTCTCAAGATGTTTGCTGCTCAGCAGCCTGACTTGGGACGTGGGAGCCCCATGAGGGAGTAGTAGCTGTTGGTAGTTGTGAACAGCAGGAGCACATCCATAGAACTCTGGGTTTCGTGGAGGGGCCTGGAGGCTTAGGAGCAGAAGAGATGCGCGCCCTCTCCCTCGGATGTAGGTTCGAGCAGGTATGATCAGTGGGAGGTGTGTGGTAGTGGCAGTAGCAGCGGTGATGCGATTTTGGAGTTGAATGGTAGAACGCGGGTGAAGGAGATTGGGGCAGTCTGCAGCAGTGGGATTCAGCAAGACTAATGGAATTTAAGTCCAAAGTCCTGCACAGATTTTTAAAAGAGAGAGAAATGTACAAGAAAGGATCCCTGGCTTCCCAGCAGGTAGGAAGAGCTGAAACTGTAAAAGGTGTGTTGAAAGCCTGTCTCTAGGAGCTCTGTCAAAGTGGTCACATGCAAACAACTGAAAAAGATGGTTGTTCAGCTTGGAAATGAGTAAGTAGGGGAACTCAGGCTAAGATGAGTCCTGTGTGGAAGAGGGAGTTGGTTCCTTCGTGTCGGGGAATGTGCAGAACTTTTATTAGAGCATAGCAATTATAAGTAGGTAGACTGAGTACATGTTTGAAGAAAAGAGTTGTCTAACATTTATAGCTGTTCCAAGACGGAAGAACCAGTCCTGTGCCTGCGTGGGTCTTTGTAGAGGCTGGGATGTTTGAAGATGCCCTCTATCAGGTGGGGGCTTCCTCATGTGGTGGTCTCTTGCTGAAACTATGTAGTGTAGCATATTCCTTAGACAACGACATTGCAGATAAAACATTGTTCTTCGGCCATGAAGTTTTTGGTCGATCTCTAGACCTAATCTCAGAGCTGGGTGAGAATATGGTCTGTGAACTTTCTGAAAATTTCAGCCGAGCGTATGAATGTGCAAGGGTGTTTTTTCTCAGGGGAGAGGTTCGTGGTTTTCAGAAAATTCTCAGGAGTGTTTATGACATCCCAAATTTAAGAAGTATGCTCTATGCGAGCTGTCTGATATGGACGCCTTTAGTCATGTGTGGCTACAAAAATTGAATTTAATTAACATGAAATTCAGTAACTCGGTCACACTGGCTGCCTTTCAAGTGGCTTGTGTGTTATATGTATGTGTGTATATATATATATATATATATATATGTATTTTATCTGTGTGGGTAATTCTACTGGACATGTAGTTTCCCTCCATGGTCTCTAAACCCTCACTGAAGCCTGTTTCTGGGTTGGGGAAGTAGCTGTTCTGGTTGGCTATTCTTGGGAGGGTTTTTTGGGTTAGGGTCCTTGTCCGCCCCCCAAGGTAAGTGGTGAGAGGGATAAGGAAGTTGGGTTAGGGTCCCTGTTCCCAGGGGCAGTGCTTTCTTGGGTTCTAACCCAAAGCAAAGCTTACTGCTTCTGATTGAAGGCTTGAGCCATGTTTAAATTATCTGCTGTGGGGAAATACAATAGGAATGAGGGGTGGCTCCCTATTCAAAGACACTCTCCCACCCTCACTCGTGCCCAGCAGCCCTGGAGAACCTTGTCTGAGTGTACTTGCTCTGGCACGGACCCCACCCTGAGTCAGCAGTTACCTCTCTGCCTTGGGCCTCTCCTTCTGGAGGAGGCGGTGTGGTGACTGGGTGAGTTGAAAGACCGCTCTGGGGGGGGTGGGGGTCTCAGGAGTTGTCGCTGATTCCCCTCCTCCATCCCTTCTTTACCGCTCCCTTGTGGATTGAGGGCAGCATGCTCAGCAGGACAGGAGGTGCTGGAAAGGAATCGGACTCCTTTGTCTACCTTGAGCCCTGCTGCCCTTGGACTGGGAGAGCCCTCTAGGGGGGCTTTAGGCCTCAGCCTGAGTTGTCTGTGCAGGGCCCAGCCTGCTGGCACCCCTGGGGTGGACACACCCCTCTGTGGCCTTGTCTCCTGTCATTTGCCTGCGAAATCTGATAACCTGAGTTCTTATTAGTCACTGAGGGAGGGGAAAATAAAAGTCAGTACTCAGAGTGGGGTAACTGGCCAGGCCTCCGGTGACCACTGGGGGGTTGCTCACTTGCTTCAGGGCACACAAGCTCTGTTCCTGAACTGCTGGTTCTGACCTGTATGCATTCCAACTCCACTATGCCCACCTCCCCACAGCCAGCCAGGGCGTCCGTGGACAGAATGGTGTGCCTCTCCTGGTACAGAGCAATTCTTGATGCTCCGAGTGAAAAGGGAGTTGCATTAGGTAGACTCATTTGGGCCCATTTGTCAGAAGGCATGTACCCTCTAGTCCCCCACCCCATTTAATTACTGCCAGAGGAGTCTTCAGGAAGGGGTGTGGAGATGCTGGGTCAAAAATAAGTGACAATGTACCAGACTAGAGTCTGTTCCCTTCTGAGTCTTTCTTGTGGGAAGGACACTGAGTGGCTCTCTTTGGTCTCATTTTGGTTTTTTAAATTATTTTATTTTAATTTTTTGGCTGTGCTGCATGGCATGTGGGATCTTAGTTCCCAGACCAGGGGTGGAACCTGTACCCCTTTCATTGGAAGCACAGAGTCTTAACTACTGGACTGCCAGGGGAGTCCCAGTCTTTTGATTGACTGCTCTGCTCTTTAAGGGTAAGCTCTGGGTGCCCTGGTTCCCTGGTTGATGCTGGGAATGATCCTGGAACCCTTGAGGAGAGAGAGAATGGCATCTTCTCATGGTGAGGCTGGGTCCAGTCTGGACGGTTGACAGTGCAGGATGGGGTGGGGCACGGAGAGCCAGTGAGAGGAGAAGAGATGGTGCTGGAAGGATATGGAGGAGAGGCGCCTTCCTGGAATTTTCCTCAGTCCCTGGATATCCTGTGTCCCCTGTGCCGGGGGACGGCACTGGTGTCACTTCAGTTTCTGGAGGCAGGGTGTCACCTGCTTTGACCTGCAAGTTGCCTGCCCAGCCTCCTTCTGCACATCTCACTTGGGGACTGGCTGCTGTGAGGCGCTGCGCTGAGCCCGAGTTGGCGGTAAAGGGGAGGCAGCATTTACTCTGTCCTTAATGAGCTCACAGTCTGGGCAGGGAGACAAGCGTGGCAACAAATAATTACAGAGCAGTCTGGTAGGGCTTCAAGGGAGGGATGCCCTGAGGGCAGAGAGCAGTCTCAGTCACTGTTAGGCCAGGAGAGCCCATCATGGAAGGAAAGGGACCTGCTTTGAGTTTCAGCAGAGTGATACGTGAAGGATGAGGTGGGGCTTCCAGGAGGAGGGAGGCATCTCCCCGGAAGCTGAGTTGTACAGAGATGCTACTCAAATGCTCGAGACTGGTGGCAGAGGTGTGAAAGGACATGGACAGACCGCAGGGCAACAGCTGAGGGTGTTCGTGGATCTTCAAGGTGGAAGGTAAGACGCTTTGTGTTAATTACTCTTAGAAGGCTTCCCCTGGGGCTGTCCCCAGGCTTCTAAACCTCAGTATTCCTGCCTCACCTTCTCAATAACCAATTGAGTTTCTGTTATGCTGTCATCCCAGTTATTAGCTTGGCTCGTGGGACATTTGATGGTCCAAAACTGTTGAATATGGAGTGGGGAGACCCTGACAAAGTTCACAGAATATAAGATCTTCTTACAAGCATTTAGCACAGCATGTGGGGGTTGTGGGCAGAACCACAACTGCTGCCTCTCGGCCTGGGGGGTCTGGGTGCATTCTGTTTGTTGGCATGGAAGTGTGCAGGTAGAGTTGCTGGCTGGCTGTGTTTTCCCTCTGACATCACTGGGTGCCCGAGTTCAGTCTGGTTCTCCTGCATCTCCAAGGAGGAGCACCTTTTCTTCCCTTCTTGCTGTTCTTCCACCTCCTTGGCTTTCTCCTCCCCGCGATTGCCGTTGACACAGACTTCCGCTGCCAGAGCTAATTGTGAGGCCTGATCAGTGAATGAAGGCAAAGGCAGTTCCCATGACAACCGTAAAGAGTTTCAAATATAGGGGATGATGTGTGTGATGGGCTGCAATTACTTGGGTGGAAATTGATGCGTGGACACCAGTGACTTCAAACATAGTCTCTGAAGGTGGAGGGGGTGTTGGGTGTCTTTGGCAGGATCCTTTGTGCAGTGGAGAGGGAAGGGAAGGTCACAGACTTCCCCCACATTGGATTCCAAGTGCCTTCAGTGTGTGGAATGCTGGGCAAAGAAAAAAAAAAAACCAAAACCTAGGGCTTTGAAGAGGCACGACTCTAGCCATTCTGCTTGGAGAGGCAGGATACACAGACAAATAGCAGTACCAAGTGTCAAATGAGAAACACTGGAAGTGTTGTCAGCTGGCAGAGGACTCGGGTAACCTGAGAAGGCTTCCTGGAGGAAGTGGGGCTTGAACTGAGCTTTGAAGTAAAGCCCTGTGGGGAGTGACCTTGTTCAGGACACAGCCATGGCAAGGGAAGAGAAGTCGTCTGTCTACCCCCTGCCAACTCTAGAAGAGGTAGGTTGATAAAACCACCTGTGTTGCTGCCAGTGAGGGAGTGATGCGGGCCCAACTCAGTCTCCCAATTTCTCCATCTGTAAAATGGGCATTAATAGTTCCTACGTCATTGGTTTGTTTTGAGGGGTAAATAAGATACTATACATCACGCTTCGGTTATGGGGCTTGGCATGGGGTTGCTGCTTGGTTGATCCTCCTATGCTGCTGCTGCTGCTAAGTCACTTCAGTTGTGTCTGACTCTGTGCGACCCCATAGACGGCAGCCAACCAGGCTCCCCCGTCCCTGGGATTCTCCAGGCATAAAGCCCCCCAAATCTGTGTCTGGATGCATCCCCATTTCTTAGTCTTTATGTATCTGTGTGGGTTCTGGCCTGTGAGGATCTGTATTTCTGAGGTTCTCTGTGTTGGGGTATTTAATGGGTTCTGAGAATGAGTTAATCCATTCACCTCTTCCCTAGTGGAGAGGGCTGTGACTCCATTTCTCCTGCTGGGAGTGCAGTGGGGTCTAGGGGTCATGATGGAAAGTGGGGAGAGATCTTCAGCCCCTATGAGAGGGGTCACAGTTACCTTTGAGTTGGTCACTGTGAAGCCCCAAATACGGAAAGAGGGGCCGATAGAGAGGAGAGGGGGGCAGGTGTGAAGTGTGGAGAGTGTCCCTGCCGGAGGCAGGGTGGTCCTGGTATGAGCCTCTGTGACTCCTTGGAGCCCTAGCATTCCAGGTGCTTCAGAACAGGCAGGAGGCCAGAGTGGGGTAGAGGTGATTGCAGGTGCACTGCCTTGGGGACCATGGGCTCAGCTACTGTGTCTGCAGGCTGCCAGGGAGTGGGCTGCGACCTGCAGTTGGGGTGGGATTTAGTTAGCACTGGGGGGGGGGGTTCAAGGAGAGAGTCAGGGTGGCTTGCAGCTTTGTGAGGAAAACGCGTGCTGGCTGAACAAGGCTGGGTCTTGGCTAGGTGGCAGGTCCTCTCCTCCCAGGAAAGCAAGTGTTCCTCTGATCTCTGGGGACCTCAGAGAACAGAACAACCTGGAGAGTGGCTTCTGCATCTCAGTGCCCAGCGCCCTGCCCTTCTACCCTCCTTGTGTAGAAACTCAGCTCAGCACATTCCAGCTCTGTGCAGAGTCTAGTGTGGGGAAGATAGGGCCCCTGCCCACGTGGGAGAGACGGCCATGTAAATAAATAACTGTACTTGGTGTGACTGCTCTAGAAGAGGCCCCGGGAGGAGTAGGGTGAAGCTCATGGGGGCTAGATGAGCTGGGAAGGCAGCAGTGGGAGGTGACATTTGGATTAAGCCTTGTACCATATTAGCTTGCAGGTGGGGGAGAAGCAGGGGAACCTAGGCAAGGAGCAGCATTGCCAAGTCTCTAAGGCATGAAAATATTACTATTCTCAGACCCATAGCTTAAAGGGAAGTAGTGTGGTTCAAGTGACCCCATCCCTCTTTGCTTTTCCCTGAGGTAGGCTGGGAGAGAGGGCTTAAAGAACTGGAAGGAGATATGCCTGGCTTGGAATTCTGCTAACCACTAACCAGCTGTGTGTTGACGGGCAAGTAACTTAACATCTCTAAGCCCATTTCCCCACAAGGTTGTGTGTGGAGTAAGTCAAATGAGGTGCTCCCACGGTGTGCTGGCACAGGGCCTGGTACATCGCAGGGGCTTGATAAACTGTGGCAGCCGTAGCAGCAACAGTATTGATCGTTATTATCCAAGCAGCGTTAGTTGCTCTTATCCAGCAGCAGACTGTGTGCAGTGGGTGGGTGGGGCAGGGGTTTTGGGGGCCAGGATAAAGGAGGGGACCTCGCTTGGCCTGGCCAAGGTCAGAGCTAAGGGGAGCAGAAGCACACAGCTCAGGACGGTGCCCCTTGGCCTGCTTTGTCACCTGTCTTCCTCCCTGCCCTAGGGAGGAGCCCAGGAGGGCTGCCCTTTGTCCCCAGAGGTGAGGCAGGTGTGGTCCCTGGTGCCTCCTGGAGTCTCCTCAGCAGAGGCCAGCTTTGCTGTCTCTCCTAGGACAGCTTGTCCCATTCTGAGTGCCCCCTTGGAGCTTCAGGGATGGGCATAATTGGGCCAATGTGGTGGAGTTGGTAGCAGAGCACGACGCCGAACGCTCTCACACATCCTGACTCGTCCTGCAAGCCACATCTGTGAGACCGAAGCAGCACACGGTGAGCTCTCTCAGAAACGACGTGTGGTAGTTAGGAGTGCCTTCAGTGTGGCAGGCACCGTGAGGCATTTTTTCAGGCTCCTCATAACTGTGTGAGGTAGCTGCTATTGCTCATGAGCAATACTGATCTATAAACTAGAACTGCAGATAGGCTAAGAGAGATAAGGTACCACCACCAAGGTTCTGCAGCTGGATAGCGGAGCCAGGAACTGACCCAGATGCATGAGTACCAGAGTCCATATGACGGTTCCCCTCCTAGAAGGCGGAAACTCTGGGGTGTTGGCTACAGGGAGGGCTTGGGGTGAAACAGGATGTCTCTTGGGTTGCCTAGGAACTGCAGGGCTTTCCTCTCCCCATTCTGTTCTCCTTCAGTCTCCTGGGCGTTGCAGCCTTCAAAGGCTCAGAGTCTGGGCTGCCTCCTCTCCTCCGCCTTTGCAGGGGATGGGGAGCCCTGAAGTCTGGGTGTGCCACCTCCCGTGGCCTTTCTGAAAGAGGAGGAAACGTTGCGAATGGTGGTGGAGGCAGTGCTGTCTGGAGGGGGTGGCCTATGTTCAAGCCGCGGGGATGAGCGATAGTAGGGTGAGGTGTGGGTGTTTATGAGCAAAGGAGGGCAAGTCTGACTTGGTGAGGCTTTGAGCCACAGGCAGTGTTGGCTTCAAGAGGAAATCTGTTGATGGGAGGTGGGGAGGAGACGACTGCATAATGGTTGAGAGTCTGGTCTTTAGTGCTGGACAACCTGGCTTGGAGTCCCAGAGCTGCTGTTTTCTAGCTGTGTCACCTTGGGTAAGTTACTTCACTTATCTGACCTTATTTCCTCATCTGCAAAACGGGGTGAAAGGTTCCTCCTCCAAGGCTTTTCTTTTCCTTGGAGAATTGCAGGGGCTGTTGCTTTTATTATAGTGCCTGGCACTGTCCTAGATGCTGCCGGGATGAGGCAGTTTGCTGGTGTCCTAGGGCCAGAGAGCGGCCTGAAGGGGAATCCCGCCAGCGTCTGCTCGACCCCGAGCGCAGTCAGTCTTTGACCCTGGAGATGCAGAGGATGCCTCTGGGTATTACCTTCGGGTCCCCGACTCGGAAGCAGGCGGGGGTGCCCCGGGATCCCCAGCCTGCCGGGGAGCAGCGGCGGGCCTGGGCCACAGCCAGCCCGGCTCCGCGGCACCCTTGGCGGTGCCCCCGCCTCCCGGCCGGGCAGGTCCACCCCCGGCGGCCCTGCCCCCGCCCGGCCGGCCGCGGGGATTGGCTGGTGAGCGCGCCGCCCCCTCCACACCAGCCTCGCCGGCGGCGGGGAGGGGAGCCAAGCCGGCAGCTGGCCGCCGCCGCCTCTGCAGTGCCTCCCTCCGTGCGCTCCGGCGGGGATAATGGGAGGCCCGCCGGCCGATGCACCAGAGGAGGCCGGCCGAGGTAGAGCGGGCAGGGCGGGGAGGGACGAGGCCAGACCGGACACAGGAGGAGGGGCCGAGCCCTCCTGGATCTTGGGAGGGTGGCTAGGGGAGACATGAAAACAAAAACACTCTTGAAGGCGAATGAGTCCATCCACCGCGCGTCTGGGTGGCAGCTGGAGGCAGGAAGATGGTCCCTGCTATCCTTTCTTTCCCAGGGCCCCCTGCCTTCCCTTCTCCCCCTTCCCCTGCAGCGTGCTGGGGGTGCAGCAGAAGGACTTTGCTGCTTTCCTGGTGGCAGCCTGGCTTATCAGTCTCTCCGGCTTCTTTTGCAGGTGGAAATAAAGGCTGGTGAAGGAGCCGGGCCGTGGGGACAAGGGGCTGCTGTCAAGGTACCTTGTGTGTGTGTGTGTGTGTGTGTGTGTGGTAGAGGTGAAGTGTTTGACTGGATTGGATAAAAATAAAGGGTCTCCTCTGGTGATCCCTTAATCTCCCACTGTGTGTAGCAGCAGCTGAGGGGGAGGGGCGGCGGGGGTGGAGGCGGCCAATGAATTCTCAGGCCTGTGTGGGTTTTGTTTGGATTCTTTTTGCTTTCTCAGCTGGATGGTTTGGGTGCAGTTGGGATTGGGTTGGTTGAACTGTTTTTGTTTTTTTTTTTTTTTTTAAGACACACAACCCACTCCCCACCCTTGCCTCTGGAAATCTCTTGAGAATGTTCCTGGCACTGTTGGTTTGCATCCAATCTGCAGAAATCCCCCGGGGGGGGGACGGGGGGGGGGAGTTGCGCTCCTGAGTCTGAAGCTGATAGGGTGTCATTAGTCATGCTGCTGTCACCATGGAGATGGCTGGAGAGGAGAGGAGGTGGTGGGGGTGCGGATATTTTGGGTAGGGTGGGGGCTGATGCAACATCATGACTGGGAATCCTGCAGGCGGTGGGCTGCTGTTACTCTGTGCCGATGGGTGTCTGGGGGACTCGGAAGGGAATGTTACCAGGTGCGTGGGAAGCGGCAAGGGTCGTTGAGCTTCTCCATGTGGTTGTCTCCAGGCCAGGGCTGGGGTATTTGGGGCAGGGCAGAGTCTGGAATATAAGCCATTATGAGGAAACACAGATGTTCTTCCCCGGTTGGCAAAGGCCAGGATCAGTAGGTTTCCTTGGGCTTTGCCCTGTTTTCAGGGCTGGGGATCTGCTGTGAGTTTGGGATTACTCAGCAGTATCTTCTGCTGGCCCAGAGTGAAGAAAACAGAGCACAAGGCAGCTCAGAGTGGCTGCCTCTGAGGTCAAGAGCAGAGAGAGGCTGGGGAAAGAGTGTAGGGACAGGTGGGAGGCAGGACTGGATGGGACTTCTCCGAGGAGAGCAGAACCCTTTCCTGCCCCTGCTTCAGCTCTGTCTTCCCCTTTAGCCCCTGGAGCCTGTGAGGAGCTGGGAGAATCTGGTTGCTTGGGTAGCAGGTGGGCAAGCTGCTCTTGTCCCCAGATGCTCTTAGATTTTCCTCCTGGGAAATCCTCCTCTGACTTCCTGGGAAAACTGTGGGAAGCTCCCTGGAGGTGCTGAAAGTGCCACCCTCACTGCCTGGGCGGGACACTGGCAGGGAGGGCCTCTGCTTTCCCAGGGGGTTCCGGGGTTCCTTGGTGAGGCCGTGAGGTGGATCAGGAGCCAGGGTGGTTCCCTGGCCTCCTCCCAGAGGAACTTACAGCAAGGAAGTGCCTGAGGGAGGGCAAGAGATTTTCTTCTGGGGGAAGGAGAAGAGCCAGCCGGCACTGGCTGCCCTGGAGAGTTGGGCGAGCCTTGGTGAGGCTGCGAGTGGTGGGCGACCGCCTGGGACTGGACCGTGGCAGGCCCCTGAGGCAAGCAGAGGCAGCTGATGCTGGCCTTGCTGCGGGTGGGGAGGAGAGAGCTGTGAGCTCACTGCATGCCCTTCCTCCAGAGCAGAGCCCACAGGTTCCACCGCCACTTGCACCTCTAGCTGCCCACTGCTATAGACACCTGTGAGCTGTTGAGGGCTGTGGACGCGGAGATTGTGCACCTGCTCTACCCCCCACTCTAGGGAAAGCAGGACAAGGGGACTAGGACAGATGGGCCCAAGGAGCGGGCAGCTCCCTCCCTTCTCTGTGTCTTTGGCCTTGTCTGCCAGAGCTTCCCTTTCTGCTGAGAGGAGGGACTGCTGGCAGGTTTGTTTACTCCGGAAAGCACCCCCTCCTGCCTAGCGATGGCTTCTCTTCAGCTTTTTCCAAGTGTGTTCTCCATTCCTCCCTGCCATCCTGCTGGGGTCTCCCAGCCTAGTGTCTCCGTCCTGAGTGTTGTGGGCATGGAGCAGGGCTGCCTGGGAGAGGAGAGAGTGCCCTTCACCCGTGTCTTCCTCCTTCCCCCTTCTCAGCGTGGGGCCTGAACCGGTGGTGGTTTTAAAGCTCTGAGTTGTCTGTTGGAAAGTCCTAGCTTCCTCTTGGCCCAGCCTGGGCACTGCCAGCAAGCACTCAGATCGGAGCCCTCTGCTCCTGGTGCCACCTCCCCCCCACCCCCACATGGCTCTCTCACATAGTTTAGTGTGGTGTTCCACATACCCTGGTAGAGCGGTTTTGTGAGATCCTCTTCTGTCAGAAGGTGGTGGTTTAGGAAGACGTGTGTGGTGTGTGAACTCGTCAGAGCAGTCAAAGACTCTGGGACACAGGGCAAAGGGGGTCTCCCGGTTTGGGGGTGCCCATGGGAGGGGCCCAGGATGAGTAAGCTCCCTGGGTGAAGAATATCCAGCAGCCAGTGGGAATGTGCACATCATGGCAACCCACTCCAGTGTTCTTGCCTGGAGAATCCCAGGGATGGGGGAGCCTGGTGGGCTTCCGTCTATGGGGTCACACAGAGTCGGACACGACTGAAGTGACTTAGCAGCAGCAGCAGCAGGTGCCAAGTCCTGACAGGGTTTCAAGAATATCCATGATACAGGGTGTGTGTCGTGCCCAGCACAGGCATAAAGTTGAGCTAGCTGCTGTCACCTCCTGCCTCTTGGCAGCCTGAACAAGAGTGAATGCCCAGAGCCGCAATCTCCAGGCTCTTGGGCTTCCCACGCTGCTTCCACGCTCTGCCCCATGGGAACGCTTGATTGGCTGAGGATGTGTAGAAACTATTTTGGGACTGTGCCCAGGATCTCTGCCTTCTGTCTCTCCCTTGGACCACTGCTCCTTTTGTCAAGGATCTGTGATCCTCAACTTTCCACACACCGTGGGGAACTCCTCCTAGTTCTTTGTTGCCTGCTCTTCCCACTCTCCAGCCCTTTGTGAGGGTCCAGCGGGAACTCTTTTACCTCTGAGGTATTGTTTACAAGTGGTAGTGAAGTTGGACAGATATGGAAGCAGGTGGGCATATCAAGCTAGGCAAGGAGAGGAACCAACCAAGGGGATTTCAGAGTTGAGTTTGAGGATGCAAGAGAGGGCTTCCCCGTGCATAACAAGTGCAGTATTAGAGTCCCAGAGCTCAGATCCATCTCCTTGGTGACCCCAGCCATTTTTGAATGTTGTGGGAGAGGGGGGAACCTTTGCAGTAGAGATAGGTGTGTGAGTCCAAAGGAGAGCCTTCCTGCCCCTGGAGCTGCCTGTAAGACCACTGTGATGGCTCCTTAGCCCCCTGGCTGCGCTGGCTGAGGAGGGGCCTAGGTGCTGGGTTCCCTTCAGCTGCAGATGGACATTTCTATTAGAAATGGTTATTGTGGTGTTGCCAGGTCCCCTCCCATGCCCCTGAGGCTGTAGCAAATGGTTTGGCTGGCTGGGGATGGGGGCAGGCAGTATAGGGAGGGGCCTTGTTTTGGCTTAGTTTTGGGGCCTCTTGTCTTTCCCACCCTGACCTCCTGGGTTTTTGCCCTCATTTTCTCTCGTCCTCGGGCATCTGGCAGTCAGCTGAGGACTCCCCTTGTTACAAGGCTGTCTGTAGCTTCTAAGGAGAGAGCTTCCTTAGAGATTAGTTGAGGAAGGCTTTGGGCAAATCGAGATGGGGTGGCAGAGACAATTACAATCTACAGATTATCATGCTTTCCAGAACTGTGACCCTGTCCCCATTCACCTTATCTCTGTTTCTTTCTCCCGTTGTCTTTCTGGATTTACCGTTTACCATGTTCTGTGTAGCACTAGGTCCTGAAAAATAAGAGAAGTCATTATGATGTGACATTCCCAATATCAGTGGAAGCAGGAGACATTGACTGAATCGCCTAAAACTGTAACGCTGACTGGGGAAACCGGCTCTGGCAGTTTTTTTTTTTCCTAATGCGGTAAACGCTTTTGATCTTTGTGTTTGGGGTTGTGAACTTGCACATGACAGGAAGCCTCTCGCCCCCCACCAGCCCTGATTCTTTACATCTCCTGTCATCAGGACTCAGTGGGCCTCAGGGGACTTTGAAGGAACAATCAACACACCAACTGTGTTTTCAATAAGTTGGCGTTTCTGGGTTCTGGCGATTACAGATTAGGGTGGTGGGGTCAAGAAATGGACCAGCTGGGACGGTCACTTAATTCTTAAAGGAAGATGTTGGCTTTAGCTGCGTTGGGTTTGAGATTCAAGAAAAGCTGGAAGGAAATACTGTGCTGGGGCTGTTTACCTTGAACCCCAAATTGTCTTCTATCATTCGAAGCAGTAAGCAGCCCTTACTGCTTTAGGAGCTCCCATGAGACCGCTGACTGGGACGAGGAGGGTGAGAGGTGCAGTCGTCCAGTTACTTTTCCTCTCTGATCCCACCTCTCCTGTTCTTGGGTTCCATCATTAGCCATTTGGCAGTCCCCCACTTTAGTCTTCTCTGTAAAATGAAGGGGTTGTTCTCAAACTAATGAGTTTGAGGGTCAGTTTTCCTAATTTCCAAAATATTGCAGCCCAAACAGCTCCTACTGTATGAAGAGTCGGCATAGCTCCCTTCAGGGATTCAGCACCGTCAAGATCACTCTGTGAGCCATTGGACAAGGTGGTCTGGCAAATGCACCCAGGGATGGAGCAGGAAGTTCACCTCCCTGTGCTGCTTTCGAAAGGCTTCCTCTTGGTTCCTGCGTCGATGTTGTGATGAACTGGTGATGACGTTTATGGGCCATTCCCTGAACAGCACTACTTTAGAGCTTTGCTTCTGGAAGAGCAGAGGGTCTTTTTTTTAACCCCTGTCTCCTGTACGCTCCATCGTGGGGACAGAGCCACTACTTGGAAGAGTAGAGATCTTGCTACCCCAGAATTCTCTTGGAGTACCTCAAAAGATTTTATTTGGATCATAGCCTCTGTAGATAAGGATGCCTCCCGTCTGTCCTTTTATCTCTGCAAGTCTCAGTTCTGATGGTGGATTGGCGGGACTCTGTGTGTGTGTGTGCGCGTGTGCATGTGTGCGTGTGCGTGTACAGTTAAGGTTGAGGTCAGGCCCCTATAGTTGCCAGAATAGACTTGGGCCCTGCCAGACACTAAGGCTCTATTGCCCTGGCAGGGTACCTTGACTTCTGAGCTTCTTCCATTTGGTAGCTCTTGATCACATAGAGGTTCAGCCCCTTTGCTCTGAGGGCTGGTTACAGCCTCTGCCCTGATTTCTCTAAGGATGAGTCTCCTAATATTTTTGATAGTTTGAGTTCAGGAAGCTCCCTCCTACTTTATGTCACCCCCTTAGCTCCCCACACTCTGCAAAGTTTTTTTTTTCCTTTCTTTTTTCTGCTTAAGATCTTTGACCTTTTCATTTAAGATGCTGAAGATTACAGAAAAAAGTTAAAA
Source organism: Moschus berezovskii (assembly GCF_049115385.1). Lineage (NCBI taxonomy): Eukaryota > Metazoa > Chordata > Mammalia > Artiodactyla > Moschidae > Moschus > Moschus berezovskii. The sequence continues at coordinate 97,977,906 of NC_142470.1, forward strand.
TATTAGTTGCTTTCTATGCCAGCTGCCTCATCCTAGAGGAGGGTGGGGGAGGGTCTAAGGTGTAATATTGTCATGCCACAGAAATATTCCTTAGGAGGCAGACATTCCAAGGACAGCGAGATTAGGGCCTAAGCAAATCCTGGTTACCTCAATGACCTGGAACTCTTGTGCCCTTGGTGCTTAAGTAATTGGATTTCTCAGTCCCACCTCCAAGCATTTTCCATGTGTAATCCGAACCTCATGGACTTTGCAAGGGAAACAAAGACACTGAAAGGTTTTCAGCTTGTCCCTGACAGTGAGCTCCTAAGCTCCTGGCCCACTTGACTGAGTTTTCCTGCTTTGCCTCTGCAGCATCCACACCACTCCCAATGCCCTCTTCCCCGGGAGTCTGCTCTTTTAGCTTGCGAGTCTTGGTTACCAGCCCTGCTAAACAGATGGAGTTTCCAGTAGGAGCTGTTTGCTGCCAGGCCACCTTCCCATGCATTAGGGGGAAGGTTCTACCTCTTATTACTGCTGGCCACTCTACAGAAGGTGGAAGAACCCGGGATGCTAGTAACTCCGGACAGGCAGAAACCCTGAAAGGGATACAGGCTGATAGGCTCATCTGAATCCCCAGACAGACTCCCTTTGCTGCACCTTCTCCCTGGAGCGCGACCCCTGGGTTATCTCGTTTCTCTGTTGGCTTGAACAAGTTCAGACTGGGTGAAGAGGATGCTGCCCTGCTGGACCCAGAGAGGGGAGACTGTGCCTTCCCAGTTGGGATCATTGTTGCGTGCAATTCCAATGGGGGAATACAGAAATGGATTTTCAGTGGAGTGTTGGAGGCTGTGCCTGAGAGATCCCCACCCTGTTTCCCAGCACTGCAGATGCCTTTCTCTTCTCCCTCTGCTCTCCATCCAAACATGCTCTTCATGGTCTCAGCCCATCCTCCCTCTCACCCCTCGTCCTCTGAGCTTATCCCTGTAGACTAACAGAGGACCTCCGAGAACGCTGCTTTTCAGAATATGGGCAAAGGCCTCCTTGTGTTGCAATTATCTAGGAGCTTGCGAAAATGCTCTGGGACTGCCAGGCCAAGAGAGCCATCTGTTGGAGTCACACCTGTAGGTTCCTGTCACATAATTTGGTGGAGTGGATGCAGGATGGGTGGGCGTGGGGGCCCTGGAGGCGAGTGTTTGAGCCTCTTAGCAGCTGTGTCTCATAGCATCCTCTTTTACTGGCCCTACCGCTTGTCCCTGAGCCAGGTCCTACCTGATGACTGAGCTGTGTGCTGACCTCTGCCCTGTGGCCCTTTTCCCCACTGTTATTTCTTCTCGGTTTCCTGTTTTCCAGCTGTGGGTTCCCAGTGGTGTCATTTGGACCCTGGGTAGTAGTTAGGGCTTAGTTCTGGGGTTGTGTGGTTGGAGTGGTGTATGTCTTGGGACTGTATTGACAAGTGGTCCGGAACAGTCTGAATACCCAGCTGGGAGCCAGAGCCCAGGATTCTGTGTCCCAGTCCCTGGGAAGCCCTCCCTCTTACTTTCCAGAGGCTGCTTCCTTCATGTGGGGGGCATCCCTCCTCACTGGAGCTCTGCTGAGGTCTAGGGAAGCCGGATATGGAAAAAGACCTGGGTGGATGGCAGGGCACTTCAGCCCTAAACGCTTGCTCCCCTTCCCAAGGCCTCCACAAGGATGGGCAGGGGCCAGGCTTCAACTTGCCTCAGTGGCTGGGCCCTCTGGTCCAGCTTGTTTATTGCATATTAGAATCTCTATGGAGCCTTTAAAAAAGACATTATTGGTGTCAAGGCCTCAGCCCCTGAGAATCTGAAGTAACTGGTCTGGGGTGGAGCCCAGGCACCAGCATTTTTCAGAGCTCTCCAGGTGACTTAAATGTGTGCTCAGGCTTGAGAGCTGCGGCCCTCATTTGATTTGGCTTTCCCTGTGTCTCCTATATCCTTGGGTTGCCCTGGAATTTTTTTTTTCTCATCTATTGATAATTTTACTGAGACTGTTTCCAGACTCTATTAAGACAGTGAGACATGTCAGACAAAATACTGGGTGGAATGTTCCTTTCCATGAAACTGACCTATAAGTTCATATTAAAGCCAGAACTCAAGAAGGTAGTTCTGTAGCTGATGACAGAAACTAAGTGTTCTCCTCTCAGCTTTAAATTTGAAAAAACTTTTTATTGAAGTGTAGCATACACAAAAGCACATCCTGTGTACAGCTGGTGAGTTTTTACAAAGTAAGTACAGCTGTGTGACCAGCACCTGAACCGAAAAATGAGTACCCTCACCTCACTGCCACTGCTCAGTACTTCTCTGGTATTTGGGCAAAGCAGGTGAGGCTGTGCTTAGTGTAAGAGTGTGCAGTGGCTTCAGCTTGTCCTGTCAGGAGCACCTTTCCATGCCTGTGTGGGTGTTCCTGAAATGGAGCAGGTTTTGTGGTGATAGGGTGCAGGGCAGAGGAGCCCTGCAAGCTCCTCCCCAATGTTCCTCTGTCTCCCATTTACTTCCTTTCCCACCTTGGCCTTTAGGCTTGCCAGTCCTCAATCTTGGCTAAACCCAATAGTCTATAACATTTTAGGGCTTTTATTCGTTCTTTTGATTACACAGATGCTACATGTTCTTTGGAAACATTAAAAAATAGAAGTAAATAGAAGGGAAGGAATTTGTCCATAATTCACAACCTGGTTAATCACCTTTAACTGGAGTATTCCTATGCCCTTGACTGTATGCACACTACGCTTGTTCTGTGTTGTTTACAAAAAGAGTCATGCTGTATTGTAACCTATTTTCCCCTACATGATAACTAACTGCAGTTTATCTGTTGAGCAGTTACTGTGTGTGTGTGTGTCATGGGGCGAAGTTTTCATAGTTCTCTCTCTCTTGTAATTCTCATTACCGCTCCAAGGCAGGTGGTAGCTCCACCTTTCAGATAAGAAAACTGAAGTTCGGAACAGTAGTATGACCAAGGGCCAATGTTTCATAATGGGGTGGAACTGGAATCGAGGTCAGGGATATTCCACCCCTACCCCCCACCCCAGGGATATATTTTCAACATGGTTTGAAGATAAAAGATATTTCTCCTTCACCTACTGATAAAGTGAAGTAAGTTAATACAGTTTTTAATACTGAACTGTCTTTGCATTCCTTGAATATACCATAATTAGAAATGGGGAATTTTTTTTTAAACATGCTGTTTTGATTTATTAATGTGGGAGTTTGGGATCTATATTTGTGAATGAGATCGACCTATAATTTTCATTTTGTGTTTTCATTGTCAGATATTGGTATTAGAGTAATGATAACTTCATATAATGCAGTGTGAAACTTTTATTCTTTCTTTATGCTCTGAAACAGTTTAAACAGTCATTTTTTGGAAAACAGATCTGATGAAACTGCTTTTTGAAGGCTGGGTCTTTGCAGCTTTCAGAGTTCTTTGCCTCTGTGGCCGTTGGTACGTTTACTTTGTCTTCTCCATGAGATCAATTTTTCAGGTTTATTCCTAAGATCCGTATATAGTTATTGCTTTTCAGTTTCCTCAGTAGCTGTGACTTTTTTCATTTTCTTAATTTCTGATGTTGCATATTCATCTTTTCTCGTTTCCTTCTTAGCTCTGCCAGTTTTCTGTAATGTAAAAGAAGACAGATTTGCCAGTTGTGCCTTCTAGTTTCTGAAGTGTTACTTTCTACTTTAGTCTTTATTAATTGTGTTTTTCTTAGGTTTATTTGGTATGTGCTTTTTCTAGAGTCTCAGTTGGATCCTTAGGACACTATTTTTTCTGTCTTCTGCTTTTTTCTTCTTTGATCACAAATACATTTTAAAATATGACCTTTTCTCTAAGTTGCACTGTGGCCTCATTCTCCAGGTTTTGCTGTTTTATGCCTGCTGGCGTTCTTGGGGAGGTGCTGATGGCTTATCCCGTGGGAAAATAGCAAGTCCCAATGTAGTCTGACTACCTTCCTTCTAACATGGGCCTAGCAAAGAATCCCTGTATGTGGGAAAATGGCAAGACTGGACAATGCAGCGCTTGCTTACTTGTCTCCAAACCCCTGGGAAGGGAACTAGTAATAGTTTATCAGCTTATTAGACAGAACCTGTGGAAAACTTTGTTTTTAAACCTAATAAGAGCAGCAGCAAGCAGTATCAGTTTGAATTGCTAGGACCAGAGCCTATCCTAAACCCAAATGGGAGTTTCAGTAGTATTTAGAAAAACCTCACACATTAGCACCAGAGAAAATAAAGCTAGAAGCTGAGAGGCGCGAGAGAGAAATGTTTGACCCAGAGCTCATGGCCTAGCTGAGTGGCTTAGGCTGCAGCTTCAAGCCTTGCTCCTGCTTCTTTCATGCACCTTTAGAAACGATGGCCCGGCTGGTGTCCCCGAGGCTGTGAATAATGTCCTGCGATGGAGAGGACAGTGGAAGACACGTGAAGCATCCATAGTGTTGGAGAAACAGGGTGGGCATCTGTCTCCTGCAGTAGTCCACTGAAAGTCCATTTCCGTGTGCCCCCTTAGAACTCGGTGCCGACAATAATGGTCCCCGCTGGGACAGTAGATTCTCCCCTTTCTGAGACTAGCAGGGCCTGATGTGATGCGGGGAGGCCTCTGTACCCAGCCTAAACTTGTTCAAGCCAGCAGAGGACTGGGCCTGGGGGTTACACTAAGGGGAGACAGTGCAGTGCCTTGGTCCATAGAGTTTCTCACCCTTTGTCTTGACTCCCTAGAGAACAGTCAAGGCCAGGGGGAGGGTTTGGGCAGGGGACAGAGAAGGGATGAACTTCAAGTTCAACCTAGACACCAGTGGCAATATTACTACTTTTTGCTTTATTCCCAAATGGAAAAGAAATTTTTGAACTTTAAATAAAATAATACATGCCCATTTAAAGAAATAAAATAATGTCTAAGTATATAAATCAGAAACTGAAAATCCCTACATCTTTTCCATCCCAGTATAATCTCTATTAGCAATTGAAAATGAGTACATGACTCCAAAATGAGCACATGAACTTATTGCCTTTCCTGCAATAATGTGTTTGTACCATACATTTTTTGGGGGTAATGTTGTCTTTTTTAAATGAAAAAATGATTTTAAAATCAAATGTTTAAAACAAATGTTTTAAATAATGTTTATAACAAACATTAGTTTTGTTTTAAATTTTTTATTAGAGTATAGTTGATTTAAAATGTGATGTTAATTTCTGATGTACAGCAAAGTGAATCAGTTATGCATATGGGGTCATTTTTATTTGCTCATAATATGCTGAGGCCATCTTTCCATGTTAGTACACTTATCTTAACCTTTTAAATGGCTGTGGAGTCTTTGATTTTATGGGTTTATTGTAATGAATTGTTTCCTTTTGGTGGACATTTGTAGTTCCGATTTCTTGTAATTATAAATGATGTTAGTAGTTTACATATTTGTACATATACTTTGGGGTTATTTGTTCAAGTATTTGTATAGGACAGTATCATATAAATGAAGTTTTAACTGACATCACCAAATTACCCTCCAACAGGTAATTTGATAATATCTATCAAATATATTCTCCTCCTAGCACTGAGTGACAAATTATCAGTTTTAATTTTTGGCAAATTGGTAAGTGAAAAAAGGGTCTAACAGTTAGTTTATTAGTGAGCTTGAGAATGTTTCATTTATTTATTTAGGCTGCAGTGTATGGCTTATGGGATCTTAGTTCCCTGACTGGGATTTGAACCCAGGCCACTGCAGTGAAAAGTACTGAGACCTAACCATTGGACTGCCAGGGAATTCCTGAGAATGTTTTAAATGTTAACCATTTTGTATTTATTCTGTAAATTACCTGTTATGTACAGTACCCGCTTTTACTTTAGATTTTTTTTTTAACTAACTCATTCATTTTTATTTATGTATTTACATGGCTGTGCTGGGTCTTAGTGGTGGCATGTGGGATCTAATTCCCTGTTGGGAGCTCGGAGTCCTAGCCACTGGGCCACCAGGGAAGTCCCTCGATTGCCTTTTTATTGATCCTTTAAAGTTATTCATGTATTATCAGTATTAGCCTCTTACATTTTGAAAAACAATTTGGCCTCTCAGTTTTCTTTCATTGTGTCTGTCAAATGGAATTTGATTTTTGTACAGTCGGAATTCATCAGTATTTTGGCATCCAAGTTTGTATAGTTTTATTTTACATATTTATATCTCTTTAAGCTGAGATTTATTTTTATATATGGTATAAGATAGAGATTGAATTTTCCCCAATAGAAAGTCTGTTATCTGCAATCTGTTTATTGAATATTTATAGTTTTCCAAATGATGTGTAATTCTACAGTAAGTACTTTATAAACACCCGTATATTCGTGGGCCAACATTTTAGGGCCTCTCTTCTGATACTGTGTCGATATTTCGTTGTTTTAATTATTGCAGTTTTTATACAACGATTTGGTTTAAACAAAAACAGAAATTCATTTTTTCCCCAAATGTTTCTTTGGCTTTTCTTTTGCCAAATAATTTCCTTTTCCAAATAGGCTTATAAACAATTTGTCAAGTTCCGTGGAAAATGTTGGGATTTTTCATTTGGGAACACATGAAATTTATAGATTATTTGGAGGAGAACGGACAGTTTTATGTTAAGCCTTCCCATCCAGGGAATAGGAAGTGTATCTATTTATTGTAGTCTTTTTGTGTGTCCGTCAAAGTTTTTTTAACGTTTTCTTCAGATAAGTCTTACACGCTTCTTATTAAGCTTATTCTTTGGATACAGCAGTAGCTTCTGCTGCTGCTGTTGCCATTGCACTTTCTGGCCTGTTACCACAGGTATATTAGAAGTGCTCTGGTTTTTGTCAGCTGCTTTGTGATGGCCAAACATCCGCTTGTTTCCTCACTCCCTGCGTGCACTGTCTGTGCAGTGCAGCGATGCTTTAGTGCCTGGTATGAGTTGCTAGTGATGAGGTGCTCATCTCACTCAATTTTGTTCCCTAGTACCTGGCACAGAGCCTGGCATGCAGTAAATCCTTTTAGTAAATGCTGTGAAATCAAATTGATGACAGAGACAATGAGCTTCACCTCCTCAGAGTGTGACAACCTAGGCCAGTGTGAGGAGCAGAATCTAAAGCAGCCCTGATAGCTGTGAGGTGGATAGCAAGAGATGGGGTACCTGCTCTGTCCCCACATAAAAAGAAGGTCTTGGGCCATTTTCCCACAGACTGATAGCAGGGAGGAACCCTCTGAACCCACACCTCATAATTAACCCTGGTACTGACAGCCCACTGCTCATTAACCCTCATTAGCACTAAATAACAGAGCTGCCTTCGTGGTTCCCAGATACCTGCAGACAGCATAGAACAAACTTAACTGCTCACTGGGGGTGAGAATTCTTCAACGCTGAACACAGAGTTTGTAAGACCACTCACTGGTGATACTGGCTCCGCGTCTGTGTGGCTGGTCTCCTTTCTCAAATGTGGTGTCTTTCTTCTATTTCTCCAGAGTCTATGACACTCTCCTCCCCATCCACCCCCAGGATTTCTGGGTGAAGTTTATTCCTATCAATGTGCTACTCCTCCTGATCATGTTTTCATTTTAAACTTTTACTTATGATTGGGAAATGGAAGTCACCTTTCCTTGGTGGAGCTGTCCAGTGCAAGCCACTTTGCCTCGCTCCCCAGCCAGTCTTCCCATAACTGCAGGTCCCTGATCGCTGCTGCCTGGGAAGGCTGGACCCACCAGGGCCCATGAATGAGGGACCTCCCTATCCCTGGGGCTTGGGTCCTACAGACATAAAGACAGAGAGTCCCTGCTGCTTTTAAGCAGAAGTTGAGATTTCTCCCTCTTGGCAGAAAAAAGAAAGTGGGGGAGGGAATCAGCTTGGCTCATGCATGTAAAAGAAATAGCAATTAGAGGTGGGCTCTGAGCCGCTTCCCAACCACTCTGTACTGGCATGCATCTGGTTCAGTGTGTCACGGAGCTGCATTGACTACAGCAGTGAATGGTTCTCATTCAGCCTGTGGTCTGTGCTCACCCTCCCCTTCGATGTTCAGGTGGCAGAGGAGATAGAAACCCTTTCTCTGACTCTTCTTTCTGCTAATTCATTTAAATCCCCCAGGAACAGTGGACCCCAGGGTACACCCATGAGTTTGAGAAGGCAGGAGCATTGCTCTGCGCGCCTGCCCCAGTCAAGTCTTACTCCTACTCCCAGTGCCCACCCAGGCAGGAGGAGGTTGCCATGGGCCCTACCTGGGCCATGCTGAGTCCTCAGGCTTCTTGTGGCAGCCACGGCTGCTTTCTACCAGCTCTGAAGGAGCTGCCCTCTTCAGGTTCTGAGCAGAAACTCTTGACAGATGGGCCTCTGTGAACCCATGGAGTTGTTCCAAGTGCCTTCTCCCAGAGCAGAGTGCATTCTGGCAGTTCAGCTGCAAAGTGGGGCTGCTTTGGGCTTCAGCTCACCTGTTGGAGAAAGCCTTTTCCTGGCCCTGCCACCCTCTTGTCGCCCTCTTCCAGAGGTAGAGGCACGGGCCGCTGACAGGTGGAGCTGGGTGTGCGGTGGTGGGTGGAAAGAAACTGCTGTTCTTGCCAACCAGGTGAGACCCTCAGCTCCACCAGCTTCTGAACTAGCTAGGACTTCCCATTTTCTACACACTCACCCTCACTCCCATAAGGTTATTGGAGGGTGATTCTTAAAGAGGAGTTTGAGGGCAACTGTGTGTGAATCCCCTCCATAGACACAGAGCGTTGCTATCTGTGGGTGGGACCTGGGAATCTGCATCAGAGGCCAGCTTCCTGCAGGCAATTTCTCTGCCCACAGGAGTTTGAGAAACTGCTGGTCTACGGAGTAATGTAAAAGGGGCTGTGTTTATTTGGGGCTCCCAATGCTTGATGAGGACTGAAAAGACATGCCTTTAAATGCTGTGATGGTTTGTGAAAAGGCCAAGTGTTATGCAAACACTTGTGAAAAACCAAGAAAGACTTAAGTGTAAAAGCTGTTACCTTCAGACAAGATCAAACTCTAGGAAATGGTTAACTTTTTTGTTGTTAATTATAAAGAATGCAAATTCGCTATAGAAAAATCAGAAAGTTCAGGAATGCAAATAGAGAAAATGTCTGTAATTTTACCACTCAGAACTCCTGTTAATGTTGTTGTAGCTTTTAAAATTTTACAGTCTTTTTAAGTCATATTTTTAAAAATTTAAATGTCTTTAGTGATTTTTACCCCTGATTATAAAAATAGTATGTTTACTATAATCTATTTTTAATTGGTATAAAAATTGGTATAAAATATTTTGATTTGCAAAATTTTTATTTCAATTATATTTAGGTGTGATCTGTACTTCTTTGTGAATATATTTTGATTTGCTTTGCCTATTATTCTTGTGTGTGATTTTTCTTATGAATTCATAAAAGAACTTTATATGTTAACGATATTAATGCTTCATTATACCTTGGCAAATACTACAGATGTCTTAATTTTTTAATGTTTTTGTTTTACTTTGCCATACCTTTTTTTTACATGTTTATATAACTAAATCTAGTTCTAGTAGTTTAACAGTTGTTTTTTTTGTTTTGTTTTTTTCCTAAGAGAACAAGCACTGCTTTTGCATATTTTAAGAGAAATTTAAGATCAGACCGATAGAGACCATTCCTGTGCTTCTCATTTTTTAATGTCCATCCAGATCACCTGGACATTTCTGTACAATACACTCTCTAACTCAGCAGGTCTGGTGTGATGCCTGAGAGTCTGCATTTTTAACAAACTCTCTGGAGATGCTGCTGGACCATGCTTTATTTTGGCCCTGCTTTGAGTTTTACAGAATCTTAGTTCCTGACCGGGCTTCCCTGGTGGCTCAGAGGTTAAAGCATCTGCCTCCAATGCGGGAGACCTGGGTTCGATCCCTGGGTCGGGAAGATCCCCTGGAGAAGGAAACGGTAACCCACTCCAGTATTCTTGCCTGGAGAATCCCATGGAAGGCTACAGTCCATGGGGTCGCAAAGAGTCGGACACGACTGATCGACAGAACAGACAAACAGAACAGTTCCTGACCAGGGATTGAACCCGAACTCTCAGCAGTGAAAGCACACAATCCTAACCACTGGACCACCAGGGAATTCTCTGGACCACACTTCAGGTGTGGTCAGAAGCAAGGGCCAGAAGTTTCCAAGCCTGGCTTATCACAGAGGTACTTAAGGAATATTTTAAGACACTGGGTTTCCTGGGCCTTCTCCTGGAGATGTCAGGCTGTGGGCATGTCTGGCTGGGTTACTTAGAGACAGTGCCTTGGCCCTTCTGAGCCCTTGGATTTCTTGTCTATAAAAATAGAGAGGTAGTGCTTACCTCACAGGGATCTGGGATGATTAACGAATAAGAAAGATCATTTTTTATGACCTAGAAAAATAATGTAATGAACAACTACTGGGCCCGGTGCCTTTCTTCAAGGGTAGCTCTCTGATCAATTTCTACTTGTTCCGTGATTGCTGTGGTGTGTTGCTCAGTCGTGTCCGGCTCTTTGAGACCCCGTGGACTGTAGCTCGCCAGGCTCTTCTGTCCATGGGGATTCACCAGGCAAGAATCCTGGAGTGGATTGCCATGCCCTCTTCCAGAGGATCTTCCCAACCCAGGACCACACCGAGGTCCCCCACATTGCAGGCGGATTCTTTACTGACTGAACCTCCAGGGAAGCCTGTTTCATGACTAGTATTTTCAATATTTTCACTTCTTGAAAATCATCCTTTCATCCATGTTTTCTGAGTTTTTAGTGAAGCAGGTCTTAATCACTGATTTTGGTTATATTCTCTTTACATTTCTAATGTAAATTTTTATGTTTTCTGTTAAAAATGATCAACCTTGCTGGAAGTTTGCTTATTTTATTGACCTTTTGGTGAACCATCTCTTAGACTCATTTATAGGTACCACTACTTTTTGTTTTCTAGTCAACTGTTTTTGTCATTATCTTTACCAATTTCTCTTTCCTGCCTTTTATTTTGGAGAAGGAAATGGCAACCCACTCCAGTGTTCTTGCCTGGAGAATCCCAGGGACGGGGGAGCCTGGTGGGCTTCCGTCTATGGGGTCACACAGAGTCGGACACGACTGAAGTGACTTAGCAGCAGCAGCAGCAGCCTTTTATTTAGTGTTTATTTTCTAGCTTCTTGGATTGAAATCTTTGTTTTCCTTCTGACTTAACAAAGGTATTACAGAAGCATACATTTTTTTCTGTTAGTAATTATTGTTTTCATTGGTATAATTTACCATAAAAAACAAAACAACAAAAAACGTTTTGCCACTCTTGTTTTGTGCTGGGTCTTCATTGATGTGCAAGGGATTTCTCTAGTTTGGCAAGCAGGGGGGCTGCGATTCTGTGCTCCGGCGGGGCCTGTGTGTTCTGTTGTGCTTGTGTGTGTTGTACGTGTTGCTAAAGCTTCAGGCTAGCCCTTTGGGCTGTGCTTTGTATGTGGTGAAGGAGAGGGTCTAGACGGTGGGGAGGGCAGAGTCTGCATTCAGAGACTCTCTAACTCTCCTGGCAGCCAGCCCAAAACTGCCCCAAGTATCCCCTTCTTTACTGGACTCCTGCCCTGCAGTGCCCATCCAGTGCCCAGGTGATGTCCGGGGCTCACTGTCCTTCAGCGGCTGGAAGAGCTTGGGCTCTGGTGGGGAGCGAGGACTTGAGTCAGATACCCTGAGTTCTAAAGCCCTTCTTCTGCTAACCAAGGAGCCATACCTACCGTTTCCTGTTCCTTGTCTGTAAAACGTTACCTTTTCACAGAAACTGGAAGAGTCTTAGAGATCTTCTAGTAACATAACTCTTTTAAAAAATATTTTGATTTTGACACAATTTCAGTTTCAGAAAAATTGCAAGAATAGTACAAAGAATTCTCTTCACTCAGATGCCTAAATGTTAACATTTTGCTACATTTGCCATATTCGTGTCTCTTTCTCTATAATTTTTTGAAACTAAGTAGCAAATGTGATACCCCTTTCTTCTAAATACTGAATGTTGATTTTCTAAAATCACATAAATAACCACAGTGCAATGATCAAAATCAGGATATTAACTGACGCAACACCAATACAGACTTAAATCTACAGACCTTGTGAACACTGTTGCTACTGCTGCTGCTGCTAAGTCACTTCAGTCGTGTCCGACTCTGTGTGACCCCATAGACGGGAGCCCACCAGGCTCCCCCGTCCCTGGGATTCTCCAGGCAAGAACACTGGAGTGGGTTGCCATTTCCTTCTCCAATGTGTGAAAGTGAAAAGTGAAAGTGAAGTCGCTCAGTCGTGTCCGACCCTTAGCGACCCCACGGACTGCAGCCTACCAGGCTCCTCCATCCATGGGATTTTCCAGGCAAGAGTACTGGAGTGGCTTGCCATTGCACTAGTAACAGTAATCTGCCCAACCTTATTCAAATTTTGCCAATTGCCACAGTTTATCTTGCAAGGGGAAGATAGCCCAGATCATGCATATTCATTGGTCAGGTTTTTTTAGTCTCTTTGTATCTGGTACAGATTCTCAGTTTTTCCTGACAATTTTTTAAAGCAAGTGAGAAATTTGAGGCCTAGATAGATAAAATGATTTGTCCAAGACTTAACAGCCAAACCGTCTTAGAAGAGCTGGGGGCTGGGAATCTGGTCCCTCTACTCCTGTGCTCTCCTGGTCACATGCACTGTCCAGCTCAGGTGAACACTTAACTCCTTTCTCATTCGCCAAGCCCCCAGGCAGAGAGGTGGGGCAGGGCCCAGTTCTCCAGGGAACAGCCTTCTTCTACACTTCCCTTTGCCCCTCTGTCTGCAGTGCCTGCCCGTAGCACCCCTCCCTCCCCTTCCCTGGATGGTTTGGTGTTGGCCAGGGATAGCTGCCAGAGGTGGTGAAAGAGAGAGACTTTAAAACTGGTCCAGCCAGCATTACCTCAGGGCAAGTTAGTTACTTTACTTCGTATGCGTCAGTTTTCTCTTGTGTAAAATAAGGGGTTGTGAGGATGAAAAATGTAAAGCTCTTAGAGCATACCTGGAAAGTACTGGTTGATCAAAAAGTTCGTTCGGGGTTTTTCCATAGTTACAGAGCAAATCCATAGAAAGTTATTTATGTGTGTGTGTGTGTGTGTATGTGTGTATATATGTGTGTGTGTATTTCTCCAGCCTCCGAGTCAAGTAGGAAAAAATGAGTAATTCATACTAAAACATTCTGATAGCTGAAGCCAAATAAAAATATACTTCTAATTTTAAACAAACAGAAAAACTGGTTCAGCCACTGCCACTCCCTTTTGAGAACAGGGTTGAAGAACAAGGATCTCAGCCTTGGGCAGGGTGTGGCCATCTTCTGAGGAGTGAAACCTCAGCTGGGAATGTGGGATTAACCCCCCTGGCAATGTTGTGGTAGTGCCCAGACGGCCAGAAGTGGGAGCCCCGGATGTGTCCCAAGGCTGGGGCACAGCTAGCAGGCCACCTGCCCACCTGCCCCAGGTCCTTCTGTGGAGGTTCTGGAGTGGTCATCTGTGTTACAAGGGGGCTGTGGAGCAGATAGTTGAGTGTAAGGTTATCTTGCAGTGGCACCACCCTCTTGGATAATGGGTATTAAAAACATGATTCATTTTTTCAACAAAATTTAGCTTTTTAAGGCCATGCTTATTGCTTAATACATATTCTTTGTCTCACTTTTTATAATTTCACTGAATCTCTTGCTGACTTCTCCCCTCCCCCCTTTAAATAATAGGGACCTTTTGAACCATCCTACATTTCATGTCTGACTTATCTGTGACTATGTTCAACTGTTCAGCAGGATTTATGTCCACGATTCTTGGTTTTGGGGACCTTGGTATACACACTTTCAGAGTTCATGTCCTTTCTTCCTCTACCCAGAACTCATGGCCATACAATGTTGCTTGCATCTCCTCTCAGAAGTTACAACCCTGCTCTCCTAAGGGGTCCTTCCCTTCAATACTTGGCAATGGAGTGGGAGATGGTCTCCCCATCTTGATCACCACCACTTTCCCTGAGCTGAGGGCCATTTTATTATCACTTTCACTTGTAACCCAATGAGGAAATAAGAGGAGTGATAAATGCTTGTGGGAAGGAGTTACTAAGAAGAGTTTTTAAATGATATTTCTGTTGTTCCTCCATCCTTTCCTTCTACCTTTGGGCTGGGCTCACCAGCTCAGCCCTCCCCTCCTGGAGCAAGTGTTCATTTTCCGCTTTTTAAAAACTTCTTGTTGTTGTTTAGTCACTAAGTTGTGTCTGACTCTTTTGAGACTGCATGGACTATAGCCTTCCAGGCTCCTTTGTCCATGGGATTTCCCAGGCAAGATTATTGGAGTGGGTTGCCATTTCTTTCTCCAGCTTCTTATGGAGATAGAAATGAGGATTTTCTCTAAAGGTTTTTTAAAATTAAATTTATTGAGATGTAATTTATATAACATATAATTTCTTCATTTAAAGTGTACAATTCAGTGGTTTTAGTATATTCACAGAGTTGTGCAACTATCAACACTATCTAAGAACATTTCTATCATCCCAGGGACTTCCCTGGTAGCTCAGACAGTAAGAATTTGCCTGCAATGTAGGAGACCAGGTTCAATCCCTGGGTCAGGAAGATCCCCTGGATGAAGGGAATGGCTACCCACTCCAGCATTTTTCCCGGGAGAAACCCATGAACAGAGGAGCCTGGTAGGCTACGGTCCATGGGGTCGCAAAGAGTCGGAGACGACTGAAGTGACTTAGCATGCATGCCTTTGATATTCTCAGTAATTACACAAAGGGCAGCTTCACTTAGAGATAAACTTATAGTTAATATCAGTTCTTAATGCTTTCATCACATACTCAAAGTTGCAGAGTACATAATAGCTTCATGCCGCCACACACATTTTAGAGATAGTGGTACATGTCTGCTCTCAAGGAACTTACCTTTGAATGGAACCCAGGACAAATCTAACATCTATAAAGTCTATCCATGAGGCTGGGACTGCTCAGTCACTGCTGTATGCCCAGTGCCTAAAACTGACACTCAGATAGTAAATGCTCAGTATATATTTGTTGAAGGGATGGATAAATGAATACCTAGTTATATATATATATTGATATATGAAAGGTGTGATTGTTAAAGTGTGTTGATAGTATCCACAGGTGAAATTTCATAATTCTTTGGGGCTGCTACAGCTGTTTTCATTTAAAAAACTCTTCCTTTCCCTCTTTTATGATTTGCACGCATGGTTTTACATAGTTCATTCAGTATGATGCTCACTTCCCACTTTACCCAGTATATTTCCTTGGTGTTCATAATTTAGGGGTTTTAATGACTGTGTAGTATTCCACTGAGTTATATCATAATTTACTAAACTGTTACCCTTATCTTGAGCTTTCAGTTTTCACTAATAGAATATAGTTTTTGAAGTTCATATTTATAAAGCTGAGTTCCTTGAAGCAGCATGACAAGATGGAAAGTTCTTTATTGCCCTCCATACATTTATCTGTCTTATCTATTTGCTTATCTTTTCATTTATTTCTGTCATTTATGTCAAGAGAGAAGACTGAAGTAGTGAATTAGAGAGCCCTAGCCTGGGAGTTTGGGGATGTGGGTTTGGGGCTTAGTGGGTTGAACATGATTCTGAAGCTAGTGTGCTGGGGCAAAAGCAGAGGTGGGTTGTCCGGTCAGGGAGCCTCCTGCATTTGTCCTTGTGAGAGAGAAGTAAGGAGAGAATTGAAAGAAGGCAGATCTGGAATACTGTCAAGAGGAGCAGTTGACAGGACTACGGTCTGATCGCATATGGAAACATAGAGGAGTAATCAAAGGTGACTGGACATCAAAGGTTTGAGCCAGGATTTCCAAGATAGTGACTCTTTACACGAATTGAAATAAAGGAATGTTCAGAGGAAGAGTTGCTGGAAAGGGGGAACAGGTGCTGAGTTAGGTTTTGAATGTGCTGGAGTTAAGTTGTACCAAGGTGGAAACGTGCTGGTTGCAGAGCAGGCCAGGAGTTTGAGGAGCAGTCCAGGAGAAAGGACGCTTTTAGGTTGTTGGTGCAGGCTGAGCAGTGCAGCCTTGGGTGTAGGTGAGGTTTCCAGGAGGGCAGGGAGCACCTCTGTGGAGGGAGCGAAGGAGGACCAGAATCCAGCAACGTCACAAAACTCTAGGGAGGGAGGTATGGGAGTGGGGGGGTGGGAGAGTGGGGGTGTGCCACAGAGAGGTAGAAGGACTCCTGCTGACTTCCTCATCACCCCTAACCTCATGGAGGAGAAAATGGATAACAAAGGGTTGAGGTTTCTATTGCCCTTTTTTCCAACACTGAAGACAGGACTTTGAGATAAACATGTACAGGACCCCAAATTACTGGCATCTTTCAGTTTTCTGGGCTAACAGACCTTCAGTGACTGCAGAGAATGAGACTTTATACTGAAATGTATTAGTGATTTCCCCCCCTCCCCAGGGCTTTACAATAAATAAAACTTGTTTGTACTCCCTAGTTTCCTGCCTCCTGGCTTCCGTAAGTGTCCGTTTCCCCCTTTTCCATTTCCTAACCCACTGTGTGAAGTCTGTCTTAAGACTGGCCTCCACCAGGCTCCTCTGCCAAAAGTTACTTTTCCTATAGGTTTTCCTATAGGTGGCTTAAGAATTCATTTTTTGAATAAAAAAAAAACAAAACAAATCCTCTCAAGTCTTTGAGAAAGGAATGGATGAGGGCAAACTCACTCAACAGGGGTTCAAGTAGGAGGCTGAAATCTGTACTTATTAGACTCTTCTGCAAATGTGGGCATGCATTCTCCAAAAGACTAGAACCCTGGTGGTTAGGAGGCCATGGGCATCCACTATCATCCTGATGTTAGATTTGGGCTTTGCCACTCACCAATTTCGAGGCTTTGAAGCACGTGCCTCCATTGCTTAACCGCTAAAATGGGGGTTGGGTTGTTGGAAGACATCAAAAGGTTGTGTTTAAGCATGAAATAAGTAAGTGTTACTGAGTAAATGTTACTCAGTTGTGTCTGACTCTTTGCAACCCTGTAGACTTGTAGCCCACCAGGTTCTTCTGTTCATGAATTCTCCAGGCAAGAATAATGGAGTGGGTAGCCATTCCCTTTTCCAGAGGATCTTCCCAACCCCGCATTGCAGGTGGATTCTTTGCCATCTGAGACACCAGGAAAAGTGCTTTTTTAATCCAGAGGTTAGCACCTAGCACTCGGAACTGTTAGCTTCTCTCTAGTGCCGGCCGGACCTTTTGACACACTGGAACTGTCGTTAGGTTTTGTGGGGTTTGGGACACTTTTGGGGAGAGTGCATGGGGCTCTTAGTTAAGGATTGGCTCTCTGTCAATGGACTGTGATGTTGGCAAAGTTTCTCATTTCCTTCGCTTTTAGACTTTGGGGGTAGGAGGTGGGTGGTGAGAACTGCATATGAGCAGCTGGGTGGGTGGAGCTGCGGCTTGCCTAGTCTGGCTGGGGACTCATGGGGGCTTTTCTGGCTGTGGGACGTGCACTGCGTGGCTTGGGCCATGGCCCCGGCGGCTGTGGCGCTGTGTGTGGGGTGTGCGAGGTGTGTGTGTGTGTGTGTCAGCGGAGGCGGGCTCTCGCTGTCTGGCTGAGGAGCCGCCTCCGCGTCCTGACCTGGTTCTCCTGCGCTGGCGGCCTCCGAGGCAGCTGTTGTGCCTTTCGCCAGGCCTCAGATGTGGTCGGCTCCATTTCCTCCCGCTGGCCTCGGCCGGCCGCCGCTTGAGGCAGGGGCTTCCGTCTGGAGAGCCGGCAAAGCCGGCTCCGTCCCGCCCCTGCCACGGTCGTCTCCACGGGGGAGGAGCGAGCTGCTGCGGGGGTCAGCGTGCTAGGGCTGTACTGGGCACGGCGACTTTCGGAGGACTTCTAATGGGTGGGGAATCTCAGGCTGGGCACCTTGCTCAGCCAGACCCAGTCTCCCTCCCAGAGGGCTGTGTGTGTGTGTGTGTGTGTGTGTGTTTGACTTCTAATGGGTGGGGAATCTCAGGCTGGGCACCTTGCTCAGCCAGCCCCAGTCTCCCTCCCAGAGGGCCGTGTGTGTGTGTGTGTGTGTGTGTGTGTGTAGCAACAGAAATAGCAAGAAGAAAACGCACCCACGATTCCTTTCCAAGACTCCCGTGTGTGTGTGTGTGTGTGTGTGTGTGTGTGTGTGTGTGTGTGTAGCAACAGAAATAGCAAGAAGAAAACGCACCCACGATTCCTTTCCAAGACTCCCCTCCAGGTCTGCAGAGTTTATGCGGAGTTTCAGGTGTATTGTAGCTACTCTATTCTTAAGCTTCGCCCCCCCCCCATAAAAATGTAACACCTACAATAAATTATGGAGCCTGTGAACAAGAGAATATACCCATTCTCTACTACCCAGAGATGAGCACTGTTTGCATTTCTGCAGATTTCCCTTTGCTGTTTTGTGTGTTCACAGATGTGCATTGTTAATAGAATTGGATTCTTAAATTGAGCAGTAATTCCAATCCTATTTTTTTTCCACTTCAAATAGTGTAAACATTTCCCCTGTCATAAAAACCCTCAGAAAGCATCCATTTATAAGTACATTCTTGAATTTCATTTTTTCATTGAAGACATTTCCCAGTGTTTTTATTAATATATTTTTATTCTTTATCACTTCAAGTAGGCATATCTGCTGATAGAATATTATATGTTAGCTTTTCTTATGTATTATTTGAAACACAGTGTTTTGTATATGTTAAACATATCAAGCATAATAACAAACCCATGTAAACTCCCTACCTGCATTAAGAGCTAGGATGTTGCTAACATCACTGAAACTACCTGGGTATCTTCCCGACCCTCTCCCCCTTCTTCATCTCCAGAGGCAACCACGACCTTGATTTTTGTGATTATCATTCCCTTGCTTTTTAAAAAGGTTTTGATTACGTATGTTTGTGTTCTTACACAATGCATTTACATATCCTTTTTTTCTTTAAGCTTTTTAGAGTTGACAGACGATATATAGTCTTTTGAGGCTTGCCTTTTTTTCAGCCTTACTCAGGGAGTCTCTGAGATTCATTCACGTTCCTGGGATTCATTCATTTGCACTGCTGTGTAATATTCCCTTGTCCATTCTGTGGTTGGTGAGCCCTTAGACTGTTACCATAATTTGGTTTTTACGAGGAATGCTGCTGTGAACATTTGTGTACACATTTCCTGAGGCATGTGTGCAGTGTTTCTCTAGGAGTATAGAATCATAGGGTATGTTCATGTTTATTTAACATTAATAGATGGTACCACAGACCTTTCCGAAATGGTTGTTTTGCCCTCTAACAGTGGATCATAAGAAAAAAGTTCCTGCTAAATCTCACCAGCACTTGGTATCAAATTAAAATGCCCTTTCCTCGTGCCTACTGTGTCCCTGGTACTGTTGTAAGTGTCCTTCATATGTTAACTTTGATGTTTAATCCTCATGACCACCCTGTGAAGTTTAATCCTCATGACCACCCTGTGAAGTTAGGTACTGTTGTTAATCCAGGCATAGGGAGGTCAACTTTTAACCTCAGGTAGACAGATTGAAGTGAAGTGAAAGTTGCTCAGTCGTGTCTGACTCTTTGTGACCCCATGGCTGTGGAGTCCATGGAATTCTCCAGGCCAGAATTCTGGACTGGGTAGCCTTTCCCTTTTCCAGGGGATCTTTCCAACCCAGGGATCGAACCCAGGTCTCCCACATTGCAGGTGGATTCTTTACCAGCTGAGCCACCAGGGAAGCCCAGGAATACTGGAGTGGATAGCCTATCCCTTCTCCATCAGATCTTACCAACCCAGGAATCGAACCGGGGTCCCCTGTGTCGCAGGTGAATTGAGCTATCAGGGAAGCCCAGATTAAAAAAGGAGAAACAGAGAGGTTAATTAATGTGTTCAAGACGACACAACTAGTAAGTGGTGGGGGTAAGATTTTAACTAAGCATTCTTGCTCTTAAATTCTTCAACATGGTTATAAAATGGACTCTCACATCAGTCTTACATTTCTGTTTACTACTGAAGTTGAATATTTTTTCTTACGTTCATTCCCCATTCTCTTCATAAAAATAAACGTTTAAAAATCATTCCCTTATTGTTGGTGCACTACTTAAGTTATTTGTAACTTTTTACTATTAATGCTTCAGGGGAAATCTTTGTGATTTTAAAATTTAAAACGTGTAATTTTAAAATTTCTTCTGTTGTTTTATTATTTTGTTTGCATTTCCTTAATGTGAGTTTGCTCGTGCTCATGCTGAATCACTCAGTCATGTCCGACTCTGCAGCCTCGTGGGCCGTAGCCCACCAGGCTTCTCTGTTCATGGGATTCTCTAGGCAAGAATATTGCAGTGGGTTGCTGTTTCCTCCTCCAAGGGATCTTCCTGACCTAGGGATTGAAACCAAGTCTCCTGCGTTGACAGGTAGATTCTTTACCATGGAACCACCTGGGAAACCCTTAAGTGAGTTTGTTGTTGTTATTCAGCCACTAAATTGTGTCTAATCCTTTGCGACCCCATGGACTGCAGCACACCAGGCCCCCCCATCCCTCACCATTTCCCGAGTCTGCTCAAACTCCTGTCCATTGAATCAGGGATGCCATCCAACTGTCTTGTCCTTTGTTTCCCCCTTCTCCTTCTGCCTTCACTCTTTCCCAGCATCAGGGTCTTTTCCCAGTGAGTCAGTTCTTCGCATCAGGTGGCCAAAGTATTGGAGCTTCAGCTTTAGCATCAGTCCTCCTAATGAGTATTCAGGGTTGATTTCCTTTAGGATTGACTGGTTAGATCTTGCTGTCTAAGAGACTCTCAAGAGTCTTCTCTAGCACCACAGTTTGAAAGCATCAGTTCTTCAGTGCTCTGTCTTCTTTATGGTCCATCTCTCGTATCCGTACGTGACTACTGGAAAGACCATAGCCTTGACTGTGTGGACCTTTGTCAGCCAAGTGATGTCTTTGCTTTTTAATACACTGTCTATGTTTGTCATAGCTTTCCTTTCAAAAAGCAATTGTCTTCTAATTTCATGGCTGCAGTCACCATCTGCAGTGGTTTTAGAGCCTGAGAAGAGAAAATCTGTCACTGCTTCTGCCTTTTCCTCTTCTGTGTAAGAGTGTAAGAGTTGTTGAAAATGTCTGTGCTCGTTTGGGTTGCTCTGTGGTACCGTACCCTCATCTGTGCAGGTGAGCCTCTGCCTTCTAGGAGTGTATGATGATTGGAGGAGGCTGATGGGTGTGCAGTGATTAGCATGCTATGCGGCCTGTCATAAGGATATCTCATCATTATTACGTAGACTTCTCCTAGGCACTCCTCTTCTTTTCCTTTCTTCCCCCAAACCACATTAATTACTATTTGATCAGGAGGCATGAACAATCAAGGTCCTGTGCTTCTGCCAGATACGATGACCTCAAGGGATTAGGCCTTGTTTCAGCTTCTTCCTGAGCATCACCCCAACCATTGAGAGATTTGCTGTTATCTGTTCATTTTGTAGTAGGAAAAAAGATAGACTTTAAAATATATTAGTGGTATGTACATAGTAACCACAAGAAACAGTACCTCTCAGCACCTCACACAGGGACACTCATTTTTACACTGTCCAGTGAGTTTCTGGAAGTTAGATATAACCCTCTGAGCTTTGCTGTCTACAGAGAGGACTTGGACATGGAGCGTGTAGTCAGGGGACTAGGTTAGCCAGTGTACCCACATACACACACCATTCACGCCTACACAAAGAGGCAAATGTGTTCGTCCTCTGAAAGGGTTTCCCTGAAAGTCTCTTTCCCTACTTATAAATTTGTGTCATCAATCGATCCCAGGAGGGGAGAATTCTCTAGAGAGGTGAACAGCTGATCAACTCTAGACAGAACACTCCATGAGTGCAACCCCCTGTGCTAATAGAGGGAGTTTGGCCGTCCATATGGGGGAGGAAGGAGAGAATTGGTTTTATGTGGAGGTGGCTGCTAAACTCTAGGATGGGGGAAAAGGATGCTGCTAGAAAGCAGCTGTCGAATAGCTGCTGGAGGAGCAGAGGAGCTGAGTTGGTAGTGTAGGCAGCTGGGAACATGCGGGGTTAGGACTTGCTGGCCTTTGTGGAACCTGCCTACAGGCTTACCCATTCAGGCTCAAAACACCTTCTTGGACATGTTTCTTCCAACATGGTGTATAACTGCTGGGCGACAGGACGGCCCCTGGGACTCTTGGCTCTTCTAATGTCTTCTTTCCCAGAG
This sequence comes from Moschus berezovskii, assembly GCF_049115385.1. Taxonomy (NCBI): domain Eukaryota; kingdom Metazoa; phylum Chordata; class Mammalia; order Artiodactyla; family Moschidae; genus Moschus; species Moschus berezovskii. Next base: position 98,000,005 of record NC_142470.1, read on the forward strand.
GCCCTGAGAAAGATAGTCAGTGAGGACTTTGATCTCTCACAGTAATAGTTTTTGTCTTCCAGCCTTCCTTCCATTTCCCTTTAATGGAGGATTGCTGATCCGCTTTCATGTGTTGATATTCTGGGAGTCAGGAAAGACTTGGAAAACCTGATGCCATTTCCACACCTTGCATTGTGTTATGGACAATAAGAGATGTTTGGGGGTGGCGTTCCATGTTTCAGCAGCCTTGCCTGGTATCTGGGGGGCTCTGGAGCCCCTGTGGGGGGTTGGGGGTCAGGCTGTTGTTGAATACCTGCAGATGTCTGAGGGACCAACTGTGGGGATGGAGAAAGGTGTAGGCTGTGGAGGAGGAGGGATGTTGGACCCCGGGAGTCCTGACCAAGCAGGGCACAGGGCAAAATTCTGACCGGGTTTCCTGGGCCCCTGGAGGAAGACCTGGAGTCTTCTGCAGATGAGAGTTGCGACTACAGGTGACGATGCTATACATACATGCCAACCCTTCCTGAAGGAGGTGACGGGTTAGGTCTCTTGGCTCTGAGAAGGGCATTTACTCTGCCTGTCTTTCGGTAACAACCCCTTGCTGCCCCCCGCCTGGTGAGGGGAGCACATACCCCTGGCCCATCCAGGCCAAGTGGGATGGGCCAGAGTTTTTCTAGTGAAAGCAGGGAAGAGACCTGGCTCAACTAGGTGTGTGGGTCCCCGTGAGGGCAGGGTTGTGTTCTGTGCCTGGAAGGTGGCTCTGAGAAGGGCAGCACCAGGACCTTCGGGGGGCCCCCGTGGAAGCAGATGGAGGGTTGGGTCAGGCTGTTCAGGAGCCGATGGCTTTGGCAGCTTTGCAGACCTCTGTGTGCATGCAGTGTGACAGGTGCTGTAACAGAGGAGGGGCCCAGAGACCCCGCAGGCCGCCTCAGAGTCGAGGCTGAAGAGGCTTGTGCCAGCCAGCTCCTGGGAGGAAGGAAGAAGCAGCTGACTATTTTGAACACATACTGAGCACTCTGTCAGATTCTGAAGCTGTGATGGAAGCTGTGTCCCCTTGGAGTTTTTATGGTGTAATCGGTCACCCTCTCTTAGAAAAAGATCCACAACAGCAGGTGACTGTGTGTAAGGTCTGGCTCCGACCTGTGGTGGGTAGGACTGGTCCAGGAGGACTTTATCACAAGGGGCTGATTCTGTTCCTTGTCTCAGCCTTCATTTAATCACTTGGTTCCATAATCACGCTTCGTTCCCATCTCTCTGCTGTTGCCTTAGTTCCGGCCCTCATCATCCCTGATCTGGACAGCAGCATGTCTCCTAACCAGCCTTTGGGTCACCAGCCTTGTGTCTGCAATCAGTGCTCTGTGGGATCATCTGAGTGCCCCTCCTGAAATGTAAATCTGCTCCTATGTGTCCATGATGTGAGCCACACACCTGCCGTCCCTATGCCTCGCGCTCAGGATATGCCCAGCTGCTCACCTGCCAGGCTTTCTCATGGTTCTGTGCCTTTGCATATGAGAGTCCCTCCATCTTCCCCCTTCCCCTCCTCGAAAATACCTGCCCATCTTCTGAGTCTCACCCCAAAGGTCTCTTCAAGAGGAAGCCTTTCTTGATAGACTCATCTACCTTCCCAGAGAGAAGTGGCTCCTGTGCCCCAGGCCCTGGAGAGACTGTTCTCATGGCACCAGTGCACTCGAGGGCATTTGTTTGTTTATGGGTCTGTCTCTTGCCTTTTGCCTTATAAACTTCTTGGTGCTCCTGAAATATATAGTCCAGTCCATTGTAGGGTAAGAAACCACCCCAGAATTAAGTGGCATGAAACAGGAATCGTTTTATTAATATTGTGCTCATGGAGTCTTGGACCTGGAAGTCAGGAAGGAAACAGCATGGGTAGGTAGCTGCTCTCTGCTCTTTGGCGTTGGGGCCTCAGCGGGGAGGTCTCAGAAGCTAGAGGTAACTCGATACAGGGCTGGAATTCTTGCAGGGCTCCTTCACTCACTGACTTGGCACGTTGATGCCCACTCTTGGCTGGAACCTCAGCCAGAAAAGTCCAGAACACCTTCACGTGGCCTTTCCAGACAGGCTGCGTTTCCTCACAGCCTGGTGGCAGGTGCCAAGCGCGGGTATCCCGGAGAAGCAGGAAGAAGCTGTGTTGTCTTTTACGATAGATTTGAAAAACGTGACGCTGGCGCTTCCTCCACTGTCACAGACTCACCCCAGGTCAAGGGGAGGGAACGTCGACCCTGCTTCTCCATGGGGGCGGTGCCTGTGGGGGGGTTGTGATGGCCGTCTCTGGAGAATAAAACCTGCCGCCCCTGCTAAGCACTGGGTGCGGACAGATGGCAGTCTCAAATTCTGAAGGCTGAGCAAGGGCGGTGTGTGAGGAAGAGTCTTGAGGGAGGGGTATGATCAGCACCAGATTGCAGAGTGGAGAGAAGATGGGTGGCAGCGGCGGGGTCTAGGGAGCTACTCTCAAGTTGGACAGTTAAAAAGTGTGCACACGCAAGACCCCAACTAGGAGGGCAGGAAGGGAGAGGGAGGAGATAGAAGAGAGAGACGGTCATGTTTAGAATTGTGGGATCTGGTGGCTGGGCACATTGGAAGAACATGGGTGATGTCTGGGTTGGGACCACTTGCAAGAATAGGGGTTGGGGACAGAGCTTTTGGAGGTGGGACGGGGAGTTTGGTCCGTTTGAGAGAAGCTGCTCTCAGTGGGCCTGTAGCGCGTTCCAGGGGCTGGAAGCAGCTGGAGGCCAAGCCTTAGGGAGCATCCTCAGAGCAGTGCTTGCCACAGTCCAGAGGGGAATGAGAATCAGGGGGAAAGTGTGGAGGGCTTTAGGGTTCGGGCACGTCTAGCTGGAACTTTGAAAGGGCCTCCATCTTCCTCCCTCATTGTCCTGTGTCTTGCTAGTAATCGTCAAGTAACAGCTTGGTGTCCTTTTCAATACCCCCTGCTTGTTTGGAGGACAGGATTTGGTGCATTTTTTTATTGAAGTATCTCTCCGTATTAAAACTTTTTCCTAAATTGAGCCAAAGTCTTCTTTCTCAAGCTTTCCCCGTTTTCTGATTCCACCTCTTACGGCCACTCGAAACGAGAGTTAAATTTTATTCCCAAATGATACGCCCTCAGATGTTTAAAGATCTTCTTGAGTTTTGTCTTCTTCAGAACCAGAAGGGACCTGTTTCTCTTGTGGTTTTGAACTGTTCTGCTTGCTCTTTCTCTGTGCCCCCTCGCTGCCCAGGCACAGCTGGGCTGTTGCTGCCTGTGCTGTAGGTCCTGTTCCAGGCAGGTCCCATGTGCGTGTCCACCTGCAGATAGGTTGGTTGGGACCTGTTAGTGGTCTGTGAAGTCAGCCTGCAAGGAAGCGGGAGGGAGGGATTTGTTTCTGCAGTAAGGGGCAATACTGTTTTGTAAACTTGTCATGTGTACAAGAATCTAATGGATCTCAGTGTAAAATGTGTTGCTTACTGTCGGTTGTATCAGTAGTAAAGAAGTTGAAGAAACCTTGAGTAATAAGGCCTTTTGAAGTTGCCAAATCACGTCACATTGAGGATACCGTCAGGCAAGCTTTCCCCCTCCTGATCGCGTACACTATTGCCCCTGCTATGTGCTGCTTCCGTCTTCAACTTGCACACGTGTGTTTTAGGACCTTGTTTACCCTGTTAGATCTTTTTCTCTCCTGCTTGTTGACCTTTTGGCCTGGTCCTGTCACTTGTCTATTTAATAAGTGTGCCTTCACTATCATCGTTAATAAGTATGTTAACCAGGGCAATTCTGAGGACAGAGCCCTGTGGCAGACCACTGAAGACCGCCCCCCACCCCCTGCCCACCGACTTGTACTCTGGGTATGGTTATTCAGCTGTTGGTGAGCCAGCCCATCCAGCCCATCATTTCCCGAAGCTGGCCCTCAGAGGGATCACTGCCAACCTCGTGGAACTTGGGTGTCTGCAGCCTGATTCACAAACCCAGGGCCCTGGCAAATAACACAAATGAATGAAGTGCTAATTAATTTGAGCAGTTAATAAGTAATCCCTGACTCCTGGCCTTGGTTTAAAGGAGGCCATGTGAATAACGCGGCTGGGCTTGAGCTCGAGAAGTAGTCTGTGCTCAGCTGTAGACAAAGTTACCAGGCAGGAGTGTGGGCCTTCAAGAATATCTGGGCTTCTTGTGAAATTTGATTTTTTTTTCCCCCAAACAAAAACCAAACAAAATAGATCCGTGGCAGAATTGGCCTGCAGCCCTTGCGTTTGTGACCTGTGACCTCCTCATCTCCTGGTCCAATGACCACATAAAATAAGGCACTGATTACTTGGGTGTAGATGGGTTGATGGCTGTCCTTGAACCTGACTGCTTGAGGTCCCTTCAGTTACCCACTCAGGACTCTGACCTGGACTGATCTCACCCAGTTGTACTGAAAGTTGGGGATGTTGGCACCTTCTCCTGATGACAAGTTTCTTCTAGGATCACTGGCAGGTGTCAAGAGTGTGTCAGTGGGCTCCCTTGGCTGGGAAAACTGAAATTTAGAGGTTCTTAAAGTCTCCCACCTATCTTTGCTTCACTTTACTCTTATCTATATCTAGCCTTCCTTTTCTTTTCGGTCCAAAGAGTATTTTCCTTCCTGGGAATTCATAGGCACGAGAGTGGGCCTAGTTCTTCCTCGTTCTTCTTATTCACACACCCAGAGTAGCTTTTAAAAATCCTTTTAGTTGTTTTGACTATTTTGGAGAAGCCCCTGCTCACACAACATTAGTGTCCCTGACACTGTTTCTGTAAATCCATGCTGATCTCTCATGTTTCTTCTTGGTTGTACATACTTCTCCTGTCTTTTATAGGTAAACATGTAAAATTTGACCACTTCAAATTTTGTAGCCTTTGCAGCCACATTAGTGTAGGGTTTAAAGTAGGAAGGAGGGGAGAACTGGGTGTTCAGCTGTATTTCTAGAGGAAAGGTATTTGTTCCTAGTTCCTAGTTCTGAAAGACTGTCTTCCACCAGGGTCAGGGAAAGGCTGATATATTCCATGGCCTGTGGGCGTGTATGGTGGACTAGGTGGGAGGCACAGAGGTTATTAAGATTTGGCTCTTGTCTTGAAGGAACTACCATCTAGTGGGGGGAAACAGCTACTTGGTGTGTGGTAAGTACTAATGCTGCTGCTGCTGCTGCGTCACTTCAGTCGTGTCCGACTCTGTGTGACCCCATAGACAGAAGCCCACCAGGGTCCCCCGTCCCCGGGATTCTCCAGGCAAGAACACTGGAGTGGGTTGCCATTTCCTTCTCCAATGTGTGAAAGTGAAAGCATGTATAAGTTACTGTGGGAACTTCAGGAAGGGAGCACTGGTCAGTCTGCCAGCCAGGTCAAAGAGGAGGTGACACCAAGCTGATGCTTGAAGAAGAAGCCAAAGAGACCTCAAAGAGGCTGGGAATTAGAACTGCATGTGCAAAGCTCAGAAAAGCCTATTAGAAAAGCATGAAGGTCCTTTGTGGCCAGAATTGGGCAAGTGACAAGAATGAGGTGGGAACCATTAGGCTGGGTCTTCTGCTCACTTCCCAAAGGCCAGTCCCAATCCCAGCTTCCCACCACCACCTTGGAGCCCATGATGGCTCTGTTTGACCATCTAAGGATGCATATCATTTAACGTCTGCTTAATATACTTTATGTTCTACCTGAGGGACTAATTTGTTTAACTTTTTATTTTGATAGAATTTTAAAACTTACAGAAAACATAAGAAGAGTACCTGGGACTCCCGTATACCCAAATTGTTTACATTTTGCGTTATTTGCTTTATCATTTTGTCTATGTGTGATATTTTAATATATGCATGTAATTTTTTTCTGAGCCATTTGAGATTAAGTTGGAGATATGGTTTTTCCCGTGGTCATGTATGGATGTGAGAGTTGGACTGTGAAGAAAGCTGATTGCCAAAGAATTGATGCTTTTGAACTGTGGTGCTGGAGAAGACTCTTGAGAGTCCCTTGGACTGCAAGGAGATCCAACCAGTCCATTCTAAAGGAGATCAATCCTGCGTGTTCATTGGAAGGACTGAAACTAAAGCTGAAACTGCAATACTTTGGCCACCTCATGCGACGAGTTGACTCACTGAAAAAGACTCTGATGCTGGGAAAGGTTGGGGGCGGGAGGAGAAGGGGACAACCGAGAATGAGATGGCTGGATGGCATCACCGACTCTGTGGACATGAGTTTGAGTGAACTCTGGGAGTTGGTGATGGACAGGGAGGCCTGGCGTGCTGTGATTCATGGGGTCGCGGAGAGTCGGGCACGACTGAGCGACTGAACTGAACTGGATATAACGTTTGTCCCTAAATACTTCAGTGTGTATGTGTTCTAAGGACAAGGACATTCTTTTATACAATCATATAATCATCATGTCAAGAACACAGAGATTGCTATGATATGTTCTTATCCACATCCATATTCAAATTTCATCTGTTTTCTCAGTCTTGTACTTCATAGCTGTTTTTCCCCAGTCCATGATCATGCATTTTGCTGTCCTGTCTTTTAGTCTCATGTCAGCTGGGAGAGGTGTTTGCTTTTCTTGTCTTTGAAATTTTTTGGAGTTCACAACCCAGATGCTTTCTAGCCTGCCCTTTGGTCTCAATCCATCTGATGTTTCCGCATGATTAAGTTTAGGTTATATGTTCTGGTTGCAGGTCTGTGTGAGTATTATATCCTCCTCCTCAGTGTAGTGTATCAAGAGGCACATGATGTTAGTTTGTCCCAGTCTGGTGATAACTTTGATCATTTGGTAAAAGTGGTGTCCGCCAGATTTCTAAGTTGCTATTGTAACTAAGTCATTTTTAGAGAGATGTTTTGCCAAGCTTTCATCTGCTATTCGTAGCCTCCACTGATGAGTTTCTATATCCTTTTCTAGCCTTTTCTATGTTTTATTCTCATTCTACTGTAAGGAAGAGCTTTCCCTTCCAGTGGGATGAATTCAGGCAAACCCACTTCTGCCTCTTTGCATTGCCTTTGACTTGCTGGACTGGAGCCCCAGCCCACTTCCTCTTGTGTTCTCCCCCTTCGGTGTCCTTCGGGTGGACATCAGCTGAATAATGGTCGTTCCTGGGATTGGGAAGAAGCTTGGATCTTCTTCCCAGCAAGAACTCGCTTTTCACAGGCGTGAGTGGCTCGGTGTGGGGCTAAACACAGGCTGTATGGGATGATCAGGCCTGGGGCTGGGCTAGGAAGGTCGTCCTGTCAGCCACCTGCACTCAGCCTGGGCTCGAGTGAAGACAGTAATAGGCCAAGAAAAGAACCATGGATTCTTTCCCACGAGAAGCCATGCTGGCCCCTTGTCCAGACTGAATTTGTTAGTCAGAGGTGCTCGTCCCCTGCCCGTCACACCACACTTCGCCCTGCTGGCGCATTGTTACATGGCTGCTTAGTTAGCTTTCTTCTCTTCTCCTTCTGGCAGAAAGCAAAGGTTCTGGCGTCACTTTGGTCATCGTTGAAGACCTTTACGTGTGTCCTCAACAGATGCTTGGTTTCAGGGGCCTTTCATCGGTGTGATCAATATGAGACCCAGAAAGGATCTGAGCAGCATTCAGACGTCCACGTTAGAATCTCTTGGAGATCCGCTTCTGTGCTGCAGCCCGCTGGGAGAGGAGGTTTGGGGCGATGCGTGGAGGCTCAGGCTCTGTCAGAGACAGGGAGAGTTGGCAAGGAAAGCAGGGCTAGGTGTGCCTCTCACTGGTGTGGCACAGGGCAGTGCTTTTCATGTATCGTGGCTCATCTTTTCCCCTTTTCTTTCTCCTCCCCTCTCTCTCTCTTCAGACAGGCTCAGAGCTCAGCCCAGTTGATGGACCTGTTCCAGGTCAGATGGACTCAGGGCCAGTGTACCATGGGGACTCACGGCAGCTAAGCGCCTCAGGGGCGCCAGTCAATGGTGCTAGAGAACCTGCTGGACCCAGTCTACTGGGTGCCGGGAGCCCTTGGCAAGCAGACCAGAAGGCCGACTGGGACACGGCCCCAGGACCAGCTCACACCGCTCGCCTGGAAGATGCCCACGATCTGGTGGCCTTTTCGGCCGTGGCCGAAGCTGTGTCCTCCTATGGAGCCCTTAGCACCCGGCTCTATGAAACCTTCAACCGTGAGATGAGTCGTGAGGCTGGGAACAACAGCGGGGGACCCAGGTCAGGGCCCGAGAGCTGCTCTGCCAGCAGTGAAGACCTTGACACGCTGCAGACGGCCCTGGCCCTCGCTCGGCATGGCATGAAACCACCCAACTGCAACTGCGATGGCCCAGAGTGCCCTGACTACCTCGAGTGGCTGGAGGGGAAGATCAAGTCTGTGGTCGTGGAGGGAGGGGAGGAGCGGCCTAGGCTCCCAGGGACTCTGCCTTCTGGTGATGCTGGCCTCCCGGCGCCAATCACCGGGCCACTCCTCAACTCCGAGGTCCCCCAGATACCTCCTCTGGAGGGCCTGCCCCTGTCCCAGAGTGCCCTGAGCATCGCCAAGGAGAAAAACATCAGCCTGCAGACCGCCATTGCCATCGAGGCCCTCACACAACTCTCCTCTGCCCTCCCCCAACCTTCTCATGCCACCTCCCAGGCTTCTTGCCCCCTTCCCGAAGCCTTGTCCCCTCCTGCCCCTTTCAGATCTCCCCAGTCCTACCTCCGGGCTCCCTCATGGCCTGTGGTCCCTCCTGAAGAGCACCCATCCTTTGCTCCTGACGGCCCTGCCTTCCCTACAGCAACGCCGAGAACAGAGTTTCCTGAAGCCTGGGGCACCGACACCCCACCGGCAACTCCCCAGAGCTCGTGGCCCATGCCTCGCCCAAGCCCTGACCCCATGGCTGAACTGGAGCAGTTGTTGGGCAGTGCCAGCGATTACATCCAGTCAGTATTCAAGCGGCCTGAGGCCCTGCCCACCAAGCCCAAGGTCAAGGTTGAGGTGCCCTCGTCCTCCCCGTCCCCCATTCTCCAGAGGGAGGCGCCCACACCGTCCTCAGAGCCCAACACCCACCAGAAGGCCCAGACGGCCCTGCAGCAGCACCTCCACCATAAGCGCAGTCTCTTCCTGGAACAGGCCCATGACGCCTCCCGCCCGCCGCCCTCGGAGCTTCCTGCTCCTGGCTGGTGGGCGCCACCCAGCTCACCTGCCCCTCGGCCTTCCGACAGACCACCCAAGGAGAAGAAGAAGAAGCACCTGGCACCAGCTGGAGGTCCCATGGGAGCTGACAGAGCTGGCTCTGGGATCAAGCCCGGTGTCCGGAAGCCCATTCACATCAAGAAGTCCAGGCCACGAGAAGCGCAGCCCCTCTTCCCGCCTCTGCGGCAGATCGTCCTGGAAGGGCTGAGGCCCCCAGCCTCTGAGGACGTGCAGGCTCACCCACCCACCCACGTTCCCACCTCACAGGGCTCTGTTGTCCCCCTGCCCCCAGAACCTTCTCTTGCGCTATTTGCACCTAGTCCCTCCGGGGACAGCCTGCTGGCCCCTACTCAGGAAATGAGGTCTCCCAGCCCCGTGGCAGCCCTGCAGCCAGGCTCCGCTGGCCCTCTTCCCCCTGCTGATGACAAGCTGGAAGAGCTCATCCGGCAGTTTGAGGCTGAATTTGGGGATAGCTTTGGGCTTCCTGGCCCCCCGTCTGTGCCCATTCAGGACCCTGAGAACCAGCCAACTTGTCTCCCAGCCCCCGAGAGCCCTTTTGCTACCCGCTCTCCCAAGCAAATCAAGATCGAGTCATCAGGGGCTGTGACTGTGCTCTCAACCACCTGCTTCCATTCAGAGGAGGGAGGCCAGGAGGCCACACCCACCAAGGCTGAGAACCCACTCACACCCACCCTCAGTGGCTTCCTGGAGTCGCCTCTTAAGTACCTGGATACACCCACCAAGAGTCTGCTGGACACACCCGCCAAGAGAGCCCAGGCCGAGTTCCCCACCTGCGATTGTGTGGGTAAGTCCTTCTGGCTGTCAGGGAAGGGCAAGGGGATAAGGCCTGGTGGGCTTGGATTTCTAGTCTCTGACTTTGATTTGAGAAACATTTGCTGTGTGCCGGCCACCACACTGGGGCCTGTGGACACAGAAGTGAGCGTGCAGGCTAGTGGAGAAGACATTGGAGGAAACTGATGGTGATGCTGTGTGGTGTATCGTGTGTCAGTGGTGGTGCTTTGTCTATAGATTGACATGAAGGCATTGTGGAAGCCTTCCTGTGGGAGGTGGTGCTTGTGCTGAGGCCTGCAGGGCTGTCAGGTAGAAGGAAGATGTGCTGAGAAGAGGGAATAGCTTGGGCAACAGCGTGGTGGCCGTGACAGGGTAGGGCCTATTTAGACCTGGGAAAGCAAAAGGGGAGGAGTCTGTGTGGGGATGAATGAAAGGCGGCTTGAGAAGCAGGCAGGGACCAGGTCTTACATGCAGGGCCCAGGAAGCCATGCTTGGGAGTTTGGCTTGATCTTACTGGTAATATGTAATGAGCTCCTGAGGGTTTTAAAGCACCAGTCATCAGCTTGTGCTTCGGAAAGACTGTTCCGGCTTGTGGGGAGGAAAGATGGGTGGGAGAGCCTGTGAGAAAGGTATTATTGTGAGGCAAGAAATAACAAGGGCCTGGGCTGAAACAGCAGGTGGGGAGAGGCTGCAGACTTAGTGACCTCTGCGGAGGGGGCTGTGGGGATGTGGACAGCCCAGGTCTCTGGCTTGGTGGTAGTGGGCACTGAGAGCACACGTGTGGAGAAGTGATGAGTTCTGTTTGGACAGCCTGAGTTGAAGGGGCAGAGAGACGGTAGATTGGGCCCTGAGTTATACATTTGGACGTAGTTAATTTCAGGTGATGGTTGAAGCCATGGTGTGGATAAGAGCACTGAGGAGTTGTGTCTGTTTCTGAGCCTTGCCTTCTGGAAGAGAAGCAGGGCACCGGGCCTCTGGAGGGCTGCTCGGGGTACTCCACTGTCTCGGAGGAGGTCATGGATGCCTCAGGAAACTCCAGGTCCACTCTGGAATGTGGATCTCTGCTACTTACTGAGCATTCCGTAAAAGATGTGCATGTTTCAGATGTTGGCCAAAAAACACATTGATACTGATGATGAGCATGTTGAATTGTTGTGATTTTATGATATACTAATAGATCGTATGAGGAGGCTGTCCTCTCTGCTTGTTTAAATACACTATAATGTTTGGTCAGTTGTGTGATTTGTTGGGCTGTTGTATCCCAGTTGATAAGGAGAAGTTGGGCTGTCCTGCCTGCTCCAGCTATCCCAGACTCCTGGGGTACAAGACAGTGGGTCTGGTGACTAAGAATCTCTTAGAGAACAAGGAAAAGTTGGCCTCAGTGCTTCCATCCAGGAGTGAACAGATGTGCAGTGTCCTGCCAAAGGCTCCCAAACGTGCTGTGAGGTTGTGGTTTCCACTGAGGGCCAACCCTCTTCATTATTGGGTCTAATAATGATGTGACTTTGAGGGCCCCTTATTCCCCAGCATTTCAGGGGGACTTGTTCTGATCACAGGAGTGGGGGGTCCCCTTTCATCTTCATGTCTGTAGATGTCTGGCCTGTCTCCCTTGTGTTTAGGGCTTCATTTGCTGTTTCTCCTCCTCCATGGAAGGAAATAGTCTTAAACAGGGCTGAGGACATAGTTGATCCATGATAAATATTTAATTGTGGAATTCAGTGATACAGATATTGGGATGAAATACTATGTTTGGTCAAACTAATTTTTTTAAACTTGAATTTTAATCCCATCACTTCTGCGTGCCTAAAATGAAAGGGATAGTAGTACCCTGTCACCAGGCTTTATCTGAGCATTAAATTAGTTAATACAGGTAAAGCACTTAGAACTGTGTCTAGCATGTAAGAAGCACGCTATTAGCAAGCCTGTCAAGTGCAAAAAAGCAAGAAAAGGATGTAAAAACATAAATACTGTGAAGGAAAAAAAGTGTTGGCTGTTACTTTATTAATCAGTCATTTATTGTTTACCTAGCCCAGTCCTGTATTCTTGCCTGGAGAATGCCATGGATGGAGGAGCCTGGTGGGCTGCAGTCCATGGGGTCGCTGAGAGTCGGACACGACTGAGCGACTTCACTTTCACTTTTCACTTTCATGCATTGGAGAAGGAGATGGCAACCCACTCCAGTATTCTTGCCTGGAGAATCCCAGGGATGGAGGAGCCTGTTGGGGTCGCACAGAGTCGGACACGGCTGACGCGACTTAGCAGCAGCAGCAGCAGCCCAGTTCTAGTGACCAATATGATAAAATTTAAGAGAAATGGTTTACCTTCTAAGGACTTCGTGGTTTGCTTAAAGAGACAGCGTAAACAATGAATTACCCAGTGACCCAATCAGCAGGTATCTGCCAAGTGCCTGTGCTGTTACATGGAAGTGGTTGAGCTGCCACAGTGCTCTGAAACACCAGGCTTGGTTGTCATCATGGAGGGCAGTGCTTTGCTTAAGAAACTACTTTTCGGAGCTGGGTTTTGAAAACTGTAGTGAACATAGGTGGGGCGACGTGAGAAGGTAGCCACCCTAGCCTGAGGAACTCATGAGCATTGTTAGGGAGCAAGCCACTGGCAGAGGGTAGACCTGAGCCCTCAGTGTGCTCCTGCATTTCTTAGGCCAGAGGAGCCCCCCAGTGGATAGGACAACATTCAGCTGGACGCTCCTGAGCGAAAGCACGGGCAGTAGAGAGTCAGCATCAGAGAAATCCAGTGTGGCAATGGTGGCAGCCTGTTGCCAGGTGGGGTTGGGGGTGGCAGGGGCAGTGGGCAGGAGGTAAGGGGAACACCACTACCAGTCCTTTATTGCTCCAGTTTGTATTTTATTTACATGTAATACAGATAAAATATTTGTATGCTATCTAATGCTAAACAAACAGAGCCAAACCCACCTTGTGTTGTTAAATGTTAAATTATGGAAAAATGCTAACAATGAAAACAGCAGTTACAAAGAATATTTAAATGATCAGCTCACCTAGGGTTAAAACAAGAATAGAGAGGGGACTTCCCTGGTGGTCCAATGGCTAAGACTCCATGTTCCCAATGCAAGGGGCCTGGGTCCAGTCCCTGGTCAGGGAACTAGATCCCATGTGCTGCTACTGAATGCCACAGCTAAGACCTGGCACAATCAAATAAAATAAAAATTTTTTAAAAAATAGAGAAAAGTCTAGGAAGAAATACATCAACAGTGGGATTAAAATTCAAGTTTAAAAAAATCAGTTTGACCAAACGTGATATCTCATCCCAATATCTGTATCATTGAATTCCACAATTAAAATATTTGTTATGGATCAACTATGTCCTCAGCCCCAATAAGAATATTTCCTCCCCTGGAGGAGGAGAAACAGCAAATGAGGCCCTAAACACAAGGAAGACAGATCAGATATCTACAAACACGAAGAGAGAAAGGGAGGGACCTCCAATTCCTATGATCAGAACAAGTCTCCCCCAAATGCTGGGAAATAAGGGGCCCTCAGTCACTTCTGGTCAGACTGTGGGGGACTTTTCTCTCATTATGTTTTCTGACTTTTCTGTAATGAGATGTGTATTTTATAACCAAGAAATATTTTTGAAAATGCCTCCTCCTAGAAGTGGCCCAGAAGATGGATTGGTGAAGAGTGATAACCTTGTGGCAGGAGACCAGTTAGGAAGCTGTTGAGAATAACAATAATTCCAACAGTAGTAATAAACTAGTATAGGAAAAGCTTGCTCTATTCCAGGCACTGTGCCAAGTGCTGCTTTTCAGGCACTGCCTCATTTAATCCTCTATAATATCTATATGAGATAGATACTATCAGTAGTTCCATCATAATGATGTTTTTTCATTTCTTGATGTTTCCTGCTTTCTTGCAAAATTAGATTCAGTGACTTTTCCAAGTCAAAGAGAGCTAACATGGTGGAAGTAAGATTTGAACTAGGCAGCTGGACCACTATGATTACTGTGATTTACTGTGATTAAAATTGTGTCACTGAGAAATGAGTCCAATTAAAATAGTGGTGTTAGGAATGGAGAGGGCCAAAGAAGGAAGGATTCACTTGGAAACAGTTTCTGGAGGTGCTGAGGTTTTTGTTAAAGTCTGGACAGGAGGTTTGGCAGAATTCAGCCGGTGTGGCGGAATTTATCTCTGTGAGCTCAAGCTTGGGACAAAGGTTAGGAATGAAGCTTGCTCACTCTGGGATTAATGTCAGATGGGAACCATCTCATACTCCAGAAACTTGGCTTCTCAGCAGCAGTATGTAGAAAGGTGCAGATTGCAGGCAGCATTTTCTGTAGAAGTGCTGGTGAGATTTGGGGATGCCATTAAGCTCTCATAACAGACGATTTACGTATGGGAACAACTTTATAAAAACGTGAAAAGGTCTTAGAGCATAGCAAAAGAAACCTAATGTTCAAGCTCCATGGTGATTTTTGCTACATAAGCAACTTTGGCCAATATGGGCACCACTAGGTAACTAGTAACCCAAGCACCAGGAGCATCGTTCCACACTTGTATGGAGATTACAGGTTTACTGAAGGCATGGCTGGGATTCATCTCTACTTGTTCTCTGAATCTTGAAATACTGCAATTAAAGGTACCCCTTGGGGCTTCAAAAAAATAAAACTAAAAGACATGAAAGGAGATGCTTTACTCCAAAAGGTAGTGTGATATGTACAGACTTAGGAAAACATGGCCCAAATTGAAGTTCTGTATTGAATTATAGGGGGAAGAGAGCATTGATGTGTTTGTAGTATTTGGGAGCACACACTGGAGACTCTTCTAACCACCACTTAGCCTTCCTGTGACACTCCTGTCAGAGGCAGGATGATGCACCGTAGTGACCGTTGGCTAGGCCCTTTGTGTATTTTATCTATTCTCAGAAATGGGGACATTCACAGGAAAACCAGCTCAGGACAGGGAATGAGTCCAGACGATGCTTTTGTGGGGAAAGCATTCTTTGAGATTATCTGCTCGTCATTTTATAGATAAGGAGACAGGTCTGTGTTAACTTTCACATCTTGTCCTGCTGTCTGTGAGGAGCAGTCCACAGGTAGCTGGAGACATATAATGACAGTGAAAGCAGGAAATTGAGACAGATTTTAGAGGTTGTTTTCATAGGAATGCTGTGTTTTTGTTCAGTTGATCATCTTGCCCTAAAGTAATAGCCAAAGATCAATACAAGAAAAACATCTCCTTGGCTTCCCTGGTGGCTTAGTGGTAAAGAGTCCACTTGGTGATGCAGGAGATACAGGTTCGATCCCTGGTCTGGGGAGATCTCACATGCCTCAGATTAACTAAGCCCATGTACCACAGCTCGGGAGCCTGGGAACCCTAGAGCCTGTGCTCTGCAACGAGAGAAACCACCTCAATGACACGTCCGCATGCCACAACTGGAAAGCAGCCCCTGCTCGCAGCAACTAGAGAAAAGCCTGCAAGGCAGCGAAGACCCAGAACAGCCACAAATAAATAAATAAAATTATAAAAGGGAAAGCTTCTGCTTTGCCTGGAACATGGTAAAAGTTGGGATGAGGGGGGAATGTTGTCCAGCAGATGTAGCTGATCGCAGTATGCATGGGGTGACTTCAGTGTGAACAACAGTTTTGCATGGGAGACACAGAAACTTATCTCTGTCTACAGTGAAGGCTATTTCCTGTAAGATTTGCTGCATCAGGTCTCAGCTGTGGCACGGGGGATCTTCGCTGCGTCATGTGGGGTCTTCCCTTGCGGCACACGGACACTGGAGTTGTGGGGCGTGCGCTCAGTAGTGCAGTGCGAGGTCTTGGTTGATCCGCAGCTCGTGGCATCTTAGTTCCCCGACCAGGGAGTGAACTCGTGTCTCCTGCATTGCAAGGCAAATTCCCAACCATTGGACTACTAGGGAAGTCCCAATTTCCAATGGTCTTTATGAGAATATAGTTTCCTTCTTTGTATGAAGTTTGATATGAAAAAGAACTTCATCTCTTTTAAAGGTCTTCCCTGGTGGCTCAGATGGTAAAGAATCTGCCTGCAATGTGGGAGACCAGGGTTCAGTCGCTGGGTCAGGAAGATTCCCTGGAGAAGGAAATGGCAACCCCCTCCAGTATTCTTGCCTGGAGAATTCCATGGACAGAGGAGCCTGGCAGGCTACAGTCCACGGGGTCTTTTACTTTTTTTTTCTGGCAATAGAATATTTGTATACCAGTATATAGTGGGGAATCTGACTGTGTAGTGGGTCAGAGGGACTCAGAAAGAACTTCTGGATGAAGTTTTGTCTTATCTGAGTTTTAAAGGATACATAGAAGTTTAGTAGATTAATAGGGAGAAGGTAGAGTGTTCTGGGCAGAGGGGCATAAAGATTATAGAGATGAAAAACCACATGAAGATGTGAAGATGAGAAAGCATGGAGAAATACAAGTAGTTCTGGTATAACTGGTGTGTTAGGTGAAAGATTGGGAGTGGCTGGAGAGGAGAGTTTCAGGGGAAGTGGGGATGATACCAAAGGCAGAGAAACCAGTTTGCAAGCTCAGGCAAGAAATAATGTATGCTGGGTGTTCATTGGAAGGACTGATGCTAAAGCTGAAACTGCAGTACTTCGGCCACCTCATGCGACGAGTTGA
Source organism: Moschus berezovskii (assembly GCF_049115385.1). Taxonomy (NCBI): domain Eukaryota; kingdom Metazoa; phylum Chordata; class Mammalia; order Artiodactyla; family Moschidae; genus Moschus; species Moschus berezovskii. The sequence goes on from NC_142470.1 coordinate 98,016,492, forward strand.
CTCACTGGAAAAGACTCTGATGCTGGGAGGGATTGGGGGCAGGAGGAGAAGGGGACGACAGAGAATGAGATGGCTGGATGGCATCACCGACTCGATGGACATGAGTTTGAGTGAACTCCGGGAGTTGGTGATGGACAGGGAGGCCTGGCGTGCTGTGATCCATGGGGTCGCAAAGAGTGGGACACGACTGAGCGACTGAACTGAACTGAAAGTAAGAATGACACTGAGTAGGAGGGAGGAAGAGGAAGGGTGGATAAAGAAAGAAGAAGAAGAAGAAGAATTAACTGGTTCAGTGACCTGTTGAATGTAGAAGTAAAGAAGCAGTCACAGATGACTCCTGAGGTTCCAAGTGGATGACTGGGTGATGGTGGTGCCATTCACCAGGATCTGACATATTGTCAGGGAAGCCGGTTTGGGCATCTGCCTTTGAGATGTCTGTGGGACCAGCAGGGGTGGATCTGTGAATTGGAAGTTCTTCAGCAGACTGATGGTAGTTGAAGTCGCAATTATAGACATTTCACCAGGCTGACTATGTAGATCAAGAACGGAGGATACTAACTTTTATGGCAGAGAATCTCACACAGGAGCCCCTGAGGGAAGTGTGAAAGAGATGTGGGAAGTATAATTAAGGAGAGGATAGGTTAGAACAAACAGATAGTTTGGGAGAGCTAACAGCATCCCTGCTGAAGATGGGTCAAGATTTAATGCCAGGTTCTTCTTTGTCTTACATGATTTGTTGTTATATGCATGCTCGTCTTTTCAGTTAAATCCCAGGTTCCTTAAGAACAGGAACTGAACCTTGTATTTCTGAAGCATCTAGACTGCTGCTGATTTTATGGTGGTGCTCCACATGTTTTGTGGTCAACTGATTGGCCTCATTTTGCCTCTATATTAAGTTCTACAAAGATATTGCATAGATTTGGGCATGATCGCCTTACCTTTAATCTTTATCATCAGTGAGTGTGCCCATTGTTAAGGAAGTATTTCTGTCTGCTACCAGCAGGCCCAGTTTGCTGCTCATGAATTCACAGGCAGATGACCAAGATTTTAGTTTTAAAAAAGTTCATCTGGCACACCTGATCCAGGATGGGGCCCAACCATCTGCCTGTGAGGATTTGCCAGCGTCCTAGCAGTTATTGATTTTCATGCAAATGGAATTAGTTACATAAACTTAAGGTGTTTGGCTTTATGTCTACTAAAATTACATCAGGAAACTGAAGCATTACATAGGATTGCTTGGAAAAAGATGGGTACAATAAAAGCTTTGTGTGCTCTTGACACCTGTGCATTAATTATCAATCGTCTCTCTTTGTCAGCGTCATAAAGAACAGCAATGCCTGTGCCTATATCTCTGCATGGCTATGAGGTCCCCCAGTGGAAAAGTGTGGGTGCCCTGATCTCTGTGTAGAGTGGTGTAGAGAAGGTAGAAGGTTCTTTGAGAATTTAAGGACTCCTCTTTCTGTTAGGCAGTAATGAGTAGTCTCTTGTGTTCAATATCTCTTCCTGATAGCACAAAGGATACATTACATTCTTTCCCCAGCCTTGTGCAAAAGTGGAACAGAGCATATTTTTCTATTTTGAGAATAAAATTAAGTGCACAGGGCAGAAAAAAAAAAAAAGCACACTTAGAGCCACAGAACCAGCGTATTCTCGAAAACTGGATTTTGCTCTCCTGAGCTCTACCCCAGAGCTTTCCACTGTGTATTTTAGGAAAAAACATCATATCTCTCACTGCTCAAAGTGAGACATAAGAGATTTTATTTTAAGAAGAGCCATTTCCTTGCCCTGTCACTTTACCTCTATGAAGAAGGAAGAAATACTACACTGGGCACTAAAAGGAAAAATGATGACTTAATAGCAAGGTAGTAAAATACTCCTTTTCTGAAATGTGGTGAAAGGAACCAAGACAAACAAAAATAGAAGAGAAAATTTTATCAACTGAAATCTGAAAATGGCCCCAGTCTTAAATTATGAATTCCAAGGGCTGACAATCAATTTGAATTGAAATAATGATGACACAAAGTGTAGACAACTCCCAGTGTTGGGGGAAAAAAGAGTGGAGGGTCAGAAAGACTCCACAGCTTGGAAGGATGGGCTGGCGACCACCCATCTAGAAGGCGTGCACTTAGGGAAGTCATGAATGCAGATAGGCTCCATTTCCTAGTCTTTTCCAGTTTCTGATGGGGTTAAGGTCTGGGGTGAGGATGGTTGGCTGGAGAGTTGAGGAACCATATCTTAGGAGCCAGCCTTGTAGCCCAGGGCCAGCAGCACCAAACAGAGGTCATTGTGCAGAGAAAAATACTTGCTGAACCACCTAACCGACCATAGGACTTTATCTTAACTTGATCAGAGTGACCAGTCCAGTCCTATATGAGCAAATAAGCCAGAATCTTAGCATCAGACCAGAGCACAGCCCAAGCCTCCACCCCCAGACATACATACAGATTGAGAGGCATTGGCCCCAGTGAACAGAACCCATAGAGGTGAAATATCCCAGTTGTAGCTGTTCACAGCCAGATCCAGATCCTCCTGGGCTGCTGAACTTTTGAGCTAATAATTGAAACCTCTGCAACATCTAAGTCTCTAAACTTAGTTTCTAAGGGTAGAATTTGAGTTAGTGTCCAGCAAATGAGTCTAGACTGGTGACTTTCAACTGAGTGCTGTTTACCTCCTTTTTACCCCAGGGGACACCTGGCAATGTCTGAGGACAGTTTTGGTTATCACAAACAGTGTGATTCTACTGGCATCTAGTGGACAGAGGCCAGGGATGCTGTTAAACATTCTACAATGCACAGAACAGCCACCCCCGCCCCCACCCCCCGTCCTGCCCCTCAATGAAGAATTTGGACTAGAGTCCAAACTGTCAGTAGTGCCAAGGGTGAGAAAGCCAGGAGGTAAACTTCCTCCATTGAATGATTAATTAATAAGTAAAAATTCCAATATGTAACCCATTCAGATTCTGTAGGGGAAAGTGGAAAGATTAAATATAATATTCAAATGAAGACTTATATTAGGAAATAAGAGTTTGAAGAACTGATTTATACCTTCATGGAAGTTCATTGTGAAACCAGAAATGAAAGATGAGCTTCTAGATTAAAATTACAAGGAAGTCACAAGAGGAATGGATTAAACTGTGCAAGAAGCATGCCATTTCACAAAGCACTTAGAATACACTGGAAGTGGCAAAAAGCAGAATCAGAGTTAAAAAGCAAATCAGTGAGGAAGAGGGACAGGCTTGAAAGATCGCTCAAAGTGAGAATAGAAAATAGAAATGAACATAATCGGAGTGGGGATAAGGGATACAGAAGAGAGAAGGGATCCTCTACACTAGTTCTGTCAGGAATATTGGGAACATTTGCTGCTGTTCCCAACGAAATCATGGAACAAATTGAACAAAGGCAGGAGTCAAAGATAAAATAGAAAATGTTTTTGAAATGAAAGAAAATAAATAAAAATGATCTGAATGAGTTTCAAGATAAATTTCAAGGATGATGGATTTCCTACTAATAAATTAACCAAAAATTAAGTTGGTTATACATACTTGGTTTTTTAAGCTTTTTTTTTTTTAAGATATGCTTTTTAAATGACCCTGTAATCCCAATCATGGGCATGTATCCAGAGAAAAACATGATCCAAAAGGATACATGCACCCCAGTGTTCACTGCAGCACTGTTTACAATAGCCAAGACCCGGAAGCAAACTAAGTGTCCCTTGACAGAGGAATAGATAAAGAAGATGTGGTACGTATACACAATGGAGTATTACTCAGCCATTAAAAGGATGAAATACCATTTGCAGAAACATGGATGGACCTAGAGATTGCCACACTGAGTGAAGTAAGGCAGCTAGACAGGGAGAAACACCCCTTATATGTGGAATCTAAAAAGAAATAATACAAGTGAGCTTACAGAACGGAGAGAGACTCACAGACTCAGAGAATGGACTTATGGTTGTCAGTGTGGGGGGGATAGTTAGGAAGGTGGAGATGGACATGTACACATTACTATTAGTCTATTTAAAATGGATAACCAACAGGCATCTACTATATAGCATGTGGACTCTGCTCAACGTTGTGTGGCAGCCTGGATGGGAGGGGGGTTTGGGGGAGAAAACATTCTCTTAATTGAAACATATAGGAAGGTATATAAATCTTAAGCATACCTCGGAGATACTGCAGATTTGGTTCCAGATCACAGGAATAAAGTGAGTATCACATTAAAGTGAGTCCCATGGAATCTTTGGTTTCCCAGGGCATATAAAAGTTATGTTTGCACTATACTGTAGTCTGTTAGGGGTGTAATAGCATTATATATATATATATATATATATATATACCGTAATTTAAAATACTTTATTGATAAAAATGCTAAACATCATCTGAGCCTTCAGTGAGTTGTAATCTTTTTGAAACAGTAGCATCAAAGATCACAGATTACCGTAACATATAAAATAATGAAAAAGTTTGACCTATTGTGAGAATTACCAAAATTCAAAGGAAAGCAAATGCTGTTGGAAAAATTGCACTGATAGACTTGCTCATCTTAAGTTTGCAAGAAAGCGTCAGTTTGTTAAAAAAAACAACAGTATCTGTGAAGTACAATAAAATGAGGAATGCCTATACACTTTTACAAAAAGCATGTATTTGTGTAACCACATCAAGATCAAGAAACAGAACTTTATTATTTCCCTGGTGGCGCAGTGGATAATAACTTGCCTGCCAATGCAGGGGACATGGATTCAGTTCCTTGTCTGGGGAGATTCCACATGTAACAGAGCAGCTGAGCCCGTGAGCTACAACTACTAAGCTCATGAGCCACAGTTGCTGAAGTCCACATACCCTAGAGCCAGCAAGCTGCAATTGCTGAAGCCTGTGTGCCTGGAGCCTGTGCTCCAGGAGAAACCTCTGCAGTGAGACGGCTGCACACTGCAACAGAGTAGCCCCCACTCACGCAACTAGAGGAAGCTTGCGGGTAGCAACTGACACCCAGTGCAACCAAAAATATAAATACTTTTTAAAAAGTGGAATAATCTCAGCGAGGTTTTTTTTTTTTTAATAATTTTGTTTATTTTGGGCTGTGCTGGGTCTTGGTTGCTGAACACGGGCTTTTCTCTAGTTGCAGTGAGTGGGGGCTACTCTCCAGTTGCCATGAGCAGGCTTCTTATTGTGGTGGCTTCTCGTTGCAGAGCACGGGCTCTAGGGTGCTCAGGCTTCAGTAGTTGCTGCATGCGGGCTCAATAGTTGTGACTCACGGGCTCCAGAGCGCAGGCTCAGGAGTTGCGACTCACGGGCTCCAGAGTGCAGGCTCAGGAGTTGCGACTCACGGGTTCCAGAGCGCAGGCTCAGGAGTTGCGACTCACGGGCTCCAGAGCGCAGGCTTAGGAGTTGCTGCATGCGGGCTCAATAGTTACAACTCACAGGCTCCAGAGTGCAGGCTCAGGAGTTGCGACTCACGGGTTCCAGAGCGCAGGCTCAGGAGTTGCGACTCACGGGCTCCAGAGCGCAGGCTTAGGAGTTGCTGCATGCGGGCTCAATAGTTACAACTCACAGGCTCCAGAGCGCAGGCTCAGGAGTTGTGGTACACAGGCTTAGGTGCTCCGAGGCATGGGAGATCTTCCCGGATCAAGGATAGTACTCATATCTTCTGTATTGGCAGACAGATTCTTTTTTAAAAAAATACTGTTGAGGGCTTCCCTGGTGGCTCAGTAATAAAGAATCCGCCTGCCAGTGCGGGGAACACAGGTTCGATCCCAGGTCCGGGAAGATCCCACATGCCTTGGAGCAGCTAAGCCTGTGCACCACACTACTGAGCCCGTGTGCTGCAGCTTCTGAAACCCTAGTGTATACTGCTTATGCTCCAGAACAAGAAAATCCACCACAATGAGAAGCCTGCGCACTGCAGCGAAGAGCAGCCCCCGCTCGCTGCACCAGAGAAAGCCCATGCCAAGCCCTGAAGACCCAGTGCAGCCAAAAATAAATAAGTTTTTTTTTTTTTTTTAAAGAAACAGAACTTTACCATTACATCAGAAACCTCTGTATACCCCTACCTAGTCACTTAACACCGACTCCCTAAATCAAACTCTGGCCTGCAGACCAATTCTGGCTTACAGCTGTGAGATTAATAACAGTTTTTTTTAATGTTTTTATATTGTTTTTTAAAATCAAAAGAAGAATAGTATTTCATGAGTCATGAAAATTATATGATCAGATTGCAATGTCCGTGAAGTCTTAATGAAACACAGTCATGCTCATTTGCTTATGTTCTGTGTGTGGCTGCTTTTGCATTGCTGCTGCTGCTGCTAAGTCACTTCAGTTGTGTCTGACTCTGTGGGACCCCATAGACGGCAGCCCACCAGGCTCCTCCAACCCTGGGATTCTCCAGGCAAGAATACGGGAGTGGGTTGCCATTTCCTTCTCCAATGCATGCATGCATGCTAAGTCGCTTCAGTCGAGTCCGACTCTGTGCAACGCAGTGGACAGCAGCCCACCAGGCTCCTCTGTCCACAGGATTCTCTAGGCAAGAACACTGGAGTGGGTTGCCATTTCCTTCTCCAGCTTTTTCACTACATTAGCAAAAATGAATAGTTGCTGTAGAGACTGCATGCCCTGCAAAAGCCTTAAATGTTTGCCGTCTGGCCCTTAACATAAAAAGTTTGCTGACTCCTGTCCTACGGTAACTACTCTTCTAAACACATTGATCAGTTTTGCCTGTTCTTAGACTTCATATGTATGTATTCTTTTATATTCTGGCTTGTTTTGTTCAGTGTTTGTGTGTAGCAATAGCTCATTGCTATATAGTATTCCATTCTATGAATATACCACCGTTTATCCATTAGATTGTTGATAGTCTTTTGGGTTGTTTCCAGTTTGGGGTTATTATGAGTCATGCTGCTTTAAGACATGCCTATATACATCCCTTGGTACACGCGTGTACACACTTATATGCTTCTATTGGGTGTATATCTAGGGCTGAAATTGTGTGTGTTCAGCTTTAGTAGGTACTGTCTGTTTTCCAAAGTGGTTGTAGTAGTTTAAACTCCCACCAGTAGTACTTTACATCTAAACCAGCAAATGGTATCAGTAGGCTTTCTGCCACTGTGGTAGGTGTGTAATCATATCTCATTGTGCCTTTAATTTGCATCTCCCTCATGATTAATGTATGTCCTCTTTTGTAAAGTTCAGGCCATTTGCCCATTCCTCTATTGTGTTTCTTTTTCTTATTGATCAATAAGGGTTCTTTTTTCTGGATATGAGTTCTTTGTTGGATGTATGAATTCCATCTCTTGGGATATTGAGATTAAATGTTTGACTTAAGAATTCTGTGCCCAGTAAAGTTGCCATTCATGTGTAAAGGCTTCATAAAAACATTTCCAAACATGTTAGAACTCAAATTTTTTGGAGGTGAATCAAATAAGTAGCAGATCAGGGAAGTGTGGTCTGTGGTGTGAAGTAGCTGTCAGTGAACACTAAATGTATTATTTTTCTGAAACAAAAGATAATGTATTTATTTACACTATACTTGAACTTGGTTTTATATTAAATATCTCTTTTTTAATAGAGGGGGAAAATATGTTCAAAACGATACCAACAAACCAGTCCATTCTAAAGGAGATCAATCCTGGGTGTTCATTGGAGGGACTGATGCTAAAGCTGAAACTCCAATACTTTGGCCACCTCATGCGACAAGTTGACTCACTGGAAAAGACTCTGATGCTGGGAGGGATTGGGGGCGGGAGGAGAAGGGGACGACAGAGAATGAGATGGCTGGATGGCATCACCGACTCGATGGACATGAGTTTGAGTGAACTCCGGGAGTTGGTGATGGACAGGGAGGCCTGGCGTGCTGTGATTCATGGGGTCGCGGAGAGTCGGACACGACCGAGCGACTGAACTGAACTGAAGGAAGAAGTATGAGAAATTGTGTAAGGGTGCTGACTTCTTTTTTTCCCAAAGTACTATTAGCATTACTGAAAGCATACTATAGATTGGTGGGGCAGGGGGAAGTAAAAGAAAACACAAAATCTATTTTAAAAGATAGGAGAGAAAACCAGGAAACACGGAAAACTTAAATGACAGAAGACCTTGCATATGTTACAATAATAAATGTAAATAGAATCAACTTGCCTACTGGATTTGATTAATAGCGTTAGACAACACCAAGAATACTAACAAACCTTATTTCACCATGGGAAAACAGAAGCATACATTTGTCACTGACTCAAAGCATATACTATATTCTGTAGAACCTTATCCCACCCTTGTGAGATGTTGTCAACCTGTCTGGCACTGGGACTAAGGGAAAGCCCGTGGCCACACGAAAGAGGCACATATATAACGGTATATATCCTTATGTATGTAAATATGTATGCAAACTGGAAGAATTAAATTCGAGAATATATACTAGTTTTGTGGGGCTTCCCAGGTGGCGCTAGTGGTAAAGAACCCACCTGCCAGTGCAAGCAGGAGATGTAAGAGATGAGGGTTTGATCCCTGGATCGGGAAGCTCCCCTGGAGGAGGACACAGCAACCAACTCCAGTATTCTTGGCTGGAGAATCCCTATGGACAGAGGAGCCTGGCAGGCTACAGTCCATGGGGTCACATAGAGTCGGACACGACTGAAGCGACTTAGCACAGCACTAGTTTATAACTAAGCATGTAACTGGTTCTAAGTCCAGTTTCTTCCCACAGAATATCTTCTCCCCCATACAGGCATTTAACCAAGGGAAAGATATATGTACCAGATATTTTAATATATATGTATTGTATATTTTAATATGTATGTATTGTATGTTTTTAATATATATGTATTACATATTTTTAATACATAGACATAAAATCAGGGAAGGGGATGTAATTAAGAGAAATAAGACTTCTAAAGGACTACTTGGATGCCTTGTAAACTGCATGGCATCCGTATAGGAACAGGAGAGAATTTTCTTACAGGAAAGGAAAAGAATGCCTTTGGTTTTGTTAGGCACTCGGAGCTGTGTCTGCCCTTTGTGTGTTCCTGGCCTTCCCAGAGGATCCTGACCATCTAATTTCCAGGTTAACTTGGTTTTGGAGCTTCATATCTTTTTCCCTAGCTGCTGGGATGGAGTTGTCAAGATTTTCCTCATGAAAATCTCCTTTCTTTGCCTTTCATTGTAAGTTTTGAGTTTTTCTGATTTGGGACACCAAAAGCTACATTATATTCCAGTTCCAGTGTGAGACCCTACAGTCAATCCCTTGCTTTGATTTCTCTCCAGACAGTAGAAACTGGACAAGAGCCGCAAAGTTCTGACATGTTCCTGTGTTCTATTTTCTGTACGGTCTCTCGTATCCTGGTGCCTCTAAAGAGCTTTCAGACCACTACTGCCAACATTCATCTTCTTCCATTCTCTCTTCCTACCCTTACTTTGGTCTCTTCCCTCTCCCCTCCATATAGACATCCTTCTTTAATCCTCTCTGTCTTGTGGTTCAAAATTGTGTCTATTTGGAGCAAGTTATTTTTAATCCTTTCATTGAAAAGGATTAAAATATTTAAACATTGATAGGTTATGGACTGTGCCAGGTACCTTACATCTCATGTAATCCTCAACAATTCTAAAATATAGAAACATTACCTTCACTGCCTAAAACTCCTAAGTATTGTGTGACTTGGTCACAGTCGTACAATTTGTTTGGCAGAGCCTAAACAGCAGCTGTATATTGAGTTCATATTACACTCCAAATACTGCTCTTGGCCCTTTATGTATTTTACACAAGAAAGTGTGAGGATTAGAGAGGCTAGGAAGATAACTCATCAGAGTTGCCCAGGTCTCTGTGAAATCTGTGTTCATTCTGCTGTGACATGGTAACAATAAAAATGTGATCTCTGCTTTGATATTTTTGTTGTATGCAAGGTGCTCTGGGAGTCCAGAGGGAAAGAAGTCCAAAAAGGCTTCACAGAAAAGGTGGCATTTAAACTAGGCCTTAAGACATGAGTTTTCCAAAGAAAGATAGAAATGAAGGCACTGTTGCCAATGGGAAAATGTGTTTCAAGACACAGGAGTACTGAGTGGTTGTGTAAGAGGAGCTGCATTTCTGCTGCAGGACGCAAGGCTGAGAGGTGTGCAGAGATGACTCCTTGGGGGCCTTGTGGACTGTGCTCTGGAGTTTAGGTTCTGTCTTCTGTCTGGCATGGAACTGGTCTGATCAGATTTCTGTTTTGAGAGTATAACTAGTAGTATTGGGTAGGATGGTCTTTGGAGGGCTGAGACCAGTTAGGAGACCATGACACTAATTCAAAGTGGGATGAAGAGTCTCCATGAGCACAAACCATAAGCAGTAGACAACATCCATCAGTTAATTCCTCTACTGATGAACACACCATTGCCAGTCATTTGTTTGTTTTAAACCAGAAATACGACTGGACTCATTTTCACAAACCTAGTCTTACTCTTACACTTATTCTTAGTGTGGGTAATGACATAAACACCTTTATGTGTGTGAATATACTGATATATGTGTGATTGTGTGTGTACTAACTGTAACATATTACACACGCTAGACTGAAATTTGCTTGTTTTCCCACTTAAAATATCTTGGAGGTCATGGTTTGGTCAGTAAATCTGAAGCTGCTTATTCCTTTTGGTAGATGCTTAGTATTTCATTATATGGGTGTGCTATAATGTATTTATAATACATAATGTATTTTGGACATTTAGGTTTCTGATATTTTGCCATTACAAATAATGCAGTGAGTATTCTTTTATGTACATATCACTTTGTACATATGTACGTATATCTGTGTTTCTAGAAGTAAATTCTTAGAAGAATTTGACATTCTCTGAAATTACTGAGGCAAGCAGATTGGGCATTTGTAATTTTAATATATTGCTAAATTACTTTCCATACTGCCTGTTTTCCTGTACCCTACCAACATGAGGAGTTGTCAGACTTTGATGATGACTCCTCTGAAAGGTAAAACTGGTAGTTTATTATACCTTTACATATGTTTGACCCATTTTCATTCCCTTTCAAAGAACCAGTTTTATTTTTTCTTTTACCTCTTGTATTATTGACCTTACTTCGCTGTAGGAGCACTTGATATGTTAAAGAAAGCAGCCATTTGTCTGGTGTGAGATCCAAGTATTTCTCCCCAGTGTGGTGTTTTGTCTTTTGACTTGACTTTTGGTAGTTATTAGTATAAATTTTTCTTTAGTTATATTTATCAGAGTTTGGGGAGTGTCTGTGTGTATTGGCTTCAGAATTTCATCTTAAAGAAGACCTTCTCATTTCCATGATTTTTTTTTAAAGCTCATCCATTTTTTTTTTCTTCTAGAACTTGTATAGTTTAATTTTTTGTATTTAAATCTTTCACCCGTTTGGAATGCATTTTGGGGTAAGGTATTCAGTATGGATCAAATTTTTTTCCCAGTTCCAACACTATGCATTGAAAAATGAACCTTTCCCCAATCTTCTTATATGTGGGTCTTATCTTACCCAGCTAGACCATAAACTTTTTAAAGGCCCAGTTAGTTATTGTTCTGTCTTGCTTTCCCCCTAAAACTGAGCATAATGTTCTACATAGAATAGGTGCAACATTAATTTTTTACCTTTTAAAAGTTGTGAATTCCATCTATAGGCAAATACACAAAACATTCATGTACAGTTTAATGAATATTTATGAAATGAACACCTGTGTAACCACTGTCTAAATCAAGTAGTAGGCCATTTCCAGTTCCCCAGAAATCCCCTGTATGCCTTTCCCAATCACATTTCTCTCCCATCCCCCAGAGGCAACCACTCTCTTGACTTGTGACAATGATTTCATAGTTTTTCTTAAGATTGAGCTATATGAAATTGCCAGCTTTTTGTAGGTAAAAAAATCATTGAATATCCAATTTAGACCTATGTATGGATCTCTCGTTTTGAATATTTTTTAAATATAGTCTTACTGTATTTATTTGTGCTGTGCTTCTTTTACTAACTGTGGTGGTGTAGTACTCAACCATGTTGCTGCAACTTGTCACCTTTCATTGCAGGATATATGCTGTTATATGACTCTATTATGCTTTCTGTGTCTGTTCTATTGTTGCTAGATTATGAGTTGTTTCCAATTTTGACTACTGTGAATAATGTTGCTGTGAAAATCCTTGTACGTGTTTTGATGCATGTGGCCAAGAACTCCTCTAGGACAAGCAAATTAGGGTCCCCTGCATAGTGTTTTATTTGTTTGTTTTATTTAAAAAACAAAACAAAACATTTTTCGTTGGAGAAATTCTTTTATTTTTTAAAGAACTTTTAACTTATTCATTGAATGTGCTCCATCTTCACTGCTGCTCAGGCTTTTTTGTAGTGTGGCATGTGGGGGCTACTCTAATGGCAATGTGCAGGCGTTGCCGTGGCTTCTCCTGTTGCAGAGCGCCAGCTCAAGGGCACATGGGCTCAGTGGTTGCAGCTCCTGGGCTCTAGAGCACAGGCTCAATAGTTGTGGTGCACGGACTTACTTGTTATGTGGCATGTGGGATCTCCCTGGGTCAGGGATCAGACCTGTGTCTCCTGCGTTGGCAGGCGGATTCTTTACCACTGAGCCACCAGGGAAGCTCTGTTTTTAAAACTTTTTGTTGTGAAATAATTTTACATTTATAGAAGAGTTGCAAAGTTGATACAGAGTTCCTGTATGCCCTTTACCCACTATACCCTAAATATAAATGTCTTACATAATTATGGTACATTTAAAACTAATACCTTAATGTTGGTATGGTTCTATTAACTATAGACTCTAGATTTTGTCAGTTTTTCCACTAATGTCCTTTTTCTGTTGTAGGAACCATTGCAGGATACCACTTTGTGTTTAGTTGTATGACTCCCTAGACATGACACAAATTTACCAGCTGTAGTACAGTATTTGTATAAAGTTCTTTTGTTTATAGCCCTACAGTATCCAGTCAATATAGCATTTTCTAGAGTTACTATTACATAGTCTTTTGTTTCCTTCTCTTAGAAAAATTCATATAAAACTCACCCATGTTGTTGTATGAATCAGTTTTTTAAAATTGTGGTGAACTTCATATAACATAAAACTAAGCATTTTAAAGTGAGCAGTTCAGTGACATTTAGCACATTCACAGTGTTGTGAAATAATCACCTCTGTCTAATTCCAAAACACTTTCATCACTCCAAAAGAAAATCCTGCCCCTGTTAAGTTGTCACTCTCCATTCCTCCCTCCTCCCAGCCTCTGGCAACTATGATTCCGCTTTCTGTCTCTATGGATTTACCTATTCTGGATATTTCGTTTGAATGGAATCATGCAATATATGTGATCTTTTGTGTCTTGACGTTTCCACTTAGCGTAATGTTTTTGAAGGTGTCTCCATGTTATAGCATGTATCAGTACTTTATTCCTTTCTTTTTTAAAAATTGTGTTAAAATATATGTAATATAAAATTTGCCATTTTAATTATTGTTTACTGCACAGTTTAGTGTTGTTAATTACATTCACAATATTATGCAATCATCACCACTATTTCTAAAACTGTTTCAACACTCTTAAACAAACTCTGTACCCATTAAGCAATAACTCCTCATTCCTCACTCCTCCCAGCTGCTGGTAACCTCTAATCTAACTTTTTCCTTTATGAATTTGCCTATTCTAGGTATTTCATATAAGTGGGATCATACAGTATTTGTCCTCCTGTGTTTGGCTTATTTCACATCAGGAAGCTTGCACAAGCCTCTTATCCTCATCCATCAGAGAGAAGACAGAAGGAGCAAGAACAGAAAACTAATCAAAATGATCACATGGATCACAGCCTTGTGTAGCTTAGTGAAACCATCAGCCATGCCGTGCAGGGCCACCCAAGATAGACGGGTCATGATGGGGAATTTTGAGAAAACATGGTCCACCATAGAAGAGAATGGCAAACCACTTCAGCATTCTTGCCTTGAGAACACCATGAACAGTATGAGAAGGCAAAAGATATGACACTGAAAGATGAGCCCCACCCCAGATCGGTAGGTGTCCCATATGCTATTAGAGAAGAGCAGATAAATAGCTCCAGAAAGAGTGAAGAGTCTGAGTCAAAGCAGAAACAACGCCCAGTTGTGGATGTGTCTGGATGGTGAAAGTAAAATCCGATGCTGTAAAGAGTAATGTTGCATAGCAACCTGGAATGTTAGGACCGTGGATGAAGGTAAATTGGTAGTGTTCAAACAGGAGATGGCAAGAGAGAACATTGACATTTTAGGAATCAGTGAACTAAAATGGATGGGAATGGATGAACTTAATTCAGATGACTGTTATATCCACTACTGTGGGCAAGAACCCCTTAGAAGAAATGGGGTAGCCCTCATAGTCAACAGGAGAGTCTGAAATGCAGTTCTTGGGTATAATCTCAAAAACTACCAAATGATCTCAATTTGTTTCCAAGGCAAACCATTCAACATCACAGTAATCCAAGTCTGTGCCCCAACAACCACTAATGCCAAAGAAGCTGAAGTTGAATCTGCAAGACCTTCTGGAACTAACACCAGAAAAAGATGTCCTTTTCATCATAGGGGATTGGAATGCAAAAGTAGGAAGTCAAGAGATACCTGGAATAACAGGCAAATTTGGCCTTGGAGTACAAAATGAAGAAGGGTAAAGGCTAACAATTTTGCCAAGAGAATGCACTGGTCACAGCAGACACCCTCTTCTAGCAGCACAAGCGATGACTCTCTGCATATGGACTTCACCAAATGGTCAATACCAAAATCAGAATGATTATATTCTTTGCAGCAGAAGATAGAGAAGCTCTATACAGTCAGCAAAAATAAGACCAGGAGCTGTGTGTGGCTCAGATCATGAGCTCCTTATTGCAAAATTCAGACTTAAATTGAAGAACGTAGGGAAAACCACTTAGCCATTCAGGTATGACTTAAATCAAATCCCTTATGATTACATAAGTGACAAATAGATTCAAGGGATTAGATCTGGTAGATGGAGTGCTTGAAGAATTATGGATGGAGGTTCATAACATTGTACAAGAGGTGGAGACCAAAACCATCCCCAAGAAAAGGAAATGCAAAAAGGCAAAATGGTTGCCTGAGGAGGCCTTACAAATAGCTGAGAAAAGAAGAGAAGTGAAAGGCCAAGGAGAAAGGGAGAAATATACCCAACTGAATGCAGAGAATAGCAAGGAGAGATAAGCAAGCCTTCTTAAGTAAACAATGCAATGAAATAGAGAAAAACAATAGAATGGGAAAGACTAGAGATTGCGTCAAGAAAAATTAGAGATAACAAGGGAACGTTTCATGCAAAGATGGGGACAGTAAAGGACAGAAGCAGTAAGTGCCTAACAGAAGCAGAAGAGATTAAGAAGAAGTGCAAGAATACACAGAAAAACTGTACAAAAAAGTGTCTTCATGACCTGGATAACCACAATGGTATGGTCACTCACCTAGAACCAGACATCCTGGAGTGTGAAGTCAAGTGGGCCTTAGGAAACATTACTACAAACAAAGCTGGTGAAGATGATGGAATTTCAGCTGAGCTTTTTAAAATCTTAAAAGATGCTCTTAAAGTGCTGCATTTATTATGTCAGCAAATTTGGAAAACTCAACAGTGACCACAGGGCTAGAAGAGATCCGTTTTCATTCCAATCCCAAAGAAGGGTAATGCCAAAGAATTTTCAAGCTACCGCACAATTGTGCTTCTTTCACATGCTAGCAAGGTAATGCTCAAAATCCTTCAAGCTAGCCTTCAACAGTACATGAACCAAGAACTTTCAGATATACAAGCTGGATTTAGAAAAGGCAGAGGAATCAGTGATCAAATTGCCAACATCTATTGGATCATAGAAACAGCAAGAGAATTCCAGGAAAACATCTGCTTCATTGACTACACTAAAGCCTTTGACTGTGTGGATCACAACAAACTGGGACATTCTTAAAGAGATTGGAATACCAGACCACCTTACCTGCCTCCTGAGAAACCTGTATGCAGGCCAAGAAACAACAGAACCAGAAATGAAACAACAGACTGGTTCAAAATCGGGAAAGGAGTACGTCAAGGCTGTATATTATCACCCTGCTTATTTAACTTCTATGCAGAGTACATCATGCAAAATGCGAGGCCGGATGAATCACAAGGTGGAATCCAGATTGCTGGGAGAAATATCAATAACCTTAGAAATGCAGATAACACCAACCTAATGACAGAAAATGAAGAGGAACTAAGGAACCTCTTGATGAAGGTGAAAGAGGAGAGTGAAAAAGCTGGCTTAAAACTCAACATTCAAAAACTAGGACCATGGCATCTGGTTCCATCACTTAATGACAAATAAATGGGAAGCAAATGAAAATAGTGACAGACTTTATTTTCCTGGGTTTCAAAATCACTGCAGATGGTGACTGCAGCCATGAAATTGAAAGACACTTGCTCCTTAGAAGAAAAGCTATGACAAATCTAGACAGCATATTAAAAAGCAGAAACACCACCTTGTTGACAAAGGTCTGTATAGTCAAAGCTGTGGCTTTTCCAGTAGTCATGTATGGATCTGAGAGTTGGACCATAAAGAAGTCTGAGTGCCCATGAATTTATGCTTTTAAACTGTGGTGCTGGAGAAGACTCTTGAGAATCCCTTGGACTACAAGGAGATCAAATCAGTCAATCCTCAAGGAAATCAGTCCTGACTATTCATTGGAAAGACAGATGCTGAAGCTACAATATTTTGGCCATCTGATGTGAATAGTCGACTCATTGGAAAAGAGCTTGATGCTGGGAAAGACTGAGGGAAAGAGGAGAAGAGGGTGACAGAGGATCAGATGACTGGATGGCAGTATCGACTCAATGGATGAGTTTGAGCAAACTCAGGGAGATAGTGAAGGATAGGAAAGCCTGGCATGCTGCAGTGCATAGGGTCACAAAGATGGAACCCGACTGAGCAACTGAACAACAACAGCAAAATGTTTTCCAGGTTCATCCATGCTGTAGCATGTATCAGAATAAATCCTTTTTATGGTCAAATAATATTCCATTGTATGGATAGATCACATTTTGTTCATTTGTGTTGATGGACGCATCTGCTTTTTTCACCTTTGGCTCTCATGAATATGCTGCAGTGAACACTGCATACAGGTGCTGTTGGAGTCCTTGCTTTCAGTTTGTTTGGGGTCCGTACCTTAAAATGGAGTGCTTTGCTAACCTCTGGTTTAGATTATATATAATGATAAACTAAATGCCAAAGTGGTTAGACCTCAGTGTTGATAGTATGTAGTTTTATCAGATTTTTAAATTTTTGCCAACTTGGTCTATGTATAACGGTGTTTCATTGTGATTTTAATTTGTAGTTTCTGACTTGTAATGAGTTTGAATGTATTTTCACATGTTTATAAGCCATTTGAATTTCCTGTTTTATAATGTACCATTCATTTTCCTATTGGTGGTTTGCCTTCCTAAATTTCTGTTGATGAATTGATGTCTCCAAATCATGTTTACTCTGTTTCTGCAGAACAAATAGTGGAGAAAGATGAAGGTCCATATTATACTCATCTGGGATCTGGCCCCACAGTAGCCTCCATCCGGGAACTCATGGAGGAGCGGTGAGTGACGCACACATGTCCGAGGAGAAGCGGGCAAGTTGTTAATCGATGTGCATTTTGAGCACCTCTCATCTTCACTGCCTTGTACTAGGCAGCCTGCAGAAAGGACTCCCTGACACCCGACTGTGAAAAGTGGAATGCGGGATTTCCCCCCGCGGTCTGGGTTTCTTTCTGTCTGTAGGTCTGCCCTTCATATATCCCCGCTTTCTCTCACTCTTTATTGACAGTTTCCCTTAAAGAAATGGGGTTAAATGGTTGTATGTCCTGTGGAGTTTCCCATGGCTGAATTTTGCTGCTACCTTTCCTGCGGTATTGTTTAACAGGTTCTTCTGCCCTGTGTCCTATAAATTGGCAGTTGGATCTAAAGGCTTGATCAGAATCTGATTTCATTCTTTTAAAACTACTTCCTAGATGATGTTTTTTACGACCACTGGGAGGAATGTTTGCCTCATATTTGGCCAGTGGGCACCTTAGATGATCTCCTGAGTCATTTTGACATGATCCTAGGAATTCTTGATTTCTTGTATTTTTATGGGGGAAAAATTATTTAGAAAAGAGACTCCAGGTGCTGGGAGTGCTCATTTCTCTAGGCCATTTCAAGTAGAAAGAGCCAAGATATATGTGTAGGGTTTTTATTTTTGTTATTGTTTAGTGATTAAATACATTTGAGTTTATGTACACTTACAATTCAACACAAGACTGTAGGGCTTTTACTTAACAGTTCTGTTTTGCTTTTTTAAAACAGTAGTTTTCTATAAATAGAAACTTTTTAAGTCCATGTGTGTCCGCAGCAGATACTAAGTACCATGAGTTCCAGAGTGTAGAGAGGTACAATAGCTTGGTGATTAAGGACACTGGGGCCCTGGAGCTAGACCAAGGTCCAGTCCTGATCCTTCCACTACTGCTGAGTTCTTTGGTAAGTTGCTGTGCTTCTGTGTGGCTTGGTTTCTTATCTACAGAGTAGAGATGATAAAGGCATGTACACTGAAGGAGAATTATGAGGATAAATGGAATTGATGTCTGGAGAGCATCTGGTGCTTACTAGTAAACATTACATACAGGCTATCTACATCATATCCACATGGACTGTGGTTTATTTAATAACTAATGTTTATTAATATTTTAATAGTAAAGTCACAGATTATGTAAGACATAAACATGATTGCTCATGCATATACATACAGATGTGGAAGGCCAAGGGCTGAGTAGCTTAGAATTTCCAGAAACTTGGGGACTAGATTTTATCTGACCAGTGGTAGCTAAACTGATAAATTAGCAGGAAACATGATTTTGAACTGCATAACTATAATGATGTCCCCAAATGAATAAAAGGTAAGATGGATGGAGGACAGTGATCTGCTGTAAACACTCTTAATTATCCTGTACCATCTGGAAACATTTATATTCATAGTAGCCCTTCAGAAAAGCGTTTGATTAAAGAGCCAATCTGTAAATTCAAGCCTGATTGAAAGAGCACCTCTGAGTCCATGAAAATCATCAAAAAGTCTACAGATTACAAATGTTGGCAAGGATGTAGAGAAAAAGGGAACACTTAAAACGGTATGTGGGCTTCCCTGATAGCTCAGTTGGTAAAGAGTCTGCGTGCAATGCAGGAGACCCCAGTTCAATTCCTGGGTTGGGAACATCTGCTGGAGAAGTGATAGGCCACCCACTCCAGTATTCTTGGGCTTCCCTTGTGGCTCAGCTGGTAAAGAATCCGCCTGCAATGCAGGAGACCTGGGTTTGATCCCTGGATTGGGAAGATCCCCTGGAGAAGGGAAAGGCTACTCACTCCAGTATTCTGGCCTGGAGAATTTCGTGGTCTGTGTAGTACATGAGGTCACAAAAAAGTCAGACACGACTGAGCGACTTTCACTTTCAAAACAGTATGCAGGATTGCTGAGAAAAACAAATATCTTATTAACACAAATTATTTGGAATCCAGAAAAACAGTTCCGGTGAACCTGTTTGCAGGTCAGGAATAGAGATGCAGATGTAAGGAATGGACATGTGGACAGGGGTGTTGAGGAGCTGGGGAGAGGAGGGTTGGAGGAATCGGAAGAGTAGCGTTGACATATATGTATCCTACCATGTGTAAAACAGATGGCTCATGGGGCCCTTTTTTGTAGCACAGGAAGCTCAACTCCATGCTCTGTGGTGACCTAGAGGAGTGGGATGCGGGGGCAGGGTGGGAGAGAGGTCCAAAAGGGAGGGGATGTGTGTATACTTAGAGCTGATTCACTTCATTGTGCAGCAGAAACTAACACAACCTTGTAAAGCAATTATACTAAAAGGCCCAATGTGTGTGGTTTTACACACACCCCTGCATGTGCCCACCTGTATATGTGTTGTAGCTTTGAGGTTGGAGTGGGCATTATTTTGGCCAGCGATTTTTGTGAGGAATTTTGACACCATTGTTTACAGGTTGAGGGCTGCAATGGAGTCAGATATACAAGTTTGATCTGGGAAGGTTTTTACATTTGTTTGTTTCTTGGTAACAGTTTTATAAGATTTCTAGACAGCTCTCTAAATAACTTTTAGTTATAGAAGAGTATGTTTTGAAATAAGGATTAAGAGATAATGATACAGTTGAGATTTGTCCTTTCCTTTTTTCTCATTGCTTTAAAAATAACAGCCAAGTGTAGATTCTTCAGAAACTGATCCAAGGGAGGAATTCCTCTCAAGACCAGGAATACTTGTGTTTTTCCTCAGCAACTGGTTTATTTTTATCTTAAGGACCTTGTAAATCATGGAACAGATTGTGTTTCCATCTTTATGTTGGCTGTTAGTAAGCTTAGCACCAGATTTGTGTATCCTCATTAGGAGGAACGTAATTTCTCATCTTTGGCCCATGGAAGTCTATGCAGGTTCACCCCTGAGTCCTTTAGACGTGACCCTAAGGAGCCTTCATTAGCTTTCTTGATTTCTGATGTGATGAAATGTTCTAGACTCATCTCTTTAAAATATGCATAAGATCCCACTGTTTGCATTTTGCATACAAACATCATGTCTGTCTGTTTCCCCCTTTACTCTGATTTCATCACCTGTTATTTTTATCACATAGACATCTTTTTAAGCTTCTTCTGCAACAAGGAGGGGAATGAATGATTGCTGAAACTCACCTCGATGGGAGTCTAGTTTGTGAATGATCCGAGCTATCTCTTTCTCTAGACTTCCCCCCTACCCTTTCTCTGCAGGACCACTCTACAGCCAGGAGTTGGCCAAGACGAGGAGGGAAGAAAACTGAAATCCAGGGGATGTTGGTGCTTTTAGCTTATCTGGTAAAGACTTTGGAAGGAAGGGGAGGTTCAAAGCAAGTCCTGAAACATTATAAAATTTATTAATGGGTTCCATACCTCCCCAGGTCCTTGTTGTCATAGGTAATTGGAGTCAGGTGTTCAAACCCATATCTGAGAAGGGCCTGCTGCACAGGGCCACGTGTCCTCTAACTGGGAAGGGGATTCTCTGCAGCCTAGCAGTTCATTAAATGTTCATTCTGGGAATGAAGCACCAACACCCTGCCTGCAAATCCTCTGAGTTTTGGGGGAACTGGTCTCATTAATGTGTGATAGAGGTAAACCCAAAGAATCACAACTTTAGATCAACGGTTATCAAGCTTGAGCATGCTTCAGGTTTCCAGATGACTTGTGAAAGCACAGATGGCTGGGTCCCAGCCTAGGGTTTCCGAAACAGCAGGCCTGGGATGGGACTTGAGAGTCTGCGTGCTGGTCCCAGCACCTCCTTTGAGAATCACTGGCTAAGACGATCAAGTTACCCTTTAGAGTGAAGTTTCAGTCTACCGTTGCAGACTGCACTTTAGGGTCACCTATATCCTAACGTCTTAATGATAGGCCAGAAACTAAGACATTTAAGAAAAAAAGAGTTAAATCCAGAGTTGTTGTTTGTCTTTAAACACAGAGACAGTCCTGGTTAAAAACATTCTGCCTGATCAGACAGTGCTTGGCCCTTCTATTTGCTCTCAAATACAAAGTTCACTGCAGGAAGCATTTCTCATGAGGACAGGACAGCGGGGAGGGTCTTGGTCACAAAGCCCGAGTCTGTGTCCTCAACTCACCCTTCTGTGGGTTTCAGTGAGAGCGGTGTGGTCACCTTGGGTCATTCTTCCCACAGCGGCCCCAGGACACACTGAGTGCTCAGGCTCTGCACTCATGGGCCACTTCCTGATAAATGCTTGTGGGGTTGAAAGTTTTCCAGCAATCAGACAAAAGCAGCTCTATCTGATCTTTTCCTTTTGATCTAGACCATGCTATATAAACTCCTCGGGGTCCTGTCTGCAAACACATTCTATAACATAGCCTGAGAACTTTAAAGTAGCAGTTATCAGCTTTTCACTTCATTCCCGAGGTCTTGAGTAAAATAGAGAACATTGAACTCAGAGAAACCTTAGATCAGCATTTTCAAAAGTACTTGTTTTCTTTTCCAGTTACAAAAATAAAACATGTCTATAAAAGGCCATTTTTAAAAAGCTTATAGTGAATAAAGCTCTCTAGTAATTATCTTCCAAGAAGAAAAAATTTTTTCAAGTTTGATTTTTTCGAAGCATTTACAAAGATTCATGTTTGTGAATAGAGAAATTTTAAACAAAATGGGATCAAGAATACTATACCCATGTTGGTGGATACTTTCTCCTCCACTTAATTTTTTTCATGTCAGTACATATAATTCTGTTGAATCCTTTTTGATAGCTATATGGTTTTCCGTTGCATGGACCTTTATTTAATTATGTTTTATTTAGCCAGTCCTATACTAGATATTTGGGCTTCCCTGGTGGCTCAGTGGTAAAGAATCTGCCTGCCAACACAGGAGATGCAGGTTCGATCCCTGTGTCAGGAAGATCCCCTGGAGAAGGAAATGACAGCACACTCCAGTATTCTTGCATGGAAAATACTGTGGACAGAGGAGCCTGGCAGGCCACAATCCATGGGGTCACAAAAGAGTCGAACACAATTCAGCAACTAAACAATACTGGATATTTTCGTTGTTTCTAAATTTTCTCGTTGATGCAACAATATCTTCTTCCTAAATCTTTGCACAAGTTATGTCAGAGACAGAGATTCCTAGAAGTGAAGTGGGTAAGATAATTATGTATAACTGTATATGTATTTATATAAAGATTATGTAAAACAGTAGTAGTTATGATACAAATGCCTAGCAGTTATGATAATATCACCCTCTATTAAATAGTATACTGAAATAATATGCCATGACCAAATTGGATTTATTACAGAAATATAACACTTGTTGGATTTAGACAGTCTGTTAAAATAGCATACCTTGTTAATTGACCAAAAGAGAAAAACCATTCTTCTATGTCCTTAGTTGTTAAAAATGTATTTGATAAAATTGATCAATTATTTTTTAAAGTTTTTAAAAAATTGATTTATGGCTGTGTTGGGTCTTCATTGCTACATGTGGGCTTTCTCTAGTTGCGGTGACTGGGGGCTACTCTCTAATTGCCATGCATGGGCTTCCCATTGCAGTGGCTTCTCTTGTTGCAGAGCATGGGCTTTAGGGCGCACGGACTTAGTTGCCACTCAGCATGTGAAGTCCTCCCGGAACAGGGATCAAACCCATGTCCCTGCATTGACAGGTGAATTCTTAACCACTGGACCACCAAAATTGATCAATTCTTGATTGAAAATTCTTAGAACAGGAAACCCTTAATAGAGCTCTTCAAAATAAGGGAGTCTCTGTTGCTATCCCAAAGTTAGCAAACTGCATGCTCAGGGGTGAGTAGTTGGAAACATTTCCAGGAAAGTCAGGAAATAAGCAAAGATGCCTGCAAGAGCTCTGGAAGCACTAGCCAGTACAGACAGACAGGAGACTGAAGTAGAGCCATGGAAAGTGGAAAGGAGAAGCTGGCAAATAACTGTTATTCTCAGATGATACAATATTGTATTAGAAACTAGCAGCTATTAAAAATAAGACAGTTTAGTAAGATGGATGTTTGCAGTGTTAAAAATACTTATTGGGCTCTTCCTTTGTGCCAGAAACTTTGACGTATTGGATTGGCCAGGAAGTTCATTCAGGCTTGCTAGCCCCTGTTCCCGAATGAACTTTTTGGCCAACCCAGTTATTTAAGGCACTCAAAAGCCTAGGAGAAGGAACCATTTTTAAGTCCATTTTACAGATGAGGAAACCGAGGCTTCGAGAAGTTCAGTCGTTTGGCCACAGTCTTGTAACAAAAGGGCTGTGTGGGCTCTTGGGCCCCAGCTCTCTGACCTCCTTGGTTGCACTGGAGCCAGCATTGCCCCCAGGCAGTTGTGTGCCCTTGAGCAGGTCAGCTCATCTCTGAGGGCCATGGTATCCTCACTTCTGAATGTGGTGAATCCCTGAGTGTGTGCACACGTGTGTAGGCCAGGGCAGGGGTGTGTGCAGGAACCAGGAGTGTTTACTGTAAGTCCAAGGGAGTCTCTGAGCCGGTTTGTACTGGGAGGCCACTTCCCCCTGGCCTCAGCTATCTGTCCAAATGTCATTTGGGGATTGTTGAAAGAGTAATAAGGATTTCCCCATTTGTTTTCTTTTGTCTATTGAATTTTATTGACTTTATAAGTAGCTAAGACTGCTAACAAGGCTGGATACAAATGCCTGTGTTGAGCCTTTGGTTTGAGTGCTCAGAGAGAATCATCTGAGACCTTCTGCCCTGAGGTCTGTAAGTGGAGTTGTGTTCCCAGAGGCTCCAACACAGAATAAACGTTTACATCTTTCTCTCCCTTCTCTGTTGCCCCTATAGTAACTAGAAACCCAAGCGGAAACACACTGAGACTTGCCTTCTTACCAGGACTCCTTTGGGATTCAGTTGTGCTAATGGTGGCTTTTGTCTTGCTCTCCAGGTACGGAGAGAAGGGGAAAGCCATCCGGATCGAGAAGGTCATCTACACGGGGAAGGAAGGGAAGAGCTCACGTGGCTGCCCCATCGCAAAGTGGGTACGTGTCAAAGCTCCACAGCCCAAACTGGACTGGGGAGTTGGGGGGCAGACATGTGCATTATCCAGGGAGCTATGAGCCAGCATCTGGTGCTGTTAGGGTCATCTTCCCCCAGGCTCAGCTGTTGGTCCTCACTTTGTTTAAATGCCAGCTCCTGATGTCCAAGGCTGGCCTTGGAACTTTTCTAGTTGTTATGCTCAACTTGTACTGCCCTGGTGGTTCAGGGCTTCAGGGGAAGGAGATGCAGAAGCTAGCTGGAGACATCATCTTGCTCAAGGCTGGGCCCCACCATGACTCCTCTGCCCCCTCTGTGTGTCCTGGTGCTGGGTGTCCCTGTCTCTAGTCCATAAGAACTAAGCCTCTGGGCACAATCAGGACAGCATTGCATCTGCTTGACTTCTGAGCCACTGTTTCCTATAGGCAGCCTGCGTATCATGGCAGAGGGAACACCAGTAACTCAGACCCTAGTTTCACCCAAAGTTTTCTGACCTGTCCTTCCAGCCCTTATAGAGCACTTTAGAACCACTATAGAAACTGTGCCCAGAGCAGCAGCAAATCTATCAGGTAGCTGTTTGCTCACCGCTTGGTAGGGAGAATATGCATGGAAAATGAAGGCTCTGTCCTTGTGTTCAAGCTGCTTGTGATGTAGAGACAGCGGGAAGTAAGATCGTGGAGACTTGACTAATCAACGTTTAACATTGAGAGGCAGGCTTTGTGCTGTTGAGTTCGGGGGCAAGGGATGTGAGTGGCAGGAGGAGTTCAGGCTGGGTCTTCCAGAGAAGGTGGATATGCATGGGGCCATATTAAATGGGCGAGGAGAAGGTGGAAGCATTCCTGGTGAGGAGAGTCATGTGGGCAAAGGCAGAAAGGCAGGGTGAGCATACACTCGGCTCACTTCGAGTGAAGGATAGTAGCGACATGAGCTTTGTCAGACTCTGTTTTTATCTGGTCTATATCCTGTCCCTTTGTACCTCTATGTTTAATGAAAATAATAGGTATCTAAACCTGAACTACCACATATCTATTTGTAGCAATTTTCAGACAGTAGCACAGAATGATCTGGAAAAATCTGAAATACATAAGAGTATTCACAGGTATATAGAAGAATGTTTTCCCCACCCTTGTGAAAGATGGTTATTACAGTAGGAGGTTAATTATTTCTCTGGCTAATCAGGGTGGGGTGTTATCCCTCCCAGAGAACCCATCAGGGAAGTGGTCTGTTTCCCTTCCTCCTGCTAATTTATGTAGTCGTTGAGGAATTCCAAAATATCTGGCAAGAAAGTGAAGATGCCTGGGGCATTGGCAGAACTTTTCAACTTCAGAAACAGTTGCCACCTTAAAGAAAACAGTTGGCTCTGTGGACAGTGTTGAGGATAAGAATATGCATCTTAGTCCTCAGACACCCATGGTGAAACTTTAGCTCTTGACCAGTGCTCATGTATCTCTGCTGAGGGCTGGGGAGGATGGCGCCCAGGTAAAGCGTGAGATCCGTTTCTGGGGCCGTGATAGGAAAGCAGAATGATGGAGGGAAGAACGTGGTCCTCAGAACTCTGGTCCCTTCAGGCTCTGCGGACAAATGCCCAGAGGTGGGCATGTGAATGCAGTGCTTTGTTCGAAGGTTGGAACAGCTGGTGGATATCATCAGTCTGGTGGAGTGCCCGTCACCAATGCCCATCTTCTTTCTTTTTGAAAGAAAAGCTCATATAGAAGGGAATACATAGTGACAGAGAGGTGAGGAAATTCCACATCTGATGAGTGAAAATAAAATGAGAGAGGAGGGAAATTTTGTTAATGAGAAGAGTGGTAGATCATAGAACTATTACAATGGCAAGAAAATGGCAGTGCTGTGTTGTTTTTTGTTTTCTAACCATCTCCCATAGTGTGGTGAATTTTCCTTATTTTTTGCCTACACAGCCACCAAATACCCTTGGTATTATGGTTGTAGGGCTCATCTAGAGTTCTGCCTCCTTGGAAGTTAGAGAAGGGACAGAGGTTCCCTTTCTCTGTCCCTGCGTGGAAATGACCCACAAATGCTAAGGACAAATTATTCCTCATGGCAGCACGGCCGTGGTCCGTCGCTGTGGGGGGTGGCAGCGTCCAGTTCCCTGGGCTGGGCAGTGCCTTCTGCACTCTCCCCGCTGTCCCACTTCAAGTCTAGATCCTGGGTTTTCTTTCCAACCAGGGTTCATGTCTGTGTTTGCGGCCATTGCCTTCAGCTACAAGCAGCATGCCTGACAAGTTTTAGGTTTAACCAGCTGGGATCTTGGGCGATAAAGCTGAGGTGCATCATGGATGCCCAGCAAATGTGTGTTCAGAGAATGATCTAAGAAACCAGTGGGGACCCCCCAGAGAGCAGATTTTAAGGTGGCCTGTACAAAGTGTGGACGTCATCAAGCGTGGAGATAAGGGAGCGACGCAGGCGGGATTCTAAAGGCTCAGAATAAGTGGAGGCATACCAGACGCAAACACAGTAAATGGGCTCTTGGTAGAAGGGCCGTGGAGATGCTGATCGGGCCAGCCTGTAATGGTAACAGGTCAGAAGGCAGGTGTTTGAAGGCCCGCCGGCAGCGTGGTAGAGCAGGCTTACCTGGGCAGCCCCAGTGCTGGAACTGAGACCGAGGGTGAGAGTCATGGGGGGATGGATTTGGGTTTCTGCCCAGCGCTCTTCTAGGCTCCGTGCTCAGGGAATCCCTGCCCCGAATCTCGGTGATGTGTTTACAGTGCTGCGATGGGAGAACCGTCGGTGTTGCTGTGTTCTGAGTGTCGGTACATTCACGCCTTCTGTTGGCCTTTGACTTCTGCACTTGGTGTGTTTCGTCCTGCTGGGTTCCTTCATAGAGTATGGATAGGGAGCTCCGCTTTGTTACAGCTGTTTTGAATGTATCCACAGACCTGTGAGGGTGTGGCCACAGGGCTGTCTGCTCACGCCTCCGTACATTTATGTCTGTCTAGGCACATTTAGGGCTTCCCAGGTGGCTCAGAGGTAAAGAAACTGCCTGCTAGTGCAGGAGACGCAGGAGACCCAGGCTTGATCCCTGGGTTGGGAAGATCCCCTGGAGGAGGAAATGGCAACCCAGGCTAGTATTCTTACCTAGAAAATCCCATGGACAGAGGAGCCTGGCAGGCCACAGTCCATGGGGTCACAAAGAGTCAGGACACGACTGAGCACGCATGCACGGCAAGCGCAGACTTGGAAACCCACAGGGCATGGCCTCTGTCCTCGCTGTGACAGTGCAGGTGTCGCTGTGTGCTCTGAACGTGTCTCACACGTGAGTGGAATTAGCCAATGCTCTGCTGAGGCAAGCCCTACTACCTACCATGTGTGCAGATGCCCATGAAATGTCCGGCCAGCCTCACAGGCATGTGATCAATGGCATTTCATATACTTACTGATCCACAAGAACAATTTTATAAATAATGTTGCAGTTAATGCTTCCACAAAGGGTGGAGGTGGTGGGCACCATTACTGCTATGGCTCAAAGCAGGAACTCTTGGCCCAGATAGGTTTTGTTTAGTATACAAGATGTCCTTTAAATTTTGAAAGAAATTCTGGTACATGCTGCTTTATGGATGAAACTTGAGGATGTCATGCTAAGTGAAATTAAGCTGGTCACTGAAGGACAAATGTACAATTCCATTTATGTGAGGTACCTGGCATAGTCAAATTAATAGGGTCACCATGGGCTGGGCTCGGGGGAGAATGGGGGGTTAGTGTTAAATGGGTGGAGAGTTTCTGTATAAAAACGTCAGTGTGCTTAATGCTAATGAATTGTACACTTAAAATGCTAAATTTTACATTTTATATATTTTCCCACCGTTTAAAAAATGAATTTGGTGTTCATATCTTTAAAAGGAGAGATTTCATGTGAAAATCTGGATTTCTGTTTTCTTCTTCCCAAACTGGAAGGGGTAGGTATGCTTGGCTGGAATTCGGAATTCTCACCAGGCAGTGACCCATGGCGAGAGGTCTGGCTTCCCACGTACCCTCAACTCCTTGGTTGTACCTCTGGCCTGCTTTCCTTACTGATATTGCCTACCTGGTGGCTCTCTCAGCATCAGCCTGCACTGATGTACTCATGACCAAGCCTGTCTCCAGCCCAGACACCAGCCGACCTCCAGACCCGTTCTGTTGGTTCTGCTCAGAATAGCCACTCCAGTGTTCCAAACTGCCTCCACCTCAGGGTGCTCCCTGCTACCCTACCAGGAAACACTGCCCACACTCACGCACTTTTCTGCACCACAAAATATCATTTAAGACTTTTGCCTAGCCCTCAGCTCCTATAGTGAGGTGGTCCCAAAGTCACCTTTCTCCTGAAGGTCTCTAGAATCCGTGTCTTTTCCTGTTCATTCCCCATTGTTCTAGTTCAGACTTTATCTGTTTTGCTTGTCTTATGTCAGTGGTCTCCCCATTTCACCCCTCTCCCAACCATCTGCTCCCCCTTCTAAAGCATGTGGCTATGAATGTGAGGGAGCCCCCTGGTTACTTTGTCGAAGCCCTGTCTCGAGTCCTTGTCCCTCCACTTGCCACTCAGAGCCCTTCCCAGCCTTCCCTCTGCACAGGCCCCCACGTCTTATCTAGTCACAGAATTCCTTGGGAGTTTTGGAGGGGAGATTCAGCCACCTCACCCCCGACTCCTGGACCCTTTGCACTTTGTGTGAGCCAGGACAGTGTTTCGGGTATGGGTGAAGAGTGAGGTGAGAGCCTGGGTGACTGGACAGCTGGACCCTGAGGAGCAGAGCAGTGCCCCATGGCCTATGCTTTTTTTTTTTAGCACTCTTCAGTTCAGTTCAGTTCAGTTCAGTCGCTCAGTCATGTCCGACTCTCCGCGACCCCATGAATCACAGCACGCCAGGCCTCCCTGCCATCACCAACTCCCGGAGTTCACTCAAACTCATGTCCACAGAGTCGGTGATGCCATCCAGCCATCTCATTCTCTGTCATCCCCTTCTCCTCCCGCCCCCAACCTTTCCCAGCATCAGAGTCTTTTCCAGTGAGTCAACTCGTCGCATGAGGTGGCCAAAGTATTGCAGCTTCAGCTTTAGCATCAGTCCCTCCAAGCACTCTTATTGAGATGTAATTCACATACCATAAAACTCACTCATTTAAAGTACACAATTCAGTGGTATTGCAAATTGTTAAAACATACATAACATAAAATTTCCATTTTAATCATTTGAAATGTGCAATCCAGTGGCATCAATTACATTCACATTGTTATGCAACCCATCACCACTATCTATTTCAAAAATTTTCTCATCATCCCATCCTGAAACTCTGGTTGTATTCTTAGGTGTGCCTGGTCATATATGTTTAACTTTCCGAGGAACTACCAAAAACTAATTTCCATAGCATCCAGGCCCTTGCTTTTTAACAAAAACCATGCAGATATCCACCATTTTCTCTGTGAATGTTTTAGGACAATGTAAAAATTTCTGAAATTTTGGCTTATAATTTTGTCTATAGATTTTATTCCTTTTGTTCAGTAGTTCAGTTGTGTTTGACTCTTTGTGACCCCATGGACTACAGCACACCAGGCTTCCCTGTGTCCTTCACTATCTCCCAGAGTTTGCGCAAACTCATTTTCATTGAGTTGATGATGCCATCCAACCATCTCATCCTCTGTTGCCCTCTTCTCCTGCTACCCTCAATCTTCCCCAGCATCAAGGTCTTTTCCAGTGAGTCAGCTCTTCACATCAGGTGGTCAGAATATTGGAGTTTCAGCTTCAGCATCAGTCCTTCTGATGAATATTCAGGGTTGATTTTCTTTTAAGATTGACTGGTTCAATCTCTTTGCTGTCCAAGGGATTCTCAAGAGTCTTTTCCAGCACCACAGTGTGAAAGCATCATTTCTTTGGTGCTCAGCCTTCTTTATGGTCCAACTCTCACATCCATACATGACTACTGGAAAAACCATGGCTTTGACTATACAGACCTTTGTTGGCAAAGTGATGTCTCTGCTTTTTAATAGGCTGTCTGGGTTTGTCATAGCTTTTCTTCCAAGGAGCAAGCATCTTTTAATTTCATGGCTACAGTCACTGTCCACAGTGCGTTTGGAGCCCAAGAAAATAAAGTCTATCACTGTTTCCATTGTTTGCCCATCTATTTGCCATGAAGTGTTGGGACCAACGCCATAATCTTCGTTTTTTGAATGTTGAGTTTTAAGCCAGCTCTTTCACTCTCCTCTTTCATCTCCATCAAGAAGCTCTTTAATTCCTCTTTGCTTTCTGCCATTAGGGTGGTATCATTTGCATATCTGAGGTTGTTGATATTTCTCCTGGCAATCTTGATTCCACCTTGTGATTCATCCAGCCTGGCATTTCATATGATGTACTCTGCATGTAAGTTAAATAAGCAGGGTGACAATATACAGCCTTGATGTACTCCTTTCCCAGTTTTGAACCAGTCCATTGTCCCATGTCTGGTTCTAACTGATGCTTTTAACCTGCATGCAGATTTCTCAGGAGGCAGGTATTCCCATCTCTTTTAAGAATTTTATATAGTTTGTTGTGATCCACACAGTCAAAGGCTTTAGTGTAGTCAATGAAGCAGAAGTAGATGTTTTTCTGGAATTCCCTTGCTTAATCTATGATCTGTCGTATGTTGGCAATTTGATCTCTGTTTCCTCTGTCTTTTCTAAATCCAGCTTATACATCTGGAAGTTCTCGATTCATGTACTGTTGAAGGCTAGCTTGAAGGATTTTGAGCATTACCTTGCTAGCATGTGAAATGACCATGATTGGGCAGTAGTTTGAACATTCTTTGGCATTGCCCTTTTTTGAGGTTGGAATGAGCACTGACCTTTTCCAGTCCTGTGGCTACTGCTGAGTTTTATTTTCATTCCTAAGTCTATGTAAATCACCAATTACTTAGGTTTTATGGTAGCTGTTTTTTATTTTGCACTTTAATGTTTTTCTTTTCTGAATTACAATGGTCCTTTAGCCTGTATGGTTGCTGTCGCCAGGGTGTGACACCCCTGGGACACTGCCCGGAAGAGCTGCAGCCTGGGTCTGTTGGGCAGCGGGGAGGGGGTGTGGTGTCACTGTGGACGAGCGGGCGCCTGGCCCCTGTGGTCCCAACACCCCGCCCTGCCTCCCTGCAGGTGATCCGCAGGCACACGCTGGAAGAGAAGCTGCTCTGCCTGGTACGGCACCGGGCGGGCCACCACTGCCAGAATGCCGTGATCGTCATCCTCATCCTGGCCTGGGAGGGCATCCCCCGCAGCCTCGGAGACACCCTCTACCAGGAGCTCACCGACACCCTCCGGAAGTACGGGAACCCCACCAGCCGGAGATGTGGCCTGAACGATGAGTATGTAGATGGTCCCAGTGGTGGGGGTGGGACACGGGGTCAGGGCCTATGTGTTCCGCAGAGTTAGGACTTGGGGGGAAAGAGTGCTCACCCACGGAGCTGGGCTGAGGTCTGACCCTGGCTGAGGGGAGGGTCTCTTGACGCAGCTTAGCTCTGCTTTCTGCACCATATTGACTCTGAGGCTCTAATAATGGTGAAAACTGTGGAAATGTGTGTGAGTGCCCACTAATATAAGGCATCAGTGATAGTCACAGACCTATCTTTACAGGATCCTCCCCCCATTTTTTAAATTCAGGTATGTTTACTTACAGTAAAATTCATCCTTTGAGGTATACAGTTTGAGGAATTTGACAGATGTTTATAGCCATGTGGCCACCACCACAATCGAGACATAGAACAGCTCCTTCAGCGCCAAGCTCCACCACGCCCCTCTGTAGCCTGGCGCCCCCCTCCACCCCTGGCAGCCCTACACCCTGTTTCCTGCCTGTGTAGGGTTGCCTTTATAAGAATGTCGCATAAAGGGAACCGTGCAGCGGGTAGCCTCCCAAGTCTGGCTTCTTTTCCTGAGCACAGTATTTCTCAGTTTCACCTATGGATGTGTGTATCAGGAGCCCATTCCTTTTCACTACTGAGTAGTATTCCACCATGTGAATGCATCACAGATTGTTTATTCATTCCCCAGTTGAGGGGTATTTGAATTATTCCTGGATTTTATTAAGTGTTGAATGATAATGTCAGTGTTAATTTCTTTAAAGGCCTGTCAGCACCTGGGCCTGCAGGAAGCAGGCATGTTCAAACTCTGTGGTTCACATTGTTCCCTTCTTTGAATGGTCTGTGTTGAAGCTGAGCAAGGTATTAAAGTCAAGGCAAAGTGTAAACCTGAGCGGGTTTTTGATTAGGTCCTTTCAGCCATCTCACACAACCCAGGTGCTTCTCCCAGCAGCAGACTCTCAGACCTTCAGGCTCAAGGGTGGGAGCCCGGCAGGCTACTGAGAACTGGCCCTCTGCCCACAAGGGCAGAGACTTGGGAAAGGAGCTGAGGGCAGGGAATGATGTCATCCCAGGGGCGGGAGGCCGGCGGATGCCAGGCCACAGCAGGGCCTCCCCGTCAGGGAGGGGGAGACTCCAGAACAAAAGCGCGCTTTGGACGCCTGACGTGTCTCACGTTGCAGCCGGACCTGCGCCTGCCAAGGAAAAGACCCGAACACCTGTGGCGCCTCCTTCTCCTTCGGCTGTTCCTGGAGCATGTACTTCAATGGCTGCAAATATGCTCGGAGCAAGACGCCTCGCAAGTTCCGCCTCGCAGGGGACAACCCCAAAGAGGTGAGCAGAGCCCCATGAGGAGCCCAGGACCTTCCCACGCACCCTGTTCCACCTGCTGCCTCCAACAGTCCAGGTGGCACATAGGATTAGTGCACTGAGACTCAGATGTGCAGAAAATGGAACTTCCTTTTTTTTTTAACTGACCTTATCTTGCAGTAAAATAAGTTATATGATGGGATGTGGAAGGATGTGACAAGTGAAAAATCAGACTTACCAGTTACAGGTACCTCAGGCTCTTGCAGTTTAGAGAAGTCTCCTTAAGGTAAATGTTCAGATTCCTCATTAGAATGTGGTGCTCCTAACGGTTATCACTTCCCTCCATTCTTGGCAAGATATCTTCCTGGGTGTGAGGTGTGGCAGGAAGAGGGGCCTCAGGCCACCTTTTGGCTGATGCTAGACTTCCCTCATCCTGCCTGTCCTCTGGGGACACGTCTATGTGCAGTTGTCCAAGTCTTTGCTCTCCCCTGCTGGGGGCCTGGTTGGGCAGGCCATCCTGACGGGCTCTCCCCTTGAAGCCCAGAGGCAAAGCCAGGCACAGGCTGCAGTGGGCTCCCCCCAGCTTCCTTCCCTCCTGCCTCTGCTACTGCACAGAGAGGGGTACTGGATCCAGGCAGTACCTTGATCCCACTCTCTACCTTCCAACTCTCTCCAAGCTCCTTGTACCAGAAGGGCTTCCCCCCTTTTCAGAGGGCAAGGACTCCTGAGGTACATTGTTTTTCCTAAACCACATATAAATTTCTATGCTTAGCCTTCCAAGCTTTGCTTTTCAGAAATAAAAGGAAGCAGCACATCCAAATTTAGAAGCTCTTTTTTCTTCTCTCAAAGCCAGCTTTTTTGACTATTACATAACCTAGTCTGAGTCTAATTTGACGCTAGACTTTTATTTATGGCAGCACCCTGCCTCCCTCAGAAGCAGCAATGCAGTTGCTTCAATGAATGAAGGAGTCAGTGCCGCCAGGAACTAGGAATTATCATGAATGAAAGCGATACATGGAAAACAAATATTTTCTCTATTACATCAGCTACCATTTCCTGTGCACCTACTAAGTGCTGGGTACTCTGCCCAGAACCTCACAAGTATCTCAGTTAATCTTCTGACACCCTGAGGCTCTAGGCACTATTGCTGCTCCCTTTGCAGGAGAGGCACATGGCTTGCCCGAGGCTGTGTGGCAGTGATGGTGAAGTCAGCATTTAAACCTGGCCTGTGTTTCCCCAGAGCTCACAGTCCTCACCCCCATGTTGTGCTGGCTTCGGGCCCCCTGTGCTTGTGGAAGCTCGTGGAAGGTGGCCAGGGAGGTGCGGTGAGGCTGGCTGGTAGCTCTGCCGCCCCACCGGACGGGCAGCTGAGCCACTGGTCTCACCCTTCTGTTTCTAACTCTGTGAGTTTGGTACTTGTTTCCTTCCCCCTTCTTCCTCGTTCTCCTCAGTAAACTCTTCATCCTGTGCTCAAGGCTGGCTCGGAGCCCCTGTAGCCCTACTTGCTACCCTCAGAGGGCTAGAGAAAGGCTGTGAATACCTTAAACTGTCTGTTCGGGGGCTGCTTCATTGAGGTCAGCACTGTCTGGTGGAACTTCTGTGATAATGGAAATGTCTCTGTGGAGAACAGACAGTCACAGGAACCACTTGTAGTCACTGAGCATGTGAAATGTGGCTAGTACAGTGGAGGGGCTGAATTTTTTATTTTATTTAAATTAAAATTAATTTATGCTTCGGTAGCCACACGTGGCTTGTGAACTAAACACCTGACATGATGCGAGTCTTAAAGGATAGAACATTGAGTCTGTCTTTGTACTTGGCTCATGACAGGCGCTGGGCCTGGCTGGCTGTGGGACTCCTAGCACAAGCCTCACCTGCCCCTCCGTGCCTCTATTTACCTGTCTGGACCACTGCAGGAAGGATCCACACTTGCTGCTCATGCTCCTACACACCTGCCATCCCCCACCTCTGACCGAGGGTGTTGAGCGAGTGTTCAGTAAGAGCAGGAACCTGTTCTAGGTGTTCTGAGTGGTACTGGGCTGGAGCCTGGCAGAGCATGTGCTTGGTAGTCAAGGTGACCAGACTCTCAGGAGTGTCTTCTCCAGTGAGCTTCAGCATCTCCAGCTTTAAATCAGACCTGGCCCCATACCCTTCCCAGAGGAAACACTGTTAAGATACCTGACAGCCCCTTACTTCTTACCTTGCCACTGGGAGCCCCGCAGAGGTTCTAGAATGGAGGTGGATTTCCAGGGTGCAGAGTTTACCAGGCTGAGCTGCTCTGGGGGTGTATGACTATTCTTGTCTCCACAGGAAGAAGTGCTCCGGAAGAGTTTCCAGGACCTGGCCACTGAAGTTGCTCCCCTGTATAAGCGGCTGGCGCCCCAGGCCTATCAGAACCAGGTACTGGGTCTTGGGCTGTACCCCATCTCTCCCCAGCTTCCTGCTGTGTGGCAGTGGCAGAGTGGGCTCCTGATGGGAAAAGCCCAGCCAGTGCTGCAGCGGCGATGTAGGCCTTTGTTAAGACCTCTGTTTACACCAGGCTCGCACACCCCAGCCTGTCTTTCCTCTACCCTTAGTCTTTGTCTCTCTCCCCTTCATAATCCCCCACGTCCTCTGCTCTGGTTTCTGCTGAGGACGCTTGGGTTTCTCTCACCTTTGCACTCCGTAGATGAGGCAAGGGGGACTTGAGATAACCCAGAAGGAAGTAACCCCTACAGGGGCTTCAGCCATAAAACCTCCCTCCTGCAGCCCACGTACAAGACAGTTGTATTCCTTAATCTCCTCCCTCCTTCCTTCCCTCTGTGCCCCTGGCCTCCCCCATGCCAAGTCAGGGCCACTCATCTCAGGTCACTTGAGCAGCTCTCCTTGGCAATCTACACAGGTGACCAATGAGGAAATAGCGATTGATTGCCGTCTGGGGCTGAAGGAAGGACGGCCCTTCTCAGGGGTCACGGCCTGCATGGACTTCTGTGCCCACGCCCACAAGGACCAGCATAACCTCTACAACGGGTGCACAGTGGTAAGAAAGCCTGTGAGCTGTCACAGCCCCACCTATGAGATGATCCTGGGAGAGGGCACACATCTGCTCTGTGCGGATAGGTGGGTTCAAGGCTGGGAGAGACCCTGCCAGACTGCCTGCTTCTGCCAACTTCTTTGGGAAATGCATGGACAGGGGTTTCGGTGGATGCTGCAGAATGCAGCCTCTTGGGCACCCAGTGTGCCCCAGTTATCTAAAGTGTGGTTCCAGGTCTCTCTGAACACTTGGATTTAAGTCCAGACAGTCTCCTGATTCATTCATTGGGCAAATGTTTACTGTGCTCCAGGTACTGCTCTAGATGCTGGGGAATAAAATGGACGGTGTGCTGCCCAAGTTTGCGATATAATGCCCAGTAGCAATGACAGCTGTGAGGAGACGATAGGGTAGGGTAAGGGATGAGATGACCACGGACGCTATTTTAGATGAAGTGGAGGGAGCCTTGTCTGAGAAGGGCCACCTGAGCAGAGACGTGGCGGTAAGGGACTGGGTGCGTGGGGGTGGGGTTGGGGTGCTCCAGGACCAACACAGGTGAAGGCTCAGAGGAGTGTGCTTAGAGGGGCTGCACGGGTGGGTTGCAGGGGCCATGGGGGGCTGGGAGGGCTCTGGGTTGTGCTTTCAGTGTGATGGGAAGCCCTGGGGGGCTTTTCAGCTGGGAATGCTAAGATCTCACTTATAAAGTCAGAAGCACTCTTGTTCCTTAGATGGAGAATGAAATATGTTGCAGCAGGGGTGGGTGGGGGAGAACCAGAGCAAGCAGGCCAGGTAGTGGCCGGGACGGTTGTCCAGAAGTGACAGAGGTTGGGCAGGAGTGAGGCTGGGGGTGGGGAGTAGTTGGACAGGTTTGGGATGATTTTGAAGGCATCAGTTCAGTTCAGTTCAGTCACTCAGTCGTGTCCAACTCTTTGCGACCCCATGAATCACAGCACGCCAGGCTTCCCTGTCCATCACCAACTCCTGGAGTTCACTCAAACTCATGTCCATCGAGTCGGTGATGCCATCCAGCCATCTCATTCTCTGTCATCCCCGTCTCCTCCCACCCCCAATCCCTCCTAGCATCATACTCTTTTCCAGTGAGTCAACTCATCGCATGAGGTGACCAAAATATTGGAATTTCAGCTTTAGCATCGGTCCTTCCAATGAACACGCAGGATCAATCTCCTTTAGAATGGACTGGTTGGATCTCCTTGCAGTCCAAGGGACTCTCAAGAGTCTTCTCCAGCACCACAGTTCAAAAGCATCAATTCTTCGGCGATCAGCTTTCTTCACAGTCCAACTCTCACATCCATACATGACCACGGGAAAAACCATTGCCTTGACTAGACGGACCTTGGTTGGCAAAGTAATGTCTCTGCTTTTTAATATGCTATCTAGGTTGGTCATAACTTTCCTTCCAAGGAGGAAGCGTCTTTTAATTTCCTGGCTGCAATCAGCATCTGCAGTGATTTTGGAGCCCCAAAAAATAAAGTCTGACACTGTTTCCACTGTTTCCCCATCTATTTCCCATGAAGTGATGGGACCAGATGCCATGATCTTCGTTTTCTGAGTGTTGAGTTTCAAGCCAACCTTTTCACTCTCCTCTTTCACTTTCATCAAGAGGCCTTTGAGTTCCTCTTCACTTTCTGCCATAAGGGTGGTGTTATCTGCATATCTGAGGTTATTGATATTTCTCCTGGCAATCTTGATTCCAGCTTGTGCTTCCTCCAGCCCAGCGTTCCTCGTGATGTACTCTGCATATAAATTAAATAAGCAGGGTGACAATATACAACCTTGACGTATTCCTTTTCCTATTTGGAACCAGTCTGTTGTTCCATGGCCAGTTCTAACTGTTGCTTCCTGACCTGCATACAGGTTTCTCAAGAGGCAGGTCAGGTGGTCTGGTATTCCCATCTCTTTCAGAATTTTCCACAGTTTATTGTGATCCACACAGTCAAAGGCTTTGGCATAGTCAATAAAGCAGAAATAGATGTTTTTCTGGAACTCTCTTGCTTTCTCCATGATCCAGCGGATGTTGGCAATTTGATCTCTGGTTCCTCTGCCTTTTCTAGAACCTGCTTGAACATCTGGAAGTTCATAGTTCACATATTGCTGAAGCCTGGCTTGGAGAATTTTGATCATTACTTTACTAGCGTGTGAGATGAGTGCAATTGTGCGGTAGTTTAGGCATTCTTTGGCATTGCCTTTCTTTGGGAGTGGAATGAAGACTGACCTTTTCCAGTCCTGTGGCCACTGCTGAGTTTTCCAAATTTGCTGGCATATTGAGTGCAGCACTTTCACAGCATCATCTTTCAGGATTAGGGTATTTGCTCACGGCCTGGACATGGGATGTGTGAATTGCTTGAGCAACTGGGCAAGTGTTAGTGTTATTTACTGAGATGTAGACTATCAGGAGAAGACCACTTTGGGGTGAAAATCAAGAATTCTGTTTTGGCAGACACAGACTCATAGACTTAGAAAGCAAACTTATGGTTGCTGGGGAGTAAGGACGGGAGAAAGGAATTGTTAGGGAGTTTAGGATGGACAGGTACACACTGCTGTATTTAAAATGGGCAACCAATAAGGACCTACCATATAGGAGAGGAAACTTTACTCAATGTTATGGCAGCCTGGATGGGAAGAGGGCTTGAGGGAGAATGGAGACGTGTATATGTATGTCTGAGTCCCTTTGCTGTCCACCTGAAACTATCACGACATGGTTAATTGGCTGTACTCCAATATAAAACTAAAAAGTTTTTTTAAAAATTAAGAAAATTCTGTTTTGAGATGCCTGCTAGATGTCCAGGCGGAGATGTAGGGTAGGCTGGGGAAAAGAAGGGTCTCGAGAAATGAAGCTGAGACTGGAGAGCACTCAGTTCATCGTTAGGGCCGTGAGCCTGGATGCAGGGCCCAGCAGAGCGAGTACCGGATGGGGAAGGGAGGAGGTTTGGGCTTGGGTGGGGGCGCCCTAGAAGGAGTGATGTGGCTCTCTCCTCCGCTTTTTACCTAGGTCCTAGGAGACAGGCCTCCCAGGGAGCTGTGGAAGAGGCAAGGGCTCTGGCATGTTCAACTGAAAAGGAACTCCTTGAACCAGTGTAGCTTCTGCCCCCATGGGGTGAATGACCGAACCCTAGGATTTCATGTCTCCATCGTGTCCTCCTTTCCCATGTTCAAGACCAAAAAGCAGGATGAGGCAGGCTTCTGTCTACACTGCACTGTGAGGATTTTGTAGCTGAAATATAGAGAAGGAGTGGGCCCTTCAGGGTTAGGAAAGGAGCAGGGAAGGAGGACAGACCACTGGGAAATAAGAGCACAATCAGGTTATTTGGATCTCAGAAATTCCAGAATGAAGTGAAAAATAGGTTTTTTCCAAAATGAATAATGATTTTTTTCCTACCTGAACGATTATTTATTATAAGAAAAATTTAATAATATGAGAAAGTTTGGAGTAGAAATTGCGTGACGTCGTGTTGATAACCTGTGTTAGCACTGTGATGGCCATCCATTCAGATAGCTGAATGTGTGTGTGTGTGCTCACAGCTGTATGCATTTTACACATTCTGTCTATGTGCTGTTCCATGACCTTGCTTCTCTTAACTTGGGAGCATGTGGCGGACAGCTTTCTGGGTCGGTGGATATCAGCTTACTGCAGCTTGTTCTAAGGTTGTGTGTGTGGCTCTGTCACCATTTACTAACCAGTCCCCTACGGATGGACAGTACTTTCAGATTCCTTTCCATAAACCACAGGGAGGGTGTCCTCAGTACAGCTTTGTGCAGTGGCCCCAGGATCAGGACACTTACAGCCTTGGAGTGCTAATTTGGTAGCTTGCTGGGCAGCAATAGGGTTGGTCTGGAGGCAGAGGGGGAGAGAATGGCCCACATCTTTACTGGGGATTTCATAAAACGGAATGGGCAAGGCAGGATAAATAAGCTGAGTGAGTTTAGGGTGGGTAGTTTGAATAATTTCTTCAGGCTCTGGGCTTTAGAGGTGGTCTCTGTGGGGTGATTTAAGGCAGGGAGAGTATTTGGTGTGTGAGAGTTTGATAAAGGAGATGGTTGGGGGGGATAGGTTGGTTTATGTATCAAAGTTGCATTGGCATGGGGTCATTTGCTGCCTGTAGGAATTAGCTAGGCTTCCCAGGTGGCACTAGTGGTAAAGAACCCACCTGCCAATGCAGGAGACGTAAGAGATGCAGGTCAATCCCTGGGTTGGAAAGATCCCCTGGAGGAGGGCATGGCAACCCTCACCAATATTTTTGCCAGGAGAATCCAATGGACAGAGAAGCCTGGCGGGCTACATCCATAGGGTCACAAAGAGTCGGACACAACTAAAGCAACTGACCATGCAGTCTTAGGGAGGGTCAGTCCCTTCAAGATCAAGGCCCCAAAAGTTAGATCAAGAATTCAGAAAATAAAATGTAGTCAATACAAGAGTAAAAAGAGTAAACAGAAAAAAAAAAATCAGACCTCCTTAGTAATCAGAGAAGCATATTCCAATGGCGAGATACATTTTGATAACAAGTGAAAAGTTTTAAATGAATGGCAAAATGTCAACAAAATATAGGAAAATTGAAAATTCTGCCAGTGTGAGTGAAGCACTGATGCTAAATCGTTTTGGAGCACAGTTTGGCAGTATGTGGCAGTTCTTCATAGTGTTTATCCCAGGGAATTAGGATCTTAGAAAATTCAGTGAAAGAATAAAAGTATTACTTATGATAGGAAAAAGTGAGAAACAGGCTTAAATAGTCATGAGGGATTAGTTAAATAGGTTAACACATTGATGTAGTGGAATAATACAGTGTGGCTCTTAAATCGTCTTGGGGAAGAATATCTAACATGTAAGAAAATACACTGTGTAAGAGAAGGTTATTCTAAAACTGTATGCATAATATGGGCTTCCCTGGTGGCTCAGTCAGTAAAGAATCTTCCTGCAATGCGGGAGACCTGGGTTGGGAAGATCCCCTGGAGGAGGGCATGGTAACCCAGTCCAGTATTCTTGCCTGGAGAATCCCGTGGACAGAGGAGCCTTGTGGGCTACAGTCCATGGGGTCACAAAAGTCAGACACAACCGAGTGACTCAGCGCACAGCACATACATAGTATAAATGATCCTATTTGATTATTAAAAAGTGAGCATGTCTATGACCAAGTATATGTACGGTTATTTCTAGTTGGTGGGATTATGGAGATAATTTTCATGTCCTTTGTATTGCTGTAAATTTTCTACCACCAGCAGGTACAATTTTCAATTTTAAGAACAAAAGATCAGTGATGAGGGCAAGAAAGATAATGGTGGAAGGTCCGAGGTTTGGGTAATGACATGTCCTGGCAGTGATGACGGTGGAGGGCAGAGCACATCTCCCTGTCCCGACATGGCCCCTTTCTGGCTGTTTGACCCAGGGCCGGTCATCTCATCCCCTCTCAACCTTGTTAGGCAAAGTGAATGGATGTGCATTGAAAACTGTCAAGCAGACTCTAAATGTTGGTGATACCGTTACTGTATAAACCAAAACAAGTGTGCTTTCTAGATGCTCCGAAAAGTGATAACAGACAGCTGGGGTTGGGACTGTCTGGGGAAGGGGACAGCCTTGTACGTGTGATGCTCAGCCCCTCCTGCTCAGTGTCGGGCTCCCCCAACCCGTCTCTCTGCTTGAGGCAGGTCTGCACCCTGACCAAGGAAGACAATCGCTGCGTGGGCAAGATCCCTGAGGACGAGCAGCTGCATGTGCTCCCCCTGTACAAGATGGCCAGCACGGACGAGTTCGGCAGTGAGGAGAACCAGAATGCCAAGGTGGGCAGCGGGGCCATCCAGGTGCTCACCGCCTTCCCCCGCGAGGTCCGGCGCCTGCCCGAGCCTGCCAAGTCCTGCCGCCAGCGGCAGCTCGAAGCCAGGAAGGCGGCAGCCGAGAAGAAGAAGGTTCAGAAGGAGAAGCTGAGCACTCCTGAGAAGATCAAGCAGGAGGCCCTGGAGCTGGCTGGCATCACCGCTGACCCAGGTGTGTGGGGAGAGGGTGCCCAGCAGGGTTGGAACGGCGCTGTCGGGTCGGGGGGCCCTTACCATCCCTCTTCCTGCCTTGAGATAGAATTCCAGACAAAGTACTGGAATCTCTCAGCCATCTGAACTGTCAGTTTTGTCAGTCAGCGACAGAGGACTCCAGACCCGATGGGAGGCACCAGGGAGCCAAGTGCACGGAGGTCCCCCATCTTCCTGGAGGGCAGCTGAGTGTCCCCTAGCTCGCCTGCTCCCCTTGCAGCAGGGCAGCAGGGTCTTCGGTGTGGGGCAGCCCTGATCCCTGCAGCAGCTGGCACAGTGGTGCTTCAGTGAGGACAGGTTGGGGTCTGCTTGGGCTGGGGTGCCGAGGGCTCTGCCGGCCGCTCTCCCAGGGCTTCCTCGGGGCCAGGCCAAGCTGAGCGGCGCCAGGAGCAAGCCCAGCCTCACGCGTCTTGCCTGCCTGGCTGAGGAAACCTCTCAGGAGAAGAGGGAGCTTCTGCGGTGGTGGTTCTCTGTGCTCCTCTGTCTCACCTCCTGTCTTCCTCAGGCCTTTCTCTGAAGGGTGGATTGTCCCAGCAAGGCCTGAAACCCTCCCTCAAGGTGGAGCCGCAGAGCCCCTTCAGCTCCTTCAAGTACAGCGGCAACACGGTGGTGGAGAGCTACTCGGTGCTGGGCAGCTGCCGGCCCTCCGATCCGTACAGCGTGAACAGCGTGTACTCCTACCACTCCTACTATGCACAGCCTGGCCTGGCCTCCGTCAACGGCTTCCACTCCAAGTATGCGCTTCCGTCGTTCAGCTACTATGGCTTTCCATCCAGTAACCCGGTCTTCCCCTCTCAATTCCTGGGTGCTGGTGCCTGGGGGCACAGTGGCGGCAGCAGCAGTTTTGAGAAGAAGCCAGACCTCCACGCTCTGCACAACAGCCTGAGCCCGGCCTACGGTGGTGCTGAGTTTGCCGAGCTGCCCGGTCAGGCTGTTCCCACAGACACCCGCCACCCCGCTTCTCACCACCAGCAGCCTGCTTATCCAGGCCCCAAGGAGTATCTGCTTCCGAAGGCCCCCCAGATCCACCCAGTGTCCAGGGACCCCTCTCCCTTTGCACAGAGCTCCAGTTGCTACAACAGATCCATCAAGCAAGAGCCAGTAGATCCACTGGTCCACACTGAATCTGTATCCAGAGAGCCTGGCAAGATGGGCAAAACACCTTTGCCTGAGGCATCTCAGAACGGGGGTCCCAGTCATCTATGGGGACAGTACTCAGGAGGTCCAAGCATGTCCCCCAAGAGGACTAACAGCGTGGGTGGCAGCTGGGGTGTGTTCCCTCCTGTGGAGA
This sequence comes from Moschus berezovskii, assembly GCF_049115385.1. Lineage (NCBI taxonomy): Eukaryota > Metazoa > Chordata > Mammalia > Artiodactyla > Moschidae > Moschus > Moschus berezovskii. The sequence continues at coordinate 98,059,926 of NC_142470.1, forward strand.
GCCCTGCCGTTATCCCCGATAAGCTCGGTTCTTTTGGGGGCGCCTGCCTGACCCCTTCCCACTTCCCTGATGGCCAGCATCAGTGGGGGTTGTTTCCTGGCGAGGGACAGCAGCCAGCCCCCCAGCCTGGAGGACGGCTGCGAGGCAAGCCGTGGAGCCCCTGCAAGTTTGGAAGCAATGCCTCGGCCTTGGCTGGGCCCGGCCTGACTGAGAAGCCGTGGTCGGTAGGGGCAGGGGATTTCAGCTCCACTCTGAAAGGTGGTCCTGGATTCCAAGACAAGCTGTGGAGCCCCTTGAAAGGAGAGGAGGGGAGGATTCCAACCCCGGGGGCGAGCCAGCTGGACAAAGCCTGGCAGTCCTTTGGCATGCCCCTGGGCCCCAGTGAGAAGCTGTTTGGGGCCCTGAAGTCCGAGGAGAAGCTGTGGGATCCCTTCAACCTGGAGGAGGGGACGACAGAGGGGCCCCCGAACAAGGGGACGGTGAAGGAGGAGAAGGGCAGCGGAGGCGGCGCCGGTGGGGCGGAGGAGGAGGAGGAGCTGTGGTCAGACAGTGAACACAACTTCCTGGACGAGAACATCGGCGGCGTGGCCGTGGCCCCCGCTCACGGCTCCATCCTCATCGAGTGTGCCCGGCGGGAGCTGCACGCCACCACACCCCTCAAGAAGCCCAACCGCTGCCACCCCACCCGCATCTCGCTGGTCTTCTACCAGCACAAGAACCTCAACCAGCCCAACCACGGGCTGGCGCTCTGGGAGGCCAAGATGAAGCAGCTGGCGGAGAGGGCGCGGGCACGACAGGAGGAGGCCGCCCGGCTGGGCCTGGGCCATCAGGAGGCCAAGCTCTATGGGAAGAAGCGCAAGTGGGGGGGTGCCATGGTCCCCGAGTCCCAGCATAAGGAGAAGAAGGGGATGGTCCCCACCCGGCAGGCGCTGGCCATGCCCACAGACTCAGCGGTCACCGTGTCCTCCTACGCCTACACGAAGGTCACCGGCCCCTACAGCCGCTGGATTTAGGTGCCAGGATGCCAGGGAGCCAGCGTACCTCAGCGTCGGGCCCGGCCCGAGCTGCCTCTGTGGTGCTTTCGCCCTCACACTTGGGGGCGGGTTGGGGGTGCAGAAGTCTTTTTATCTATATATACATATATAGATACGCATATATATGTATTTATGGTCCAAACCTCAGAACTGACCCGCCCCTCCCTCCCCCCCTACCCCACTTCCCCAGCACTTTGAAGAAGAAACTACGGCTGTCGGGTGATTTTTTTCGTGATCTTAATATTTATATCTCCACATTGGGTTTTTTTTTCCTCCCTTGTTTGGGGGGCTTTTATTTTCTCTTGTTTTTAAAACTCTATCCTTGTATATCACAATAATGGAAAGAAAGTTTATAGTGTCCTTTCACAAAGGAGTAGTTTTAAATTCCATTTAAAATGTGTATTTATTGGATTTTTTTTAAGTGACAATTGTAATGGTAAAGGATCGGCAGGAAAGGCCAGAAGCACTCATTCCTGCCCAGTTGTGCTGGGCCCGGTGAGCCTGGCCCTCTTGGGAGATGACGAGGTTCTCTCAGCCATCGGCCCCTCATGAGCCAAGTGCAGGTTGTAGCCACCCACTGCATCCCCCTGACAGACACGCCTTCCCTTCAGGGGAGGGAGCCCTCAGGACAGCTTCTGTCCTCTTCAGTAGGATGGGAGAATCTGTAGAAAAACACCTGGGGTCCCTTTTCCAGTCACCGGCTTGGAGTCGGGTATGGGGGGCAGGTGCACCCCAGGCCAGGCACCTGAGATGCTGGCATAGATTTCCCCCAAAACCAGGTTGGAATTAGATAGCTTCAAGCTTGCTAGTCTCCACACTGAATCCTCTCTGTCCGTTAGCTATCAAGTCACGTGGTACCGTGGTCCCCTCGGCAGCACCTCGGGACGGAGCTGGAATCAAGAGGTTCTCAGGAGCCTTTTTCCACCAAGCTGACTAGCCAATGAATACTGGCTGAAGGAATTTGTCTTAGTGGCAGGTTTAAAAAAAAAAAAAAAAGCCTCCAAAGTCGATGCTGATACCGAAAAGGGCTACTGTATCTTTAAGAACAAGAAGTCGAACCCAAGCTGTGAAAAGCCGGCACAGAGCCTGGTGCTGTAGTGTTGTGCTGGGACTTCCTTGATCGGGCAGGCCGCACCCGCACCTGCGGGAACTCCGCACAGCAGTGTGACAGCAGTAACGCATCTCCTTATCCCTGGATTTCACGTTGGACAATGGTGCATGCCTCACACCTGAGCCCACCCCTCCATGCTATCACTTGAGGAGTGGGCCTACACTTAACAATTTTTAAATGCAAGAGTCCAACATTTTCAGCAGGTAGCTATGATTTTCCTCCCTAATTGGTGCCATTTCTCTATTTGGTCATTTTCTCCTTTCCTTCCTCCCCTCTCCACCCACTTGAACTTGCCCATTCTAAAATTCTGGTGCATTCGTTCAGTTCTTTGAAATGAGAATGTGGTGCTTAATTTTTTTGACATTTGTTGAGAGAGGTTGGGCCTGACAGGTAGGAAGCAACATTCTTCGACAGCAAGTCAGACTTTTTGGAGTGTTTGTTTTTCCTGTGGTATTAAGCAGAAATGATGTCCAGCTACCCATGTGGATGTATGTGGTGCGTGAGAGGCTTCATAAGGACACAGAGGGGAATATGGCCACACAGTGATTGACAGCCAAACCCTGAGATAAACATCAGATATTTATTGAGCAGTTTTATTCAGATGTGGGTCTTCATAAAATGAGTTTAACAATCAGATGACGATGCTAAAGGCAAGTTCCTGAGCTTCCAGGTGCCTTGTGTAAGAGCTGAGAATTGACCCGCTGGGTGTTTACTGTAACTGTTCCAGAAGCACTGGCGGAGAATCGCTGTGAGATGTCCTGAGCATTTATGTGGTCTGGTTTTAATTGTAAATAGTGAAAAAAAATTTTTAAGCACTTTTGCCTAGATTTAAACAGCAACTTGAAAAAAGTATGTTTTAACATGTAATTGTGGGAGAAATTGTAAATAGTAGCTGAATATTTAACGTGCTTTGTCTAGCCTTCACTTTTACCATATTCTGTAAAGTTGCATTTATTTTACAGGACAAAAATGAAATATTATTGCTTTTGAAATAAATACCCAAGAGCTTATCAGGATTTCGAATTATTCAGAACTCAGATTTATAGGAAAACCTCTGACTTTCAGTTTGACAAGCTAAAGGAAGCAGAGTCTTTAATGAGCATGCTGATTTTTCTAGTTTTGAGGAAAAGTTGGGTCCTTTAAATGCTATTTTGCTTAACGCATCAGTACTTTTATGCAGGTCTCATTTGACTCCGTGCTTAGGTAGATGCGGGGGTGCCTTGAAAACTTCATTTTAAATTATCTTAAACAAGAAATACAATATTTTACAAAACATTTGGAGAATGTGACTGTCTGTATGACCCGGGAAAGCCCCAGGTTGGCTGTTGGTTTGGAAGGTCCCGAGTGTAACCCAGGTGATTCTGATACTTGGCATGTATGGATCTCCTTGATGTGTGTTCAATAGACTCTTCCCCTCATCACCCTTTGGTAGCAAAGCCATTAGATGAAAGGAGAAACCAATTCAATCTAAAAGCATGTGATGTCTGTGCCCCCCAGCCCAAACAGCCTTTGGTTCATAAATTCTAGATTAGCAAATAGGCTGCTGAGAAGTGAGTCAAGAGGCAGTCTCCATTGGACGTCCCCATGCCCTCCAGAACGGTGTTTCAGAGATTAGGTGGTGCTGTTGCCATGCTCAAGCCCATGCTGATTTTTACACACTACATGTATAACCTACCTCAAATCTCAGTCATTAAATTAGCATGCTTTAGACGTATGTTTAAAAAGTAACTATGCACAGCTCTTTATCCCCTCTCCCTTGCTGCTGAAGGTTTCTTAAAGAGAAAAATCGAATTTTTATTTTTTACTGGCACTATCATTTTTTAAGTCCTAAAGATGATTAACAGACATTTTTATCATGAGAAGAAAAACAAAGCCATTGCGACTAAAGAACCTAACAGCATGACCAAGTTTTAGGAATAATAGTATAGCAACAGAAATGATGGAGTCCTCGAGTCATCTCCCCCAGTGTGCCCTGTCCACAGATGCCATCCACATGCAGTGCAGACAATTGGTTCTTCTTTTGTTTTCCCTGCCTTTTTTGCTTGCAAGGAAAGTACTTGCAAAGTTTTGTGCTAAGAAGTTTTTAAAATAAATCGCTTTGTGGCAGGTTCTCGCAAAATAACTGGTGCTAGCTCAAGAAACCATTATCTAACCATCAGAAATCTTGACTGAAGTGTTTCATGGCTTTTGAGGTTTCTTGTTTTTGTTGTTGTTTGGTGTGTTTTCTGGCAGGGCCTAGGTTTCCCACACTCTGGCTTCGTGGGTACTGCTTTGCCATCTCACTGAGATGACAGGTGCGCATGGAAAGAGATCATACCCGCCCCTCATGGTCCTTTCACCAGCCTCTCTTGGAAACAGTAGTTTGCAGAGCAAGGGACTTTAAAAGTGCTGAAGCGAGGAAAGAAGGAGCAGATCTTAATTGCTTTGTGTCTGACAGCAGTGGGTATGCGAGGATGGGCAACAGTGGGTAACCTGATTCCATTAAGAGAACCCAGCCAGGCCTCACGAAGTTGACCACCGCCAGATCTCACACCAGGGCAGTGCTGCGGAAAATTAAAATGACAGCCCCGACGTGCCTCAACCAATCTATTTCTTTTTGTTACTGAAGTGTGTTTTATGGACTAGGAAGCATTTTTATGAATTGAAATAGTCTAAATAAAATGGTGCTATGGTGTTTTAATGTGACTGTCCCTGATCCTGTCCTGCTGAGGTGCTATCAAGGTTCTGAAACCACAACCAACCAAAAACAAGGTGGGCTCCAGTCTCTCTTGGCTTCTTCCCCCAACCCCCTTTTGGTGCTGTCTCCTTAGACTTCTGTTTACGTGCTAGAACCTGCTCTGAGCAGTTTTTCTGTTTTGTTTTATTCTTCCCTTGTTGGCCAGACAGAAAGGCAAGTCTCGAAGGCAGCCAGCCCTCTTACTGGGGTGGGGAGTGGGCCTGCCTGGTTTGGAGGTGGCGGGCACGCTGGTTTCACATGTGTCCTCTTGGGTCTATCAAGAAAGGAAGCGTGAAGGGGTTTTGGGGGGATTCTTTAGAGGAAGGGGAGTCGGGTACTCCTGCGTCTTCTAATATGGCAGGCATTCTCATAGCCGACACACGTTTTCTCCTGCTGTCCAGGGTGCTGACTAGATGTCTCTGAGAGTTCCAAAGGTGCTCTGCAGGCCAGGGTGGCCCGGATGGGCCTCCTTCCTCCCCAGCACTGGCCAGGACCGTGGTGGGCAGGGGCCTCATTCCTTTGCTCCTCACAGCCTTTGCCCCAGCATTGCTTCTGCCTCTCATTGGTATTCCCACATGTTCAAACTAAAGGAAGGAGCTTTGCTCACTTGGTGCCACTGAGGCTGTTTTTAGTTGGTGCTATTCTAAATTTCTTCTTGGGTCCACAAAAGTTGATATTTTAAAAATTCAACAGGAAGCTCCATTTTGTGTCATCCACTGTCACAATAATTTTTTTTAAATACCTCAAAAACAGGACATCATGACAACTTTGGTAAAGTAGATTCCAGGAGGGTCTGATACATACAGGTTGTCTATTTGATGACCTACTTGACCTTGAAGAATCTGGGGTCATTTTATTTTTCATCCTTCAGTTAAAATGGCAGAATGCTTAAAGGAAGGACTGTGGTTGACTTATTGTTTCCTTTTAAGTTTTGCTTTTGAATAAAATGTGAATTTCCTATGCCCATCTCATTGAGCTTTTTCAGTCATTGTTGCTGTCATTTGAAATGACTCCCTCACAACGTTTTTTTATTAACCAGCTGCATCTGCTGTAGAACATGGCCAACTTCAACATACCCTGGACCAACCTGAATATTTTTTGAGGTGCATACCCCCAGCATAGGTTATACAGTCCTGCACGCACTCACACGCACAGGGAGAGTTTTTCCATGTGCGAGGCGCCGTTTTGGCACTCCCAGCCCTTCCTTCTGCAGAGCTGCCAACAAGAGAAAAGCAATAGGCTTCTTCCCTGAGCAGAGATTGCAGCACAGAAATGCAAGGTCTACAGTCGCTTTTTGCCTAAGAATCAGTGAGAATTGGCCTACTTCCTCGTTTGCTTCTCTTCTGATATCAGGGATGCTTTTTGTAGTGGTATTGTTTGCTCTCTTTTCTCATTTTGACTACCTGTCATTCAGGGATAACTCATCATTATCACATGAGGATTTTAAAAATTCTATTTGGCTCATTTGAATATTCAAATTTTCTTGGTTCCAGTACTTATTTTTCTTTTGAGGGGAAAAAAGGAGGAGAAAAACAGGAGTGATGTAATTTCTTTTTCATCTATTCTAATTAAAGAAACAAGGGCAGGTCGTATTGTGGCATATTAATACATTAGACTTAATCTAGAACCCCTGTAGCTTTTTGATGTGTTTTATTTCTTCTCTCTTTGAATTCCTGTTTGGTTACTTGGCTTCCAATGGAGGTGAACTTAACAACCATACTTGAATATTCCGTCTTGACTTTGTAACTGTGGCTACTTGAAATGAAGTTTATCTGGGGTTGATGGATGAATGGTAGATTTTTGCAATGTCTCAAGGCAATAGGATGTGTATTATTAAACTGTAGATATTCTTAGTACAGTAAATTTATGCTGATAATTTTATTTTGTATAATTTTTACTTTTTTGTTAATATTTTTTCCTCCCACTTTATTGGTTTGCCTCCTGAGCTACCCTCCTTGCCCTCCCTTCTCCCCCAGTGTTTCAGCAGATTTAATTTAGGGTGCCTAGAAATTGCAAGTATGTATCCTTTTTTGATTTGTATTTTATTATAATTTACACAAACAACTGGGTTTGTGAACTGTATTACTCCTGGTATCTTTAAAATATTGTGGGTGTTTTAATAAATTTTATATTTATTTTTTGCACTCAAATTCTGTGTGGCTTCTTTTTCCCCACCTTGAATTGGGCCCAGATTGTGGTATTTAAGGTTCCCTATAATCCCACTGAGGTCCAACTCTCAGATCCATACATAACTACTGAAAAAGCCATAGCGTGCAATCCCACTACAAGAGAATCACATACTATTGATCACAAACATTTTCGGAGTACTTAAATATAACCATTTGGGTGTATAACTTTTTAAATGGAATAAAACAATAATACTCTTCTCTTCGTGGATCATAACCTTATGAGACTTGTGTAACTCAGTGAAGCTATGAACCATGACGTGCAGGGCCACCCAAGACAGACAGGTCATGGTGAAGAGTTCTGACAAACGTAGTCCACTGGAGAAGGAAATGGGAACCCACTCCAGTATTCTTGCCTGGAGAAGCCCATGTACAGGATGAAAAGGCAAAAAGATATGACACCAGAAGATGAGGCCCCAGGTTGGTAGGTGTCCAGTATGCTACTGGGGAAGAGCAGAGGGCAGTTGCTAATAGCTCCAGAAAGAATCATGTGGCTGGGCCAAAGCAGGAGCGGCACTCATTAGTGGATGTGTCTGGTGGTGAAAGTAAAGTCCAGTGTCGTAAGGAACAATACTGCAAAACAACCTGGAATGTTAGGTCCATGAATCAAGGTAAATTGGCTGTGGTCAAGCAGGAGATAGCAAGAGTGAACATCGACATCTTAGGAATCAGTGAACTAAAATGGATGAGAATGGGAGAATTTAATCCATATGACCCCTATACCTACTACTGTGGGAAAAATTCCTTAGAAGAAATGGAGTGGCCCTCACAGTCAACAAGAGTCCAAAGTGCAGTCTCAAAAAACAACAGAATGATCTTGGTTAGTTTCCAAGGCAAATCATTCAACATCACAGTAATCCAAGTCTATGCCACAACCACTGACGCTGAAGAAGCTGAGGTTGACCGGTTCTGTGAAAACGTACAAGACCTTCTCGAAATAACACCAAAAAAAGATGTCCTTTTCATTATAGGGGATAGGAATGCAAAAGTAAGAAGTCAAGAGATACCTGAAATAACAGGTAAGTTTGGTTTTGGAGTACAAAATGAAGAAGGGCAAAGGCTAACAGTTATGTCAAGAAAGTATGCTATAGCGAACACCCTTTTCCAACAACCCAAGAGAAAGCTCCACACGTGGCCATCACCAAATGGTCAATACCATAATCAGATTATGTTCTTTGCAGCCAAAGGTGGAGAAGCTCTATATAGTCAGTAAAAATGAGACTTGGAGCTAAGTGTGGCTCAGATCATGAGCTCCTTGTTGCAAAATTTAGGCTTAAAGTGAAGAAAGTAAGCAAAACCACTAGGTCATTCAGCTATGACCTAAATCAAATCCCTTATGATTATACAGTGGAAGTGACAGATAGATTCAAGGGATTAGATCTGACAGAGTGCCTGAAGAACTATGGACGGAGTTCATAGTTCTTGTACAGGAGACAGTGACCAAAACCATCTCCAAGAAAAAGAAATGTAAAAAGACTAAGTGGTTGTCTCAGGAGGATTTACTGAGGAAAGAAGAGAAGTGAAAAGCCAGGGAGAAAGGAAAAGATACAGCCAAGAGAATGCAGAGTTCCAGAAGATAACAAGGAGAGAGAAGGCTTTCCCTGATGAACAATGCAAAGAAATAGAGGAAAACAATAGAATAGGAAAAACTAGAGATCTCTTCAAAAAAAATTGGAGGCTTTAAGGGAATATTTCATGTGAGGATGGGCATTATAAAGGACAGAAATGGTAGGACCTAACAGAAACAGAAGAGGTTAAGAAGAGATGGCATAGGACTATACAGGAAAGGTCTTAATGACTCATACATCCACGATGGTGTGGTGACTCACCTACAGCCAGACATCCTGGAATGTGAAATCAAGTGGGCCTGAGGAAGCATTACTACGAACAAAGCTAGTGGAAGTGATGGAATTCCAGCTGAGCTATTTAAAACCCTAAAAGATGATGCTGTGAAAGGGCTGCACTCAATATGTCAGCAAATTTGGAAAACTCAGCAGTGGCCACAGGACTAGAAAAGGTTAATTTTCATTCCAATCCCAAGGAAGAGTCACGTCAAAGAATGTTCAAACTACCATAAAATTTATTTCATTTCACATGCTAGCAAGGTTATACTCAAAATCCTTCAAACTAGGCTTCAGCAGTGGTTGAACCAAGAACTTCCAGATACACAGAGTTTAGAAATGTCAGAGGAACCAGAGATCAAATTGCTAACATTTGTTGGATTATGAAGAAAACAAGGAAGTTCCAGAAAAACATCTGCTTCATTGACTAAGCTAAAGCCTTTGTGTAGATCACAACAAACTGTGGAAAATTCTTTAAAGAGGTGGAAATACCAGACCATCTTACTTGTTTCCTGAGAAACCTGTATGCAGGTAAGAAGCAACAGTTAGAACGGGACATGGAACAATGGACTGGTTCCAAACTAGGAAAGGAGTACATCAAGGCTGTATATTGTCATCCTACTTATTTAACTTATAGACAGAGTACGTCATGCGAAATGATTGAAGTTTGAATCAATATTGCTGGGAGAAATATAAACAACCTCAGATGTGCAGATAATACCACTACAATGGCAGAAGGTGAGAAGCAAATAAATAGCCTCCTGATGAGGGCGAAAGAGAATGAAAAAACTGGCTTGAAACTCAACTTTCAAAAAACCAAGATCTTAGCATCTGGTCCCATCACTTCATGGCAAATAGATGGGCAAACAATGGAAACAGTGATAGACTTTATTTTCTTGGGCTCCAAAATCACTGCAGACAGTGATTGCAGCTGAAATTAAGATGCTTACTCCTTGGAAGAAAAACTATGATGAACCTAGACAACATGTTAAAAAGCAGAGACGTCACTTGGCTGACAAAGGTCTGTATAGTCAAAGCTATGGAATTTCCAGTTCAGTTCAGTTCAGTCGCTCAGTCGTGTCCGACTCTCCACGACCCCATGAATCACAGCACGCCAGGCCTTCCTGTCCATCACCAACTCCCAGAATTCACTCAAACTCATGTCCATCAAGTCGGTGATGCTATCCAGCCATCTCATTCTCCGTCATCCCCTTCTCCTCCCGCCCCCAACCTTTCCCAGCATCAGAGTCTTTTCCAGTGAGTCAACTCGTCGCATGAGGTGGCCAAAGTATTGCAGTTTCAGCTTTAGCATCAGTCCTTCCAATGAACACCCGGGATTGATCTCCTTTAGAATGGACTGGTTGGATCTCCTTGTAGTCCAAGGGACTCTCAAGAGTCTTCTCCAGCACCACAGTTCAAAAGCATCAATTCTTCGGCGATCAGCTTTCTGTAGTCATGTACAAATGTGAGAGTTGGCCCATAAAGAAGGTTGAGTACTGAAGAATTGATGCTTTGGAATTGTGGTGTTGGAGAAGACTCTTGAGAGACCGTTAGGCAGCAAGGAGACCAAACTAGTCAATCCTAAAGGAAATCAACCCTGAATGTTCATTGGAAGGACTCTTGCTGAAGCGAAAACTCCAATACTTAGGCCACCTGATGGGAAGAGCCGACTCATTGGAAAAGACCTTCATGCTGGGAAAGATTGAAGGCTAAAGGAGAAGGAGGCAGCAGAGAATGAGATGGTTAGATAGCATCAATGACTCAATGGACATGAATTTGAGCAAACTCCAGGAGATAGTGGAGGGCAGAGGAGCCTGGCATGCTACATGGCATGTCCATGGGGTTGCAAAGAGTTGGACTAGACTTGGCAACTGAACTGAAACATAAAATTATATTGTAATCTTTTTTCACTTAACACATCTTCAAGTGTCAGTAATACAGAACTATAGTTGACCCTGAGCAACTCCAGGGTTAGGGGCACCAACCCTCCGCACAATCAAAGATCTTCAGATTATTTACTAATCCACCCTTGTATCTGCGGTTCCCCAGTATCTGAGGTTCCACATCTACCAACTCAGTAAACTTGGATCCTGCAGGACCGTAGTATTTACCATTGAAAAAAATCTGTATATAAGGGGACCTGTGCAGTTCAAACCCATGCTGTTCAAGAGTCTTCTTAAAGAGTTGCTTAGTAATAGCATGGTGTAGATTTACTCATCCACATATATCATTGAACTCTTAAGATTCAAACTGGTTTCAATTACGCATTGAACTAATCTAAATCTGCCTTCATCCAATTTCCACCAAATTTCTTTCTACTCGAAGAAGCATCTCAATTAATCTCTCAAAACCACATGATTTCATCGTTAATTCCCTGAACTTTCTTCTGACAAAGCTTCAGACCCTGTCCTACCCCCACCATACCCCTGTTGGCAACTAGAGCATCTTTCATTACAGTGAGTCCTCTGGAAATGGACACTGTTCCAGATGGGATCTGGCTGATCTAAACCAAGCACAGAGGCACCACAGAGTCCCACCATCTGGACACACCATTTTTATTAACACACACCGAAGTTTATTAGCTTTGTAAGCAGCTGAGTCATTCTGAGGGCTATGTGGCTCAGCAGAAGGAACATGGATCCCTCACTTCCCCACTGTGTGACGTGAGATGAGCTGTTTCATCTCCCTATGTAATTTTCTTGGTCTATAAAGTAGCTAATATCACCACATAAGATTGGTGTGAGCTTCGAAAAACAATACTACAGTAGAAGGACCAGGCATTTGAGACGTGGCTGGTATAGAAGCTGTCATTACTACTCTGCGCATGTACAAAGCTTTAAGTCACTAAAGAGTCCAAAACTTAGTTGTCGACCATGGAGTGACTTCTTGTGTGAATTACTGCCAAGACAGGCTCCCCAGCTCTAGCCTTTATGCAATTCATTTTGTGTTTTACACATGGCATTCAAAGCTGAACCGTCCTGGATGGACTGTTTAACCCATCCTCCCTGCCAGTGTTAAGTCTTAATTTTGTCAATATTGTCTAAGCCTACAAAGCTATGCAAGCTTGCTCAACAACCTTATCACAAGTTCTGCTGATGTTCTTGTAGACTTCTTAACCTAAAAGAGCTGTTAGTCATTTTATGTCTCCCAGTGTACTCTGAAAACAATAGGCACTCATCGTCCTATAAGAAGAAATGAATGAATACCCTTAGTGAGCGGGGGAGGGGCGGTCAGCTAAAATACATTCAACACATGGAATTCAGCGCACATTCTCATCAGAGACACAAGGACACCACAGAAGATATAAGAGGACCACACACAGGAGACACTAGAGCAGACATAATCAAAGCTCCATCAAAATCTAGATCCTCCCAATGCCATCCCGACTCCCACCTGCAGAAGCCTTGGCAGATACTACCTCTCCTCCTCTTCCAAGAAGCCCAAACCCAGGCCCAATCCCCCTTCCTTCCCCTTCAAACATCATCCTCTATTTTGTCTTTTTTCCTCACATGCATTGATTCCTACTCCTTGGGACTACTCTCCTCCCCCTGACCCGACATTTTCTCTGCCTTTGCATCCTTTGCTCTGCCTCTGGGACATGCCTCCTCAACTATCCTCTTTCTGCAGCCCCTCCCTCACCATGCTTTCAGGACCATCTCCTGACGCTGCTCTTCCTTCAAGTCACCACTTTTCTCCCCACTTCCTATCACCACCACGTTTCTGCAGGTATAGACAACCTCCTGGTTTCAACATCAACACTACTCACTCACTGTATGTCCCTCCAGAAAGAGCTGTCTTCCAGGCCCATGATTCTGTCTTCACTGATCTCTCAAAAGCCTCCACTCCTGGAATGCGTTAATACCACCGGTGACATCCCATTATCCCAGAAGCTTAAAGCCCCCCGCTCTTCTCATGGCCCCTCATGTCCTTTAAACATAGATGCTCCCCACTCCCCCGCCCAAGAGAACAGGTTCAAGCCTCGCTATGACTCGGCTTTCCCTCAGAGGCCTTGTTCAACCACCGGGCCTCAACTATGACCCTAATGCCAGAGTTGTATCTAGTAGCTCTGGATGGCTGTTTGGCAGGGCCGAAGTCTTAACACATCTGAAACTGACCTCTTGGTACTTCCCTGGTGAAGAGTCTACCTTCCAATGCAGGGGACACAGGTTCAATCCCTGGCAGGGGAGCTAAGAGCCTGCATGCCACAGTGCCACAGGGCAACTGAGCCTGTGTGTGGCCACTAAAGAAAGCGTGTGTGCCACAGCAAAGACCCAACGCAGCCAAATGTTTTTTTAGATTGCTAATAATAATAATAAAATTAGCCTCTCAAGCCTCTGTCATATTTTCCTCTGGCTGTTGATGGCCCCGTCATTCTACTGGTCACATCCTGACACCTGCCAAGGTTGGATTTTACCTTAGTGTCCTCAATCCTGCTTCCCCTTTCCATGATTAGTTGCCCAGGCTGCATACTCTCATAGACTAACATGTGGGCCTTGATCATTGTCGTAGACTCCCCACAGCCAGGAGAGGACCACAGCGGGGCCTTCTAAAGCCAGGGGCCCAGGCAGAGGCCTCTCACATTTTGGCCTAAAAAATGAGAACTTTCAGGAAGTTTAAGTGACTTTCACAAGACCATCAGCTAGGAAGTGGCAGAACCCAGACTCAAACCAGATGTCTGATACAAAAGCCTATGCCCTGTGCAAATATACCCTGGCTTCTTCTGTGCCTGAAGAAACATGTATCCAAGGGATACATATTGTTCTCGCTGTCAGGAATCTACCCGCAAGCTGAGCTTAAGGCGTGGCTGGCAGCCTGAGGGTCTACGAGCACAAGAGACATAGGACAAGATGACTCAGCAGGAAGACGAGCTTCTCAGAGCTTTTCAACAGGTATCACATGTGAAAGTCTGCACTCGAGCCCCGATTTTATCTTTGCACTCACCCCGCTGAAAACAATCTCCTTATCCAGATAATCTTCCTTCAACCAAAAGAGATGATACTATTTCCCAATAACACTCTTCAATGCTCTCCACTTGGCATAGCCCTCAGGGGAAGGTGCAGCACCCTAATGCTGTCAGAGGCCCTGCAGGACCTGGCCCCAGCTCACTCTTGGTCTGACAATCTCCTCAGTGGCCCCGCTCTCTCCAGCCAAGTGGCTTCTCACACATGAAGGTGATTTCAGGCTAATGGGAAGGCAAATAACACCACCATAAACTCCTTTCAAAATCCTTAAAATATTTACATAAACTATAAAACTACTCCAAAGAAACTATCAAAAAGATCAACAAGGTTTTACTCAAGAAAGTGAATACAGTCAAGTTATCTGAAACCAAAGATAAACTTTTACTGCACAGTCATATCTGACTCTTTGCGACCCTATGGACTATACAGTCCATGGAATTCTCTAGGCCAGAATACTGGATTGGATTGCCGTTTCCTTCTCCAGGGCATCTTTCCAACCCAGGGATTGAATCCAGGTCTCCCACATTGTGGGCGGATTCTTTACCAGCTGAGCCACCATGCAATTCTAAAGAATATCATTCAGTTCAGTTCAGTTCATTTGCTCAGTCGTGTCTGACTCTTTGCAACCCCATGGACTACAGCATGCCAGGCCTCCCTGTCTGTCACCAACTCCCGGAGTTTACCCAAACTCATGTCCACTGAATTGGTGCTGTCATCCAACTATCTCATCCTCTGTCATCCCCTTCTCCTCCCCACTTCAATTTTTCCCAACATCAGGGTCTTTTCAAATGAGTCAGTTCTTCGCATCAAGTGGCCAAAGTATTGGAGTTTCAGCTTCAACATCAGTCCTTCCAATGAACACCAGGACTGATCTCCTTTAGAGTGGACTGGCTGGATCTCCTTGCCATCCAAGGGACTCTCAAGAGTCTTCTCCAACACCACAGTTCAAAAGCATCAATTCTTCAATGCTCAGCTTTCTTTATAGTCCAACTCTCACATCCATACATGACTACTGGAAAAATCATAGCCTTGACTAGATGGACCTTTGTTGACAAAGCAATGTCTCAGCTTTTTATATGCTGTCTAGGTTGGTCATAACTTTCCTTCCAGGGAGCAAATATCTTTTAATTTCATGGCTGCAATCAGCATCTGCAGTGATTTTGGAGCCCAGAAAAATAAAGTCTGTCCCTGTTTCCACTCTTTCCCCATCAATTTGCCATGAAGTGATGGGACAAGATGCCATGATTTTAGTTTTCTGAACATTGAGCTTTAAGCCAACTTTTTCAATCTCCTCTTTCACTTTCATCAAGAGGCCCTTTTGTTCTTCACTTTCTGCCATAAGGGTGGTGTCATATGCATATCTGAGGTTATTGATATTTCTCCCATCAATCTTGATTCCAGCTTGTGCTTCTTCCAGCCCAGCGTTTCTCATGATGTACTCTGCATATAAGTTAAATAAGCAAGGGGACAATACACAGCCTTGACATACTCCTTTTCCTATTTGGAACCAGTCTGTTGTTCCATGTCCAGTTCTCACTGTTGCTTCCTGACCTGCATACAGATTTCTCAAGAGACAGGTCAGGTGGTCTGGTATCCCCATCTCTTTCAGAATTTTCCACAGTTTACTGTGAGCCACACAGTCAAAGGCTTTGGCATAGTCAATAAAGCAGAAATAGATGTTTTCCTGGAACTCTCTTGCTTTTTCCATGATCCAGTGGATGTTGGCAATTTGATCTCTGGTTCCTCTGCCTTTTCTGAAACCAGCTTGAACATCTGGAAGTTCACAGTTCACGTATTGCTGAAGTCTGGCTTGGAGAATTTTGATCATTACTTTACTAGCGTGTGAGATGAGTGCAATTGTGCAGTAGTTTGAGCATTCTTTGGCATTGCCTTTCTTTGGGATTGGAATGAAAACTGACCTTTTCCAGTCCTGTGGCCACTGCTGAGTTTTCCAAATTTGCTGGCATATTGAGTGCAGCACTTTCACAGCATCATCTTTCAGGACCTGAAATAGCTCAACTGGAATTCCATCACCTCCACTAGCTTTGCTCGTAGTGATGCTTCCCAAGGCCAACTTGACTTCACCTTCCAGGATGTCTGGCTCTAGGTAAGTGATGACACCATCATGATTATCTGTGTTGTGAAGATCTTTTTTGTCTGGTTCTTCTGTGAACTCTTACCACCTCTTTTTAATATCTTCCTCTTCTGTTAGATCCATACCATTTCTGTCCTTTATTGAGCCCATCTTTGCATGAAATGTTCCCTTGGTGTCTCTAATTTTCTTGAAGAGATCTCTAGTCTTTCCCATTCTATTGTTTTCCTTTATTTCTTTGCACTGATCATTGAGGAAAGCTTTCTTATCTCTCCTTGCTATTCTTTGGAATTCTGCATTCAAATGGGTATATCTTTCCTTTTCTCCTTTATTTTCACTTCTCTTCTTTTCACAGCTATTTGTAAGGCCTCCTCAGACAGTCATTTTGCTTTTTTGCATTTATTTTTCTTGGGGATGGTCTTGATCCCTGTCTCCTGTACAATGTCATGAACCTCCGTCCATAGTTCATCAGGCACTCTATCTATCAGATCTAGTCCCTTAAATCTATTTCCCACTTCCACTGTATAATCATGAGGGATTTGATTTAGGTCATACCTGAATGGTCTAGTGGTAAGGCAATAAATGAGGTGATATTATGGTATAAACAAGGAAAAATGAATTAACATTTTGTTTTTAAATTAATAAATTTTATTTATAGTGAGGTTTTGTTGTTCAGTTGTTGTGTCCAACTCTTTGCAACCTCATGGACTGCAGCACACCTGGCTTCTCTGTCCTTCACCAACTCCTGGAGTCTACTCAAACTCACATCCATTGAGTCAGTGATGCTATCCAAAACAGTCTCATCCTCTGTCACCCCTTCTCCTCCTGCCCTCAGTCTTTCCTAGCATCAGGGTCTTTTCCAATAAGTCAGCTGTTCACATCAGGTGGCCAAAGTATTGGAGCTTCAGCTTCAGCATCAGTCCTTCCAATGAATAATCAAAGTTGATTTACTCTAGGATTGACTAGTTTCATCTCCTTGCTGTTCAAGGGACTCTCAAGAGTCTTCTCCAGCACCACAATTCAGAAACATCAATTCTTCGGTACTCATCTGTCTTTATGGTCCAGCTCTCTCATCATACATGACTACTGGAAAAACCATAGCTTTCACTATACAGACCTATGTTGGCAAAATGATGTCTCTGCTTTTTAATATGCTGTTTAGCTTTTTCTTCCAAGGAGCAAGCATTTTTTTACTTCATGGCTGCAATCACCGTCCGCATTGATTTTGGAGCCCAAGGAAAAAAGGCTGTCACTGTTTCCATTCTCTCCCCATCTATTTGCCATGAAGTGATGGGACTGTATGCTATGATCTTAGTTTTTTGAATGTTGAGTTTCAAACCAACTTCTTCACTCTCCTCTTTCACCCTCATCAAGAGGTTCTTTAGTTCCTCTTCACTCTCTGCCATTAGAGTGGTGTCATCTGCATATCTGATGTTGTTGATATTTCTCCTGGCAATCTTGATTCCAGCCTGTGCTTCATCCAGCCTGGCATTTCACATGATTTACTCTGCATATAAGTTAAATAAGCAGGGTGACAATATTCAGCCTTGATGTACTTCTTTCCCAATTTGGAACCAGTCCGTTGTTCCATGTCTAGTTCTAACTGTTGCTCCTTAACCCACAAACAGGTTTCTCAGGAGATAGATAAGATTGTTTGGTATTCCCATCTCTTGAAGAATTTTTCAGTTTGTTGTGATCCACACAGGCAAAGGCTTTAGCATTTTAGAGAGGTTTTAGGTTTATAGAAAAACGGAGTACTAAGTAGAGAGTTCCCATATACTCCCCTCCTATTTTCCCTATTGTTAACAGTTTGCATTAGTCTGGTACATTTGCTATGACAGATGAGTCAATATTGATATAAAAGTATGAACCAAAGTCTGCAGTTTACATTAGGCATCACTCTTTGTCCCGTACACTCAAAGCGCTTTAACAAATGTGTGATGACACGTATGCACCATTACAGCTTCCTACAGAATAGCTTCACTGCCCTAAAAAGCCTCTCTGTGCCACCTGTTCATCCTTATTTCCCCTCCAACCCCTGCCAATCTCTTATCTTGTTTCACTGGTGTCTCCATAGTTCTGCCTTTTCCAGAACTCCGTATAGTTGGAATCCCACAATGTGCAGCCTTTTCAGGCTGGCTTCTTTCGCTCACAGTGTGCATCTGAGGTTCCTCATGTGTTTTTGTGGCTTGGTAGTTCATTTCTTTTTATTGCTGGAATTGACACATTTTGATTGCATGAACATGTATTTTGGAAAAGGGAGGGAAGAGAGTGGTTTCTGTGGGTGTGAACTGAAGTGTTTGGTATGGACAGAGCGCCAGGCCTGAGGAAGCTCAGGGCACCGAGGAGTAGAGCCAGGAGTGGGGCAGGGGCAGGCCAGCGAGAAGATGCGGCGTGAGGTTTGTGTGCTGATGGCGTGCTCCTGGTGGCTGGGGGAGCCCTAAGAAGCACTGCAGAGAGACTTCAAGTCAGAGGCAGCCTGGAGTCCCCAGGCGGGGTCTCTGTTTTCAGCGAGCACTTGGGGAGGTCTTTCACTAGAAGCCCACGTTGTTGGTCTAAGTTCTAACAATTATAGTTACTCTTTTTAACAATAAAGCACCTTCAGATTAGCACACTTTATTTTTTTTTGTAATTAATTTATTTTTTATTGGAGGCAAATTATTTTACAATATTATATTGGTTGGTTTTGCCATACATTGAAATGAATTTGCCCCAAGATTAGCACACTTTAAAATTACTTACACTTTAATAAACATTACACTCTGCAGGCAAATTAGTACCAAATCAGCCCATGACATGTATGCTCAGCAGCATGCTTTTATTATTTTTTTAAATTATTACTATTATTTGAGCTACAGTGGTTTTTCCCCTTGGCTTCTGTTTACTTAGCAGTTTAATTTTTTTTTCTTTATTATTTTATCTTTTCTATTGCTACTGAGCAATTTTTAAGACCTTTTTTTTACCGTAAAATGTACATCAAATCAAGTTAACAGTTTTAACTGTTTCCACATGTGTATTTCAGTGGCATTATTATTACAGTACCCTCATATTGTAGTTCAATCTCCACCATCCATCCCCAGAACTTTTTCATCATCCCAAACAAAAACTCCATGCCCACAAAACAATAACTCCTCATCTGCCTCCCTCCTACCTCCTAGCAACCACCTTTCTACTTTCTCCCTCTATGAATGTGACTACTTAGGTTCCTCTTACCGGTGGAATTATACAATAGTTGTCCTTCTGTTTCTGGCCTAATTCACTTTGTATTAATGTCTTAGAGATACATCCATGGAATAGAAAGTGTCAAAATTTCACTCCTTTTTAAGGCCAAATAATATTCTGTGTTATGTAGAGTCACACATGACTTACCGCCTGAGCAACGACAAATATGCACACTACGTTTCATTAACCGCATACTTTCGTGAATTCTGCATCTTTGGCTCTGGCTTTGAGCTCCTTCATGCTGCTAACTACCCTTTCCCACCATACACCTCTTTAAACTGTACATTTGAAATAAAATCCTCATAATAAAATGTAAGGATGAAGAAATAGACATATTTCAATCCTGTCATTCTGTGTGGCCACTTGGAAATGCCTTGTATGTTAGAACTTTTCAGTTGAAGACAAATTAAACCCACTAGAATCAGTCCTGAAAAAAAAAGATAAAGATGTAATTGCAGTTTCTGGAATTCATTGTGAAAAGACACTTTCATGAATCTCTGCCAGACTTAGTCATTTGTTTGTTCTCTTCCTATTGGAATTCTTCTTTTTCCATAAGTTATGACTAAAGATTGACATATCTGTCTGTACTGTCAACTGAAAGTGAATATGCAATGAAAATATTTTTGACAAATTTCCAGAAATTAAAGACATAAAAAATAAATTGTAATGTTATTTTTTATTACCATGATAAACCAACATGTAGGTATAAATTTGCCCTCTTTCTAAAAGGCATATATTACTATAATTTAAAAGTATTAATCCATTTTTTCTCTTTTGTGCTGTAATTTTACTTTTTTTTTTTTTACATTTTCTTCCAAATATAAAATACTTCTAAGTTTTATATGTACAAATGTATGTATATGTAGCGGATTAAATAATGTACACTTATTACTACAAAAGTAATATGCCACAATGACTAATGGTTGTGAAAGCTATGAATTACACAAAGTCAATTGTTGATAATTTACAAAAAACTTTAAATTTAATGACAGTTAATACAAAGATTGAAAGACAGTGTTAGTTGGGTAACCTTAGAAAGAACTTACATTCTTTCTGAGCTGAAAGAATATTCTTAGTAAGCTTCGATCCAAACCTAATAAGGAATATAATGAGAAAGAAACTGTCGAAAAAAATTAACTATTCATTTTATTTTACTAATCTGACTTAAAACAGTGGTCTTTATAAAAAAAATACTTTAAATAAAAAATTTATACTCTCATGATTTTAAAATAACGTGGGATTTCCCTGGTGGTTCAGTGGTTAAGAATCCACCTGTGAGTGCAGGTTTGATCCCTGGTCCAGGAAAATTCCACATGTCACAGGGCAACTAAGCCCATGCATCCCAACTACTGAGCCCATGTGCTATACTTACTGAAGCCTGTGTTCCAGAGCCTGTGCTCTGTAACAAGAGAAGCCATGCAATAAGAAGCCCATGCATCGCAACTAGAGAGTAGCCCCTCTACCTGCCACAACTAGAGAAAGCCTACACGAAGTAACAAAGACCCACCATAAATAAAAATAAATAAATGAAATAATGTGAAGCACAGAAATGAGATTAAATCTTAATTCTAATCTTTATAGAATTGTTTTGGACTAACATTCGTAACTTTGGACATGCTAATATTTAAGAACTAAATTAATTTTATTTAGTTACATTTAGGTCATGAGGCTTTCAAGAGAAAATACTATTTGGGAATTCTGTACATTACATTTGGATGAATTAAAACATCATCAATATACATTTCTACCTCAAAACATTACGAGGAGAAAAAAACTCCAAGATTTTGTAACATTATCCATGTTCAGTGAGCTTCAATTCAAACATAATAAAGAATATGATAAAAAGAGAAACTGTTGGAAAAAGTTCTCATTTGTTTTACTAAACTGACTTCTATACAATGGCCTTTATAAAAATGCTTTAAATTGTTGTTTGTTGTTCAGTTGCTAAGTCATGTCTGCCGCTTTGTGACCCCATGAACTTCAGCATGCCAGGCTTACCGTTCTTTCACAATCTCCTGGAGTTTGCTCAAACTCATGTCCGTTAAGTCAGCCATCCAACCATCTCATCCTCTGTTACTCCCTTCTCCTGCCCTCAATCTTTCCCAGCATCAGGATATTTTCCAAATGAATTAGCTCTTTGCATCAGGTGTCCAAAGTATTGGAGCTTCAGCATCAATGCTTCCAATGAATATTCAGGATTGATTTCCTTTAGTGTTGACTGATTTGATCTCCTTGCAGTCCAAGGGACTCTCAAGGGTCTTCTCTAGCACCACAACTTGAAAACATCAATTCTTCGGTACTCAGCCTTCTTTATGGTCCAGCTCTCACATCCATACATGACTACTAGAAAAACCACAGCTTTGACTGTATAGAACTTTATCAGCAAAGTGATGTCTCTGCTTTTTAATATGCTATCTAGATTTGTCATAGCTTTTCTTCCAAGCCTTTTAATTTCATGGCTGCAGTCACCATCCATAGTGATTTTGGAGCCTAAGAAAATTAAGTCTGTTACTGTTTCTATTCTTTCCCCATCTATTTGCTATGAAGTGATGGAACTGGATGCTATGGTCTTAGTTGATTTTTTTTTTTTAATGTGTCGAGCCAGCTTTTTCACTCTCCTCTTTCACCCTCATCAAGAGGCTCTTTAGTTCCTTTTTGCTCTCTGCCATTTAGAGTGGTATCATCTACATATCTGAGGTTGTTGATATTTCCTCAGCAGTCTTGATTCCAGCCCAGCATTTTGCATGATGTACTCTGCATATAAATTAAATAAACACGGTGACAATTTATAGCCTTGACGTACTCCTTTCCCAATTTGGAACCAGTCTGTTGTTCCATGTCTATTTCTAACTGTTGCTTCTTGATTTGAATAGAGGTTTCTCAGGAGACAGGTAAGGTGGTCTGGTATTCCCATCTCTAAGAACTTTCCACAGTTTGTTGTGATCAACACAGTGTAATCAATGAAGCAGAAGTAAACGTCTTTTTGGAATTCCCTGGATCATCCCTATGATCCAGCAGATGTTGGCAATTTGATCTTTAGTTCCTCTAAATCCTTTTACTAAATCCAACTTGTATATCTGGAAGTTCTTGGTTCACATACAGCTGAAGCCTAGCTTGAAGGATTTTGAGTATAACCTTGTTAAGCATATAAAATGAGTACACTTTTTCCGTAGTTTGAACATTCTTTGGCATTACTCTTCTTTGGGATTGGAATGAAAACTGACCTTTTCCAGTTCTGTGGCCACTGCTGAATTTTCCAAACTTGCTGGAATATTAAATGCAGTACTTTAACAGCATCATCTCTTAGGATTTGAAATAGCTCAGCTGGAATTCCATCACCTCTACTAACTTAATTCATAGTAATGCATCCTAAGGCATGCTTCACTTCACACTCCAGGATATCTGGCTCTAGGTGAGTGACCATACCATGGTGATTATCTGGGTCAGTAAGATCTTCTTTGTATAGTTCTTCTGTGTATTCTTGCCACCTCTTCTTAAAATCTTCTGCTTCTGTTAGGTCCTTGCCATTTCTGTCATATATATATATATATATATATATACATATATTTACCTATACATATTTTTTAATGAGCCATTTGAGAATTCATTGCAAACATCAGGACACTTTCCTCTAAGTCCTTCTGCCTTTGTAATGACATAATGACGTAATAATGCCTTCATAATGACATAATTATTGCCCTCAGAAAATTTAACATCACTATAATATTATCTAATAAAAACATCATATATTAGGTCATACCCAGTGGTCGTCATAATGTCCCTGGTAACTGTGACTCCCCCTAAACCAGGAGCCAACCCAGAATCACAGTGCGTTTAGCTGTAATGTTTCTTTCATCTCCTTTATTGCCGCCACTGTTGCCCTATCCCTTTTTTCTCTTGTGATATTGTTATCTTTTAAGAGTTCAAGTCAATTGCTTTGCAGAATGCCCTTCGATTTTGGTTTGCATTTCTTCATTATTAGATCCAAGCCAAGTCCATTTGACAGGAATCCTGCCCAGACAGTGTGTCTTTTCCAATGCCTCACAGGGGGAGGTACTCTTGTCCTATTAATGGTAATGTGAGACTTGTCATTGAGCTCAGGCAGTGTCCAGCAGAATTCTCCACTGCAGAGGTGCCTGAAAACTTTCCCCTTTGTAATACATCAGTAATTTGTAAGGAGATGCTTTGAAACTGTATCAGTAACCTGTTCCCCAGCAATCTTGCACCCTGTGGTAGGGTTTTGTTTGTGGGGAAGGAAAATGCAGTGTTTATTTCAGGGTACCCACACAATGGTTTTGTTTCCCATTGATTCTTGTGTGAATCAATCATTAACCCTAGTTGTTACAAAAATGGTAATTTTTCAGTGGTATAATTCCTACATTTATTGACTGGCATTCTTTTATTTTAAAAAACACATTTTTCCTTCTCCTTTTATATTGTTAATATTATTAGTACTGAGAACTCATAGATTATTTATAATTGTATATTTTTAAATTATTCATTTTTGATACAGAAGTTGTCTCAAGTTTAACCAATGGCAGCCTCTCCAGCTCATGCCTGTGACCTTTGACATGTCCTCATGTTTTTCTTGTTTTCTGTCGCACGACATATTCCAGGCTTACCTCACACTTTCCCTGTCCCAGCCCTGGAATCGACCATTTCTCCAAAAAGCCCTGGCTCTTTTTAAATGGGTAATATTTAGGAATGAAAATCTGGGAGATATTCATGTCCAGTGCTGCTGGAGTGTTATTTCCCAGTGGACAGATTTAGAAGATACATGAACACATTTAAAAAAAAAAATCATGGCATTCAAATGGATAACCCTAGTTTCACTCTAACACCACAAAAGTTTTCCTCTCATTTCTGTGTTCTCCATCTGTAAAGCTCCTTCATCAGCCAAAGGTCACCAGAAGCCCATCTGTAGTTGAACAAAGTTACGTTTATTGACCTGTTGCGGCAAGGGAAACCGCTCAACTTGGGGAGCCACGGAATGTCCCAGGGGGAGTGTGTCAGGAAGAACTTAGCAGGATTCGGGCTTGTGTTGGATTATTATGGAGAAAGGTTTGAGGGAGTGGGCTTTGCTCTGAATATGGCTGGTAAGGAGGCAAAACTAATTCTATGGGCAGGTATCTTAATTCTTATCTAGAAAGAGAGAAGCATGGGAACAAGGCTACCAATCACAGTGTTGGGCCATTTTGTGGTTTAAACAATACTCAAGGACTTCCTTGGTGGTCCAGTAGATAGAAGTCCACCTGCTGATCCTGGGAACACAGGTTCCATCCCTGGTCCAGGAGGATTCCACATGCCGCCAAGTGACCAGGCCTTTGTGCCACAACTACTGAGCCTGCGTGGTACAACTACTGAAGCCCATGGGCCTAGACCCATGCTCTGCAACAAAAGGAGCCACCGCAGTGAGAAGCCCCTGCGTTAGAACTAGAGAGTAGCCTCCACTCGCTGCAACTAGAGAAAGCCTGCATGCAGCAACAAGACCCAGCACAAACAAAAATATAAATAGATAAATAATTTTCTAAAAAAACAACTAGAACAAAAAACAATATTCACTTTTTTTTTTTGGTCTGTGTTTGGACATGATTATAGGGTAAAGTGAAAGTGAAAGTGTAGCTGCTTAGCTGTGTATGACCCTGCAACCTCAGGGACTGTAGCCCACCAGGCTCCTCTGTCCAGGGAGTTCTTCAGGCAAGAATATTGGAGTGGGTTGCCTTGCCCACCTCCAGGGGATCTTCCCAACCCAGGGGGATCAAACCTGGGTCTGCTGCATTTCAGGCAGATCCTTTACCATCTGAGCCACAGGGAAGTGGTGGACATGATTATAAGGTAACCCTGCTTTTTTTGGATCTATCACCAAATGAGTGACCTTCTCTGATGTTGCTGTTCTGTGAAATTGTTTACTTTTAATTTAAATTGTTTACTTCATAAGTTTTAATTATAATAATTTAATAATATAAGTGTTTTAATAAACTCCACAGCTTAGCTCCCAGCTCCAGGGGCTAATTCTCTCTTGGTATCTTCCTTTTTCCACAGTGAAAACATTCACTCCCAACAATATCAATATAGTTAGGTCATTTGTTCAATCCTACAATACACACAATATGATTTCAGAATTGTTACACTCATACCACTGTCAACAACAAAAATATCAAGTAAAATTCAAAATTTCTTTGTAGATTTTTTAAACTCTCAGAATATGTCCAATTAAGAGAACTGTGTTTATTGCTCTATTTAAAATGGATAACCAACAAGGGCCCCCTGTATAGCACAGGGAGCTCTGCTCAGTGTTCTGTGGCAGCCTGGATGGGAGGGGCGCTTGGGGGAGAACGGATACATGCACATGTATGGCTGAGCCCCTTCGCTGTACACCTGAAATCATCACAACGTCGTTAATCAGCTATATCCCAATACAAAATAAAAAGGTTTTTTTTTTTTTAAAAAAAAAGAGGGCTGTGTTCAGAGTTCTTGAACTAATCATTATTTTTTCTACTGTATGAGTTTTTTACCAATTTGACTTGCAGCTAAGTTCATTTTAGAATGTTAAGTATTTCCCCCATCCTCACTGATTTACTCTTGTTTTTTGAATATGGAAAATAATAACACAGTTAAAAAGTCAAAACTATATGAAAAAGATGTATTCAGGAAACTCTCCTTCTTTCCTGTCTTCCTCCCCTGCATTCCCACCCAGCCCCTCTAGGTAAGCCAATCTCATTAAATTTCTGGTCTATCTTTCCAATCTTTCCTTTTGCAAAAATAAGCAGACACAACATATTTTTTAAAATTAATTTATTTGTTTTAATTGGAGGCTAATTACTTTACGATTTTGTGGTGGATTTTGCCATACTCTGACATGAATCAGCCACTGGTGCACATGTGTCCCCCATTCCGAACCCCACTCCCACCTCCCTCCGCATCCCATCCCTCAGGGTTGTCCCAGTGCACCGGCTTTGGGTGCCCTGTTTCATGCATCAGACTTGGACTGGCGATCTGTTTCACATATGGTAATATACATGTTTCAATGCTCTTCTCTCAAATCATCCCACCCTCGCCTTCTCCCACAGAGTCCAAAAGTCTGTTCTTTATATCTGTGTCTCTTTTGCTGTATTACATATAAGGTCATCGTTACCATCTTTCTAAATTCCATATATGTGCATTAATATACTGTATTGGCGTTTTTCTTTCTGATTTACTTCGCTGTGTATAATAGGCTCCAGTTTGATCCACCTCATCAGAACTGATTCAAATGTGTTCTTTTTAATAGCTGAGTAATACTCCATTGTGTAAATGTACAACTTTCTTATCCATTCATCTGCCAATGGACATCTAGGTTGCTTCCATGTCCTGGCTATTGTAAACAGTGCTGCGATGAACATTGGGGCACATGTGTCTCTTTCAATTCTGGTTTCCTCAGTGTGTATGCCCAGCAGTGGGATTGCTGGGTTGTATATAGACTTTTATTTCCCTTACTTACACAAAAGTCAGCATATAAAGTATACTTTCAAACTTTTTTTAAAAAGAAGGTTTATTGAAGTATGATATAGTCACTACTTTTTACGTGTATAGTTTGATTTATACTGATGTATCAAACTAGGTAGCCAGCACCAAAGGCAAGATACAGAACATGTCCATCACCCCAATAAGTTCCCTATCCCTTTGCAGTCAATCTTCTTCCACTCCGACCCTCTGGCAAGCACTGATTTAATTCCTCTCTCTCTTATTTTACCTTTTCTAGAATATCATGGGCTTCCCTGATAGCTTAGTTGGTAAGACTCTGCCTGCAATGCAGGAGACCTGGGTTCAATCCCTGGGTTGGGAAGATCCCCTGGAGAAGGGAAAGATTCCAGATCCAGTATTCTGGATTGGAGAATTCCATGGACTGTATAGTCCAAGGGGTCGCAAAGAGTTGGACACTATTGAGCGACTTAAAAAAAAAAAGAATATCATACAAATGGGATCAGATGGTATTTTAGCACTTTGTATCATCTGGCCTCTTTCACATAGCATAATGAGTGTGAGATTCATAATTGTTAAAAATACTAGTTGTTCCTTCCTTTCTATTACTGTGTACTATTCCGCTGTGTGGCCAGAGTAATTTATTTATCCTTCTACCAGTTCATGGACTTGCTTCCAGTTGATTGCACTTTTATATCCTAACAGCATCAACTGGAAGTAATTTCTTATCACTTTATAGAGTTCTTTCCTATTCTCTTGCCTCCACTTTCGTATAGATTATAAAAGTAACAGCTTTATTGAGATATAATTCATAAAACATAAGGTTCACCATTTTAAAGTGTACACTTCAGTGGATTTTAGTTTATGCACAAAGTTGTGTGTGGATCAACACTATATAATTCCAGATATTTTCATCACCACAAAAAGAAACTCCATACCCATTAGTAGTCACATCTTATCCCTAATCCTGTCTTCTTTCTTCTTCTAAGAATTTGTCTATTTAGGATTTTTCATGTAAATAGAATACTATGTGGTCTTTTTTTTCTGGCTTCTTTCGCTTGGCATAATGATTTCAACATTAATGAACACTTTTTGCATGTATCAGTACTTTATTCCTTTTAAATATAGCACATTTTGTTTATCCATTCATCAGTTGATGGACATTTGTATTGTTTGTACTTTTTGACTACTAGAAACAAAGCTATGAACATTCATATAGAAGATTTTGTGTTGGCATGCTTTTACTTCTCTCAGGTAGATATCTAGAATTGCTGGGTCATATGGTAACTCTGTTAAACTATTTGAGAAACTATCAGACTGTTTTCCAAAGCAGTCTGAACTACCTGAACTATCAGGCCAGAATCCTGGAGTGGGTAGCCTTTCCCTTCTCCAGGGGATCTTCCCAACCCAGCGATTGAACCCAGGTCTTCCACGTTGCGGGTGGATTCTTTCCCAGCTGAGCCACAAAGGAAGCCACAGGGAAAGAGATTGTGTAGCATCTATATAGATCAATCTGGAGAGTGCTGCCATCTTTACAATATTCCAACTCACGAACAGGTGGTGTCTATCCATTTATTGTAGATCTTCAATTTCTTTCAGTAATGTTTTACAGTTTTCAGTGTACAAATCCTATACTTAAGTAAATTTATTCCTGAGTATTTTATTCTTTTTATGCTATTGTATGTGGAATTGTTCTAATTTTATTTTCAGATTATTCATTATTAGTGTATAGAAATACAACTGATATATTGATATATATATATCAATATATCCTACAACCTTGCTGAACTCATTTACTGGTTCTAATATAGTTCTTTGTGAGTCCCTCAGGATTTTTAAAACAAGTTTAATTTTATTAATTTATATACTTGCTTAACAAAAGGATTTAGCTTTTTTTAAAAAAATTTTAAGTCCCTGTAACAATTTTCATAATGTTAGGATTATCTGTTGTTTGAGGAATTTGATAGAATTCCCCTCTATATGGTATATATTGCAAGTAAATTGCAAGTGAAGTCATTCAGTCATGTCCGACTCTGCGATCCCATGGACTGTAGCCTACCAGGCTCCTCTGTCCATGGGATTTTCCAGGCAAGAATACTGGAGTGGGTTGCCATTTCCTTCTCCAAGAGATCTCCCCGACCCAGAAATTGAGCCCAGGTCTCCTGCATTGTAGGCAGATGCTTTACTGTCTGGGTCACCAGGGAAGTCTGATATATGGTATATATAGCTGTATTTATTTGATAAACTTCTCTATTATTTTATGGAGACTGGTCTGTTTTCTCCCTCCACAAGGGTCAATTTTGGGAAATTTTTTTTCTTGGAAATTACTTATCTGTGGTTTGAAATTTATTTACATAAAGTTGTACAAAATAGTCTCAATTATTTTTTAGTTTCCTCTGTTCCTATGGTTATTTCCCCTATGCGCATTCTTATTTTTTGTGCTTCCTTCCTTTTTTCCTTAATTAGTTTAGCTATTGATTTGTTGATCTTGTTAATTTTTCCCAAAAGAACCAGCATTTTGATTTATTATTTCCACTATCTTTTCTTTCCTACCTCACTAATTATGCTTTTATGCTTATTATTTACTTCCTTGTTCTTTCTTTGATTAGTCCTTTTCTGGCTTCTTGTGGAGCTAAAATTTTAAATAAACAAAAGACAACTCACAGTTTGTCAACTATTTTTTAGCAAAAAGCAAAGGGTTTTAAAAACTTCAATTCCCCAATGTTACATCGTAATATGCCAATTACAAATAGTACTTCAAATAGCAAATACTACAGTTTGTCCCAAACTTTAAAAACTATTCATGAACTCAACACTGAACTATTGATGGCTATGAGAATTGTTTCCTAGCCTTTTTGAAAATTTCAACCCATTTATGTTTAAGGTAATTATTGATAAGTACGATCCCGTAGCCATTTTCTTTATTGCTTTGGGTTCAAGTTTATTGGTCTTCATTTCCATCTTAAAACGCCTAAAAATGCCTAACAGGTTTTTAGATTTGTGAATTTTAGTTGAAATGTATTTTACAATGTTACTAAACCTGCAGAAATATTGAAATATTTCAGAGAACTTATTCACTGTACATTTAATTTATTTTATTTATAAAAGTTATGAACTGTAGAAAGTTTTACTTGTTGGGTCAAATGCTTGTTGCTTCAAATGCTTGTTGCATTTGAAGTGCTAGTTACAAGAAAATCAAATACCTTCAATGTATAAATGCTATTAAGTTTTTAAAGGACTCTGGAGTATAAGTAAGTTTGTTTAAAGAAATTTAGTCTGTTCAACTTGAAAAAAATAAATAAATAAAATTGGAAAAAAAATAAATAAAAAAAATAAATAAAGTAATTTACAAAAAAATAAATAAATAAATAAATGAAAACTTCAATTCCCCTTCCCGACCCCTACACCTGGACTGGGGCACTGAACTTGGGGATCCGTTTGACTTAGGAAAACATATGCAGTGAGGAATTGGTGTTCTTAAGAAATACATCACATTTGTCAGACAGAGATTGAACTCAGCTATACAAAGCAAGTCAGGAATCTTCTGAAGAAATAGCAACCTAAAAAAAAAAAAAACCTAGAAGGAGGACGAAGAATACAAGCATGTTCTCATGTAAAGTGTCCTTTCTCATCCCATGAGCAAAATGAGTGGCCACGCTGGACAGCATGAACTTACCTTGGAGAACCTGACCTCGCAGGTCACTGTGGAGTTAGCCTGCTGTGTTGAAGACCAGAGAAGAGTGGAAATCGCACTTTTCATGGTGCACATAAGGCAGAGCCACCATTAGACACTTGCTGAAAGCAACGTAAATTAAGTAAAAGCTGGTATGTGTGAGATTCCCAAAGATGGAAAGAACACAGCAGTGTTTTTGGGAAAAAAAAATCATACCATTATTTGTATTTTAAAAAGTAGGTGTTGAAAAGGCACACCAACAAACAAAAAAAGGCACACCAACAACTCCTCAATAACAGAGGACAGCAGAGCAGATTATTCACCAAGTCTTCAAGAAATTCAACCAGGGAATATATATATACTTATGGCTGATTCATTGTTGTTATATGGCAGAAACTAACACAACATTGTAAACAATTATCCTCCAATTAAAAATAAATTTAAAAAATAACCCCTAGTTCACACACACAAAAACCCCAAATTGAAATAAAGACCAGTTTCATGGGACTTCCCTGGTGGTCCAGTGGCTAAGACTCCAAGGTCCCAATGCAGGGTGCCTGGGTTCAATCCTTGGTAAAGGAATTAAATCCCACATACTGCAACTACAGACCTGGTGCAGCCAAATAAATAAATATTTTAAAAAAGACCAGTTTCAGATAATAAAAAAGGAATTTGACCAGGACTTGTATGAATATTACCATACTCATATATCCATATACCAAGCCTCTTATATCCATATTCACATATCTTTCAGAAAATACAAGAAATGGAGGAAAGAAGGATAGTGAGAACCAGAAAATTAATGAAGACATGCAGAGATTTATCAACAGACAATAGCAGTCTATGTGAAATGCATAGTTAAGACAGCTGAATCTATGATCAAATAAATGGCACAGTTGATAATAGAAGCTGTCAAGTCAGAGACTGAGCCTCCTAGAGACATCTAAGGATAACACTCAGCCAATGACATGTACTGTATCTGATAATAGTCTTTCAAATTGCAGAGAAGGCAAATCAGAAGTCAAATCTGATAGCAAATCCAAAGAAAAGTTAGGGCTATTCATGAGACTTCCTTGGTGGTCCAGTTGTTAAGAGTCCACCTTCCCATGCAGGGTATGTGGGTTCATCCCTGGCTGGAGAACAAAGATCCCACATGCCCCACAGAAACTAAGCCTGCACTGGGCAGCTACTGAGCCCATACGCTGCAGCAAAGACCCAACACAGCTGATAAAATAATAAGTATTAAAATTAAATTAAATAAATCTCTCATACAGTAAAAGGAACTCATTGCTCCAATGAGTTCATGATCTTCAAACCTCAAATTCACGTCTTTAAAAACCTAAAGTGTGGTACAGTGGGGGGTTGGGGGGAATGCAACATAAGAGAGTTCCAGCAATCTTTCCCTTCAACAAAGATGAAAAAAGCTATATAAAGTCAGTGAATTGAATAAAGAAATCCAAATGGAGATGGGTCAAAGAGATGGCCTAACAAAAACGAACAGTGACTGTCTAAAGAATCCTCAAATGGGAGACCCAACCAGCTTGGCGCACAAATTAAATATATGCATATATGTATATGAAACACATTCTCTCTATATATATATAGTGTGTGTGTATATATATGTATATGAAGCATATACATAGGGAAACTGTGACTAGAGGCCCAGAAACTTGAAGCGTGGTTGACTGAGGTTGAACGCAAGCTCCCAGCACCAAGTGAACAGGCCTGACAACAGAGTGGAATGCACATAAATCGCAGTTCCAAATAACTGCACAGGACTGGAGGCACGCAGACGCCAGTTACACACAGAAGCAAAGTCAGGAGAGCGAGGGCCAGGTTTGGCCATGGACCAGGTTTGGCCATGAATTTTGATAGGAATCTTTTCTCCCTACAGGGACTTGTAAAACTCTACATATTAGAAGCTCAGAATGAAGGAATTCTTTCAGTAATTGAAGCAGAAACATTGTATGTTATAGAGGAAATGAAAGTGATTCTGCATTTGAAGAAATGAATATGAAAAGGATTATTTTCCTACTTTGTCAAAGTCTATTTGGATAAAAATAGCAAGGTGCTAAGATGTATGCAGGCAAACCTCAGGGATATCTCAAGTTTGGTTCTGCTGCTGCTGCTGCTAAGTCACTTCAATAGTGTCCGACTCTGTGCGACCCCATAGATGGAAGCCCACCAGGCTCCCCCATCCCTGGGATTCTCCAGGCAAGAACACTGGAGTGGGTTGCCATTTCCTTCTCCAAGTTTGGTTCTAGACCACTGCAATAAAGTGAATATGATAATACAGTCACATGATTTTGTTTTTGGTTTCCTGGTGCATATGAAAGTTATGTTTATGCTCTATTGAAGTTTAGTAAGTGTGCAATATCATTATGTCTGAAAGAGCAACATACATATCTTAATTTTTAAAAATACTTTATTGCTAAAAAATACTAACCATCATCTGAGCCTTCAGCAAGTTAAGTCTTTTTGCTGGTGGAGGATCTTGCCCCAGTGTTGATGGCTACTGACTGATTGGGGTGGTAGTTTCTGAGAGGGGGATGGCTATGGAAATTTCTTAAAATAAGACAGCAATGAAATTTGCCACATCAGTTGACTCTTCCTTTCATGGGCAATTTCTCTGTAGTATGCAATGCTGTTTGATGGCATTTTACCCACAGTTGAACATCTTTCAAAATTGGAGTCAATTCTCGTTTTCAAAGCAGCCTTTGCCTTATCAATCAACTATGTCTATGTAATATTCTAGATTCTTTGCTGTCATTTCAACAGTCTTTACAGTATCTTCACCAGGAGCAGATTCCATCTCGGGAAACCCCTTTCTTTGCAAGTTTGCAAATATTTCAAGTTTGGTTCCAGACTACTGCAATAAAGTGAATATGACAATAAAGTCACAAGGCTTTTTTTGGCTTTCCAGTGCATATAAAAGTTATGTTTATGCTATACTGTAGCCTAGTAAGTGTGCAATAGCTTTATGTCTGAAAGAACAACATACCTACATCAATAAGAAGCAATCCTTAATCTGTGAAAAGTTTTATCATGAGAATATAGCAACTCAGGCACATCTTCAGGCTCCACTTCTAATTCCAGTCTTCTTGCTATTTCTACCACATCTGCAGTTACTTCCTCCAGGAACGTCTTGAACCCCTCAAAGCTATCTGTGAGGATTGGAATCAACTGCTTCCAAACTCCTATTAATGTTGATGTTTTGACCTCTTCCCATGAATCATGAATGTTCTTAATGGCATCTAGAATGGCGAAGCGTTTCCAATTCAGAGGATTTTCAACTGACTTTGCCCAGATCCATCAGAGGAATCACTAACTATGGCAGCTATGGCCTTACAAAATGCATTCCTTTTATTGTCTATCTGAAATTTAATAGATATTGCCAAGTTTTTCTTGTTTAGTTAAAATCAACTATGACTAATAAAACAAAAAACGTATTTAACTACTAACACTTGAAAGTCAAAATTACCCCTTGGCTGCAGAATGAGTGTTGTGTTGTATTGTGTGTGTGTACTCAGTCATGTCCAACTCTTTGCAACTCCACCAACTGTAGCCCGTCAGGCTCCTCTGTCCATGGGATTTTCCCGGCAAGAATATTGGAATAGGTTGCCATTTCTTCCTCCAGGGGATATTCCTGACCCAGGAATTGAACCCACCTCCCGCGTTGCAGGCAGATTCTTTACTGCTGAGCCACCTGGGAAGTCATGAGTTGGGTTAGCAGATATGAAAACAATGTTAATCTCATTGTATATCTCCATCAGAGCTCTTGGGTGACCATATGCATTATCAATGAACAGTGATATTTCAAAAGGAATCTTTCTTTTTAATAGCAGTAAGTCTCAACAGTGGGCCTAAAATATTCCGTAAATCATGTAATAAACAGATGTGCTGTCATCCAGGCTTTATTGTTCCACTTGCAGAGCACAGGTAGAGTAAATCTAGTATAATTCTTAAGGACCTTAGGATTTTTACAATGGTAAATGAGCTCTGGTTTCACCATAAAACCACCAGATGCATTAGTACCTAACTCGCTACTAGTCGGACACGACTGAGCGACTTCACTTTCACTTTCACACATTGGAGAAGGAAATGGCAACCCACTCCAGTGTTCTTGCCTGAAGAATCCCAGGGACGGCAGATCCTGGTCGGCTGCCGTCTATGGGGTCACACAGAGTTGGACACGACTGAAGCGACTTAGCAGCAGCAGAGTCTTCGAAGCTCTGAAACTAGGCATTGGTTTCTCCCCTCTACCTGTGAAAGTCCTAGATGGCATCTTCCTCCAAGATAAGGCTGTTTCATTTACATTGAAAATCTGTTGTTTGGTGAGGCCACCTTCAATGAATTGTCTTAGCTAGATCTGCATAACTCAGCAGCTTCTACATCAGCAGTTGCTGCTTCCCCTTGTACTTTTATGTTACGGAGATGGTTTCTTTCCTGAAACTTCATGAACCAACCTCTGCTAGCCTCACACTTTGTTTCTGCAGCTTTCCCATCTCTCTCAGCCTTCACAGAATTGAAGAGAGTTAGGCCTTTGCTCGGGCTTCCCTGGTGGCTCAGAGGTTAACGCGTCTGCCTCCAATGCGGGAGACCCAGGTTCGATCCCTGGGTCGGGAAGATCCCCTGGAGAAGGAAAATGGTAACCCACTCCAGTATTCTTGCTTGGAGAATCCCATGGATGGAGAAGCCTGGTAGGCTACAATCCACGGGGTCGCAAAGAGTCGGACACGACTGAGCGACTGAACAGAACAGAACAGGCCTTTGCTCGGGGCTAGGCTTTGGCTTAACGGACTATTGTGGCTGGTTTGATCTTCAATCCAGACCACCAAAACTCCATGTCAGCAGTAAGGCTGTTTCACTTTCTTATCATTTGTGTGTTCACTGGAGTAGCACTTTCAATTTCCTTCAAGAACTTTGCCTTTGCATTCACAATTTTGCTAACTGGCACAAAAGGCTCAGCTTTTGGCCTATCTTGATTTTTGACATAACTTTCTCACTAAATTATTTCTAGCTTTAGATTTAAAGTGAGAGATGTGCAACTCTTTCTTTAACTTGAACACTTAGAGGCCATCTTACGGTTATTAATTGGTCTAACGTCAATATTGTTGTGTCTCAGGAAATAGGGAGGCCCAAGGAGAGGGAGAGAGATGGGGAATGGCTTGTTGGTAAGCAGTCAGAAGACACACAACGTTTAGTTTGTTTAGTTTGCTGTCTTATATGGGCGAGGTGCATGGCGCCCCAAAGCAATTATAATAGTGACATCAACTCAACCATAAAAAAAATGAAATAATGTCATTTGCAGCAATATGGATGGACCTGGAGATTGTCGTACTGAGTGAAGTAAGGCAGACAGAGAAAAATAAATATCATATGATAACTGCTTATATATGAAACCTTTAAAAAGAGGGGGTACAAATTAACCTATTTACAAAAGAGAAGTAGAGCCACTGATGTAGAAAATGAAGTTATGGCTGCCAGGAGGGAAAGGTGGGGGAGGGATAAACTAGAGATGGTTAGTGACATATACACACTACTATATTAAATAGACGACTCATAAGGACCTACTCTACAGCACAGAAAATTCTTCTCAATACTCTGTAATGACCTATATTGGAAAAGAAGTTTTAAAAGAATGTACATATTTATATCTGTAACTGATCCACTTTGCTGTACAGCAAAAATTAACACATTTTTAAATCTACTATACTCTAATAAAAATGTTTAAATAGTAACATCAAAGATCAGAGATCACAGATCATCATAACAAATATAGCAATGATGAAATTTTAAAAAAATTTTTGAACTATTGTAAGAATTACTAAAATGTGACACAGAGATACAAAGTGAGCAAACGCTGTTAGGAAATGGTGCCTATAGATTTTCTCAATGCAAGGTTGCCACAAAACTTCAACCTGCAAATAATGCAATATCTGCAAAGAGCAATAAAGGGAAGAGAGATTAAAAACAAGGCATGCCTATATTTAATATCATTTTAAAAACTTAAAAAAAATAAACAACACTGGAGTTTTTTCTACTCACAACTGTGACTATTACAGGCAGTTCTTCAAAATACTGCATAGGGACTTCCCTGGAAGTCCAGTGGCTAAGACTCCACACTCCCAATGTAGAGGGCCCAGGTTCGATCCCTGGTCAGGGAACTAGATCCCACATGTCCCAACTAAGAGTTCGCATGCTACAACTAAGACCCAGCACAGCCAAATAATAAATAATAAATTTTAAAAAATACTGGATGGATGGATACACCACAATACATATTTTATTAATTATTAATAAATTATTTTATTTATTAATATTCCTTGACTAAATTTTGACCCTTAGTCAAGTTTCTCCTGCTAAGATGAAGTTTTACATTCAAAGCTGCCAGGTGCCAATTTACAACCTACAGTATTTGAAATCTGATAAACATTTCTACCTTTGGCAGCATCTATAAATAACAAAAAGTTGGATTCTACCTCCTAATCATTATTTCTTAATGAAAAAGCATAGGAGGGTGCTTCTGCTCCTTTATATGCAAAGCTTGTCATAAATTGAAGCATGAATGTTACTTTTTGTGACTTAATAAATTGAACTATGCTAGTTTGCTAAACTTTGCCATTATTCACTTGGAGGAAATCTTGAACAAAGTAAAATCTTACTCGAGTAAAGTTATCCATTTGGTACTTACATTGGTACCAAATGGATAACTGTGGTGAAGATCATGGTTAGTTCATCATGATTTTCTCAGCATGTCTATGTGATCCCAAATGAGTAACTGAAATCTGTAAAAGTTTAGTCAATCAACCTGTTGAGTTTTACATATGGCACCAGCCGAGCTCTCCACCAAATCGTAGATCAGACAGCCTAGACATGAAGACAGCGCATGGCCACTTCTCAGTCACCTTGGTGCTGTTTCAGCTGGAAGTTTGGTGGCAGAAGCAGCTGTATTCAGCTCACACTCTCCCAGGCTGGGCTATAACTTGAATGCAGTGTGGTGATAACTACAGTTAAGACTTAAATTTATTTATTATTTTTTTTAGTTTACTGAAACTTTTAAAAAGCAGTAAATGTAAGGGCTCACTTCAGAAAGTGTGATTAACTTTAGCCAGGATAAAATAAACATTTCTCACTGTCTTTAAAGAAATCTGACCACATAGGATTTGCATTCTTAAATTAGCACTGAAGTAGGAGGATGGATAGTGAAACAGTCACATACATAGTCAGCTACCAAATCCAGTGTTTAATTATTCTCAATAAAGAGATCTACCCAGAGATCACAGAGAACCAGTTATAAATGGGTCAGAAGGAAGGGTTAGGTTGAGACATATTCTTTTTTTTTTTTTGGCTTTGAAAATTATTTATTCATGTCTGTCCTACTTTTAGATAGGAAAATTACCTTTTTGCCCCCACTTTATGGGCTTATTTCATAAGCACACATCAGAAGACCAGAAGATGTCAGGAGGGCCTTAGACTTGTTGCTCAGGGTGGCCTGTGCTTCAAGGTAAGTTAGTTGCAACCAGCTTACCTTTTACACTGGCTACCAAAGTGAAATGTAGTGGACTGTACTTAATGACAGCCCAACTTACAACTATGTTTAATATAATTTCTAGAATTTTATAATTAAAATTTCTTTTGAATTATTATGCCTTTACTGACATGATATTGATAAAGCCACTTATCTAGATCCAGACCTCTTCAGGGGACAGTTTTAGTTCTCTTTTCTAAGTCTTGCAGAAAGAAAATCAGCTGACACTTAAATGATGGATATTTGTTCTAATGAGCCATCATGCTCATTAAACTAGTACATTAACTGCTTCTGGCATTTAATCAGATGAATGGAGATCAAATATATTAAAATCTGATCTTCTCATATCATATTATGAGCTCATTTCCAAACTATTAACTACCAGAAAAAGTCTAGAATAGAGCAAGTTAACATTAGCTTTTAAAGAGACTGACTTGAAAAACATCCTGTTCTTTGAAGCTTATTTTTCTTTGCAAATTTGATTAAGAAAACAGCTCAGTTGGCCTGTACAGAACAAGTGTTGTGTGCATAAACTTCTGGTCACTACTTTAAGTTGTAGCCTCTGCACCAAAAACAGATGAAGATACGGGACAGTGAGTAAATAGTTCAAGATACTTTGTAGCTTCAGTTGCTTTGGTCAGTGCCTGAAGTGTTGGAAAAATTTCCAAAGCATCAGGAATTTCCATTTCTACCCAAGGTATTATTTTCTTCCAACAGTTCTCTGTTAAATAAAGGAAGGAAAATCTCAGCCTGTTCATAAAGTTTTCTTCCTTTATTTTACAGGTTAATAATGACACGTTTATGATAGGTACAGAGTGAAGGGGCAAAGTAGGTGATTAAATAGTTAATCCCGCTAGAGGAGGATGATAGGTAAAAAAAAAAAAAGTATGAGAGACACTGCAAGTTAATGATCACTCAAGAAAGCAGGCTTGTGTAGCAACAAAACCATGCAACAGTAGCATGAGATGCCCCTAAACAATAAAACAATGGTGGAATGAGACCCACATCCTGCCCAGTGAGGTCAGTAAGTTAATGATTCCTAGGACAGGCTCCTCTGAGAACATTAAAAACAAAAATACATGGAAAAGATGACATTATATTGAAACCTGAGCTGATTTGCCAGTTTTAGTATATGTTACAGGCTCTTTGCCAATTTCCTTTGCACCATGACAGTCCTAGTTTGACCATGTAGGGACAAGAAAACTCCCCCACTCGGCATGGAGGAGGAGCTGATGATGGAAGTTTTATATCTAATCAAGAATGAAGAAGAAGGTGGTCTTCTTTCTCTCCCCATTTTTCCTTTGATTATAGAAATGCAGTTCACCCAGCTTTTGGCGAGGTACTCCCTTGCCTACCCATTTGTACCCCCTCACAAGTGTGCTATACTAATAAACTCTTTTTTTAAATTTTATTTTATTTATTTATTTATTTTTTATTTCTAAAAAAGAATTTTATTAAAAAAGCACAAATGCAAAGAAATGAACAGAGGAAAATTTATGCGTCGAACCTGGACTGGTCACTTATGATAATATACATGCTACAATTCCATTCTCCCCAATCATTCCACCTTCACCCTCTCCCACAGAGTCCCAAAGACTGTTCTAAATGCCTATGTCTCTTTTGCAGTCTCTTATACAGGGTTCAGGTATAAGAACCTGTCATTCTGCCTTTCACTGAATTCTTTCAGCACCAAGACAAAAGAACTTATGTTCTACTAAGTCCCGAAATGTGTTCTGCAGTTTCACTTACTGGTTAACAATGTGTGTGTTGAAGTCTTCCCTTTCTAACCTTGTTTATAAATCTATCAAACCCTACCCCAGACAATGCCTTCCTTTAAACTCATCCTGTTTGGGTGAAGCTGTTACTTCCTAAGGTCCGGGCACTTGTTTTCTTTTTAATACTTTTAGACCACTTTGTGTGTGTGTGGTGTCTAAGATGTGATTACCTAACGTTTGCCAAAATGTTTAGAATAATTTTAAATTGGCCAACTGGATTGTGACTCCTTTTGTGGTTTTGTTTTAGTTTTTAAATTGCTTTCAATCAAGCACATCTATAATTTACCCCTCAGAATATATTTGTATCTACTGCTGTTCAAAGAGTCACCAAAAACAAAGAAATTCTGAGAAACTGTCTTGAGGGACAGAGGCCTAAGGAGACAGTATGACTAAAAATAATGTGGTATGGTGGAGGGGCTACCTGGCTAAGACATCAGGGAAAAACAATGGAAATCTGAATAAACTTCAGGCTTTAATTTGTAATACTGTATCGGTATTGGTTTACTAACTGTAACAAATGTGCCATAATAACGTAAGCTGTTAATACCAGGGGAAAGTGTGATATAGAAGAACTCTCTTTACTATCTTTTTTTTTTTTTTTTGTAAATATAAAACTGTTCTAAAAACAGTTACATAGGACTTCCCTGGTAGTCCAGTGGTAAAAGAATCCACCTGCCAATGCAGGGGATATGAGTTTGATCCATGGTCCAGGAATATTCCATATGCCCAAGGGCAGCTAAGCCCATGAGCCACAATTACTGAGCTTTGCGCTCTAGAGTCTGTTTGTGAAGTCACGCAACAAGACTGTTCACTGCAGCTGGAGAGTAGACCCTGCTTGAAGCAACTAGAGAAAGCCCAAGTGCCCCAGTGAAGACCCAGTGTAGCCATTTTAAAAAAAGGTTTCACTTGGACAAATAAAATTAGCTTTAAAAACAAAAGGAAAGTTAGGCAAACTGCCGTGTGTGTGCTTCATTACTTAGTCACGTCCAACTCTTTGCAACCCCATAGACTGTGGCCTGCCAGGTTCCTCTGTCAGTGGGATTCTCCGGGCAAGAGTACTGGAGTAGGTTGCCATTCCCTTCTCCAGGGATAAACTGTGCTAAAAACTGCTTATAAAAAGTCAAAAACCTAAAGTGAAGCAACAGTTAGAACTGGACATGGAATAGTGGACTGGTTCAAAATTGGGGAAGGAGTATACAAGGAATATACAAAGCTGTATATTGTCACCCTGCTTATTTAACTTATAAGCAGAGTACATCA
Source organism: Moschus berezovskii (assembly GCF_049115385.1). Lineage (NCBI taxonomy): Eukaryota > Metazoa > Chordata > Mammalia > Artiodactyla > Moschidae > Moschus > Moschus berezovskii. The sequence goes on from NC_142470.1 coordinate 98,100,789, forward strand.
TACAAAATGCTGGGCTCACAAGCTGGAATCAAGATTGCTAGGAGAAATACCAGCAACCTCAGATATGCAGATGATACCACTTGAATGGCAGATAGTAAAGAAAAACTAAAGAGCCTCTTTATGAAGGTGAAAGAGAGCAAAAAAGCTGGCTTAAAACCCAGCATTTGAAAAACGAAGATCGTGGCATCCAGTCCTATCACTTCATGGCAAATAGATAGGGAAAAAGTGGAAACAGGGTCAGATTTCATTTCCTTGGGTTCCAAAATCAATGTTGACAGTGACTGCAGCCAAGAAATTAAGACTTGCTCTTTGGAAGAAGAGCTATGACAAACCTAGGTGGTGGTGGTTTGGTTGCTAAGTTGTGTCTGACTCTTGAAACACCATGGACTGTAGCCTGCCAGGCTCCTCTGTTCATGGGATTCTCCAGGCAAGAATACTGGAGTGTGTTGCCATTTTCTTTGCCAGGGGATCTTCCTGACTCAAGATTAGGAACCCAGGTCTCCTGCATTGCAGGCAGATTCTTTATCAATTGAGCTACAAGGGAAGCCTGATGACAAACCTAAACAGTGTATTAAAAAGCAGACATCTCTCCGTTGACAGAGATCTGTACAGTCAAAGCTACGGTTTTTCTAGTAGTCATACACAGATGTGAGAGTAGAAACAAGAAGGCTGAGGGCTGAAGAATAGATGCTTTGAACTGTGGTGCTGGAGAAGACTCTTGAGAGTCCCTTGGACTGCAAGGAGATCCAACCAGTCCATCCTAAAGGAGACCAACCCTGAATATTCATTGGAAGGACTGATGCTGAAGCTGAAGCTCCAATACTTTAGCCATCTGATGGATGACAACAGCCGACTCATTAGAAAAGACCCTGATGCTAGGAAAGATTGAGGGCAAGAGAAGGGGGCAACATAGGATGAGATGGCTGGATGGCATCACTGACTCAATGGACACGAGTTTGAGCAAACTCTGGGAGTCAGTGAAGGCTAGGGAAGCCTGGAATGCTGCAGTTTATGAGGTCACAAACAGTTGGACACGACTGAGCAACTGAATAACAACAGAGTGATTAATTGAACTTCCGCTGTTTTAACTTCTTGCACGTTTATCCATTGGTTTATCTGGTTATTCTGCTGCCTAACAACCTTTTTGTTTTCATAACTGCCAGGGAAGCTGCCTGCTGAATGAGACGCCAGGCTACCATAGACGCTCGGGTTTGAATAAACTGCGTTTGAACAAAGGTCAACATGATTGTTTCTTTTCATTCTTTTTCTAAAAGAAATGAAACCGTCTGGCATCTTTTACTTGTATTCTCTTTTCTGTCTCTCTAATAAATATTACATTTTTCTCAAAAAAATTTAAGTACATAAATGTTCCTTTAAATTCACAGTATCAGAGTATTTTATCACAGCTTAAGAAGGGATCAGTTTCTTGAAATGAGGTGCCAAACGGAAGACTTGCACCTATCAACACTGTCAGAGCAAACAAACAAAAAGGCGTCCGAAGCCGGCCCCGCGGGCGAGGGCTGGAGACCCCGCCGCGGCCAGGAGAGGGCGCGAAGCCCCGGGGAGGGCGGGACCCGGCGCGCCGGGGCGGGGGCGTCGCCGAGCCGCGGCCGCGGACCTCAGCCCGGGTCCCCGCGGACCTCAGCCCGGGTCCCCGCGGACCTCAGCCCGGGTCCCCGAGGACCTCAGCCCGGGTCTCCGCGGCGCGCCGACGGGCTTGAGTTGTCGCGAGCGAGCGCGGGCGGGAACACGGAGCGGCGCCACTCCCGGCGGCTCTCTGCGGCTCCCCGGAGAGGGTCGAGGCTAGCAGAGGCCCGGCCCGTTGGCCCTGGGTCCCGCGCTCCGGCTCCGCGCGGGTCAGCGTGGCCTCCGCCCAGGCTGGGTCGGGGCCGCGCCGGGCTCGGCGGGGGCGCGCGCTGCCGCGGTCTCCTCGGTGCAGTCAGGGGCCCGGGGGTCGCGCCCCCTGGACGCGGCGGGCCGGCGGGCCGACCGACGACGCGCGCGCAGCAGCTCCCTAGTGGGACCAGAGGGTGGGCAGGGCAGGCCCTACCCGGTGGGGGCAGGCAAAAGGGGTCTGAGGGCTGGGTCCCGACTCCGGGGGCTCTCAGGAGTCCGTGGCTGTCCACGCGAGTCTGTCTATAAGTTAGGCTCCGGCATCCACTGTCAGTCAGTTCAGTCGCTCAGTCGTGTCCGACTCTCTGCGACCCCGTGAATCACAGCACGCCAGGCCTCCCTGTCCATCACCAACTCCCAGAGTTCACTTAAACTCATGTCCATCTAAGTAGCCCTTAATCTAAGCTTTAGGAATTGGCTGTATCAGATGCAATGTAATATATACTGTGATTGCTAACATTAAACAGTTTCTTCTTATTCAGTCAGCTAAAAAGAAATACTGTGCTTCCTCTCCCAGCTTGCCTTTTAACTTGGGAGTAAGAACAACTGGGGGTGGGCAGGGATGTGGTGAAGCAGAGGGAAGATCGCAGTTTCTCTAGTGCCGCCACACTCCTACCACTTTCTCTCCCTATGCTCTCACTCACCTTTTCCTGCAGTGGAGCATACCTGTTGTCTTGTCCCCGTCTCTGCTTTGGAAAATAGAACCCCTATTTCTTTTGGCAGTTTTCCTCCCTCCACTCCAAACCAGAGTCCTGAGGGAGGCTCAGTGTACTGTAACGCCTGGACTCCAGCTGATTAGTCCAGGTGGCACCTGATTAGAGGCCCTCCCTAGCATCCATTGAGGCTGAAGTTGGAAGGAAAGAATGTCCTTTTCATGCTGCTGCTGCTGCTGCTAAGTCGCTTCAGTCATGTCTGACTCCTAGTGACTCCATGGACCGCAGCCTGCCAGGCTCCTCCATCCATGGGATTTTCCAGGCAAGAGTACTAGAGTGGGTGCCATCGCCTTCTCCTGTCCTTTTCATGAGGTACACATTAAGATAGTAAGAGCTACTGGCGGTATAGTCAGTTGTATACTGACAGCATATGGTGAACGCTGATTTGCAGTGAGAGACAATAAAGCAGATCTGCAGAGAGCGGACAGGAGAGGCAAGGAGTCCCGAGTGGTGGTGACGGTGGTCCTGACATTCATCTGTAGCCCTGTCCTTTCTGCAGTTTGCCTTTTCAGCCCTTCCTTTAATATGTGTAATCCCAGTGTTGTCCGAGTGATGCACATGTGTTATCAGTTATCTATTGCTGCATAAAAATCTATCCCAGAATGTTACAGTTGGAAACAACAAACATTATCTCACAGTTTCTATCGGTCAGGAATTGAGGAATAGCCTAGCTGAGTAGTTCTGGCTGTTTGCTGTCAAGGTGTCACCTGGGATGACAGTTTTCTGAAGACTTCACTGTAATGGACTTGGAAGGATCCACTTCCAAGATGAATGGCTCTTGTCTTAGCAGAAGGCTCAGTTCTCTGTGGGCTGCTGGCAGGCCTACTTCACTGACTGCTTGGAGACTCCTTGGTTCCTCATCACCTGGACCTCTCCACAGGCCGCTTGAGTTCCTCACTACATGGCAGCTGCCTTCCTGTCCAAGAGAGCAAGGAGGAGGCCACAGTGCCTTTTATAACCTGGTCTCTACGGCTGCACAGTCACTTCCACTTTAATCTGCTCTTTAGAAGCAGATCACTGTGTCCAGCCCACCCTCAAGAAGATAATTAGGCTCCACACAAGTAATCATGTATCTAATTCTGTGGTCTCTCTGACCACTGCCTTCTTGTCTCTGGGACTTAGGTGTTTCCTCACTGCACCACCTAAAAGCTGTCCTCCAGGGTGTGTAGCTCTTTCAGAGGTGCCTTGGGCCCTTAGGAGTTCTGTTTTATCCTATCAACTCTGATAGAACTGAATGAATCTATTCCCTGTAAAAGTCAGTTCTGCCTTGGCAGGACGCCAATCCCTCCCCTGTACTGTGGGGTTAGAGAACGATTTTAAACCAAAAAATGAGGGCACAGTATGTGAACGGAATATTTAAAATTTGTGCTGCTCCAGGACTCAAAGTTGTTTTACCTACATACTTTTATTTCTTAGGGAGGTAAGAGGAATCTTAAGAACTAACAGTGACCAATGATTTCTCTGGTGGTCAGTTCCATGGAACACACAGGAGTCTGAGGAAGGAGTGGATGGTCAACCTCCCATCGCCATGGTGACGGGTCACGTGGAGGATGAGAGTGGCAGTGGGTGTGATTTCTCAGCTCTCCAGCGGGCAGGCGGAAGCAGAAGGGCAGTGCACACACTGTGCGGGGCAGGTGAACCCATCAGGGCTCTTGTTGGTAAGCATCAGACACTGACTAGGCCAGTGTGAGCAGAAAGGGATTGAGTGAAAGGACATGGGGTAATCGTAGAATTTCTGGGAACACTGACGAAGCCGCTTCTGGAAATGGACTGAGAGAGGAAGACGAAGCCCAAATCACATTGCCGACAGTGTGACCACTGCCGCGGACCCCAGAGACGGAGGCCTGTGACACAGATGCCTCCCAGAACACGGGCCACTGCTGCCAAAATGGACAGGCCACTGCCCCGCTTCACAGTTTCACTTGCTCCCAGTGCAGAGTTCAAGGCAGATCATCTGACTGGCTGAGTCTAGATCATCTGCCTGTGCCTTGTTTGCCAAGGAGCTAGGAAAGCAAGCCTTTTCAGCTTCTGTTATGGGAGGTGGGCTCAACCTTCCACCAGGGTGCAAAGGGTGAGGGATCTTCAGACTTGAAGAAGACCCTGACCCAGGCAGCCAACACTCCTCAGAGTCTACTCCAGGAAGTAAGAAATTTGAGGGTCCAGGATCATTCTGGTAAGAAGTTTGGAGGGAAAGGGAAAGAGAGTGGTAAACTAAGGGAAGAGCAAAACCAAAGAGTCTTTGCTTTCTTTTTGGTAAGATTAAGGGACCTGAGCAGTTTCATAGAGGAGAAGAAAAAAGAAATTTTCTTGACAAAGAAGCTTGCACTCCATTCTGCCTCTAGCATCAGGACAAGACCACTTTGAGAAAGGACATGTTTCTGAAATAAAGGAACTAAAAGCATTACTCATGACCCTTCAAAAATTTCATATAGTCTTTCTTGGTGTGCTTCTATTAATTACATTATCCCCATGTTAAGAATGTTGCCCAGGCACAGAGCAGGATTCAGTATATATTTTGTAATGAAAAAAATTTTACTTATCTGTTGCCTTTAATTTAATATCTAAATAGATACCATATTCTTCTATAATTACAATATGGAAATATCTATGAACAAAATAGATAATTTTTTTGTCATATGCTGAGGAAAGAACGGTGGTAGTAAGATTCATCCAGAGTTTCAGCAGCAGCATTAAGGCAGCCAGAGTATGGTCAGTGTTTGGGGACAGAGGTAAATATCCGCAATCCATGCATACCTTTGATTTCTTCTTTTAGTGCCTAAGGAAGCAGAAGAGCATCATCACTGTTTTGTATTTGACACTGATTACAGTAAGTCTCTACTGGAATATTTTTATATATTAATAGCTTTATCTTTGTAGGACACTTTGCACATATACTTTCTTTAAACAATCTTTACCTTTTTTTTTGGAAAACACTTTTTTTTGGAATCATTATTTAAGCTGGCTCAAAAATCAAAAGGCATAAAAAGGCATGTCCTGAAGTCTCCCTCCCACAGCTGTCCCCAGTTTCCACCTTCCTCCCAAATATAAAACTGTTGTTACGTGCATGTGTATCTTTGTGAGAATTTAAAAAAATGCATATTCAAGCTAATATGAATATATATTCCACCCCACTACCTTTTAAAAACACAAATGATAGCATTTCAAACACACTGTTCTACACTCTGTGTTTTCCCCTAACACAGGATCTTTCCATATCAGGCGTAAAGCACACCCTCATTCTTTTCTGTATCAGCACAGTGTTCCATTATATGTATTCTAACGTTTTAGGCTGCCCCAGTGAAGAACTTTTAGGTTGCTCCTTGTGCTTTGCTCTTTGAGCAAAGAACACCTGTTCTTTAAAACCACACTGAGGAGGCTTCCCTGGTGGCTCGGTGGTAAAGAATTCACTTGCTCATGCAGGAGATGTGGGTTTGATCCCTGATCCAGGAAGATCCCACATGCTGTGGAGCAACTAAGCCCATGCACTGTAACTACTGAGCCTGAGCTCTAGAGTCTGAGCACCGCAGCTACTGAACCCCGTGCACCTAGAGCCCTGCCGCACAAAAGAAGCCACCACAGTGCGAAGCCCTCCCACCAGAGCCCGAGCGCAGCCCCCGCTCGCCACGGCTAGAGAAAAGCCCCTGGAGCAAGGAAGACCCAGCTGAGCCAAAAATAAATAAATGGAAAAAATTATATTAAAAAAAAACAAACCCATACTGGGAGTTCCCTGGTGGTTTAGTAGTTAAGAGTCAGCACTTTCACTACAGAGGCCTGGGTTCAATCCCTGGTTGGGGAACTTGAGATTTTGCAAGCTGAGCAGCACGGCCAAAATTTTTAAAAATTACTTGAATAAAATAAAAATATATATATAGCTTCATGTAAAAATATTTTTTTAAATAAAACCATGCTCATCAGCACCAATTCCCCAATTTTACTCTAGATCAGAATAAAGTTGTAAATTAGGAGATTTGTTTACGGCTACAAATGATGTCAGGGCCCAAGTGTCAATGAGCAACCACATTCAAAACGATATTTAGGCCCTGCAGTACCAGGAGACAAGCTACAGGACCTGAATGAGGCGGAGGTCAGGCTCAGGCCTTCCTCCCCTGCCAACCCTGCCCCAGGGGTTCAGGGCCTTGTGTGGAGCTGCTGCAGGTTAAAGTACGCCAGTACCAGAAGCTGAATTCTCGGAAATGGAAAGTCTTTCAGGCACTCAGTTCAGTTCAGTTCAGTTCAGTTCAGTTCAGTCGCTCAGTCGTGTCCGACTCTCCGCGACCCCATGAATCACAGCACGCCAGGCCTCCCTGTCCATCACCAACTCCCGGAGTTCACTCAAACTCATGTCCATTGAGTCGGTGATGCCATCCAGCCATCTCATTCTCTGTCGTCCCCTTCTCCTCCCGCCCCCAATCCCTCCCAGCATCAGACTCTTTTCCAGTGAGTCAACTCGTCGCATGAGGTGGTTAAAGTATTGGACTTTCAGCTTTAGCATCAGTCCTTCCAATGAACACTCAGGATTGATCTCCTCTAGAATGGACTGGTTGGATCTCCTTGCAGTCCAAGGGACTCTCAAGAGTCTTCTCCAGCACCACAGTTCAAAAGCATTAAACATTTAATTTCTCTGTAAAATAATAACCAAACCCAGGCCAGCTCCCCTCTCCCTCTGTCAACTGTGCTCCAATATAAAATAAAATTTACAAAAAAAGAAAACAGTCTTAATTTCATGGCTGCAATCAGCATCTGCAGTGATTTTGGAGCCCAAAAAAATAAAGTCTGACACTGTTTCCACTGTTTCCTCATCTATTTCCCATGAAGTGATGGGACCAGATGCCATGATCTTTGTTTTCTGAATGTTGAGCTTCAAGCCAACCTTTTCACTCTCCTCTTTCACTTTCATCAAGAGGCTTTTGAGTTCCTCTTCACTTTCTGCCATAAGGGTGGTGTCATCTGCATATCTGAGGTTATTGATATTTCTCCCGGCGATCTTGATTCCAGCTTGTGGTTCTTCCAGCCCAGCGTTCCTCATGATGTACTCTGCATATAAGTTAAATAAGCAAGGTGACAATATACAACTTTGACATACTCCTTTTCCTATTTGGAACCAGTCTGTTGTTCCATGGCCAGTTCTGTCGCTTCCTGACCTGCATACAGGTTTCTCAAGAGGCAGGTCAGGGATCTCTTTCAGAATGTTCCACAGTTTATTGTGATCCACACAGTCAAAGGCTTTGGCAGAGGCAATAAAGCAGAAACAGATGTTTTTCTGGAACTCTCTTGCTTTTTCCATGATTCAGTGGATGTTGGCAATTTGATCTCTGGTGCCTCTGCCTTTTCTAAAACCTGCTTGAACATCTGGAAGTTCACGGTTCACATATTGCTGAAGCCTGGCTTGGAGAATTTTGAGCATGACTTTACTAGCGTGTGAGATGAGTGCAATTGTGTGGTAGTGTGAGCATTCTTTGGTATTCCCTTTCTTTGGGATTGGAATGAAGACTGACCTTTTTCAGTCCTGTGACCACTGCTGAGTTTTCCAAATTTGCTGGCATACTGAATGCAGCACTTTCACAGCATCATCTTTCAGGATTTGAAATAGCTCCATTGGAATTCCATCACCTCCACTAGCTTTGTTCGTAGTGATGCTCTCTAAGGCCCACTTGACTTCACATTACAAGATGTCTGGCTCTAGGTGAGTGACCACACCATTGCGATTATCTTGGTCGTGAAGATCTTTTTTGTACAGTTCTTCTGTGTATTCTTGCCACCTTTTCTTAATATCTGCTTCTGTTAGGTCCACACCATTTCTGTCCTTTATCGAGCCCATCTTTGCATGAAATGTTCCCTTGGTATCTCTAATTTTCTTGAAGAGATCTCTTGTCTTTCCTAATCTGTTGTTTTCCTCTATTTCTTTGCACTGATCGCTGAGGAAGGCGTTCTTATCTCTCCTTGCTGTTCTTTGAAACTCTGCATTCAGATGCTTATATCTTTCCCTTTCTCCTTTGCTTTTCGCTTCTCTTCTTTTCACAGCTATTTGTAAAGCATCTTCAGACAGCCATTTTGCTCTTTTGCATTTCTTTTCCATGGGGATGGTCTTGGTTCCTGTCTCCTGTACAATGTCACGAACCTCCGTCCATAGTTCATCAGGCACTCTATCCATCAGATCTAGTCCCTTAAATCTATTTCTCACTTCCACTGCATAATCATAAGGGATTTGATTTAGGTCATATCTGAATGGTCCAGTGGTTTTCCCTACTTTCTTCAATTTAAGTCTGAATTTGGCAATAAGGAGTTCATGATCTGAGCCACAGTCAGCTCCTGGTCTTGTTTTTGCTAACTGTATAGAGCTTTTCCATCTTTGGCTGCAAAGAATATAATCAATCTGATTTCGGTGTTTACCATCTGGTGATGTCCATGTGTAGAATCTTCTCTTGTGTTGTTGGAAGAGGGTGTTTCCTATGACCAGTGCGTTCTCTTGGCAAAACTCTATTAGCCTTTGCCCTGCTTCATTCCATGCTCCAAGGCCAAATCTGCCTGTTACTCCAGGTGTTTCTTGACTTCCTACTTTTGCATTCCAGTCCCCTATAATCAAAAGGACATCTTTCTTGGGTGTTAGTTCTAAAAGGTCTTGTAGGTCTTCATAGAACCGTTCAACTTCAGCTTCTTCAGCATTACTGGTTGGGGCATAGGCTTGGATTACTGTGATATTGAATGGTTTGCCTTGGAAACGAACAGAAATCATTCTGTCATTTTTAAGATTGCATCCAAGTACTGCATTTCAGACTCTTTCGTTGACCATGATGGCTACTCCATTTCTTCTAAGGAATTCCTGCCCACCGTAGTAGATATAATGGTCATCTGAGTTAAATTCACCCATTCCAGTCCATTTTAGTTCACTGATTCCTAGAATGCCTACGTTCACTCTTGCCATCTCCTGTTTGACCACTTCCAATCTGATGTTCCAGCCCCCTGCTGTTGTCATTGGGTCTGGGACAGCTGGAGCAGCTCTCAATCAGGCCATGCCTCAGTTTACCCACCTGTAAAGTAGTCCTAAAAGAGGCTTAAATGAAACCTTCAAATTTACAAGAACATGTATCTTTTTTTGTCTTCTGTTTACAAACACTCTTCAATATCCAATAATAACAGTAAACACTGGTGGTACTATACAGGGAAATGTAAAATAACTATTGGGTGGCCTGTTTTCCATTTTGAATAAAATTCGTATTTGCCTACAATACAGTCCCAGATAGTTTCAGTTTATATTTTTCTCAGATCCTGAGCCTGTTCACATGATGTGGTACTGCGTCGTGATTTCCTAGGATGGGTGGTACAATACTGTCTCCACTCGCAGGCCCTTTCAGATGCAGAGATGTGACAAAGAGGTACTGCTGCTTCTACTGACCTGGTTAACCATCTGGTGCTGCTGGACAGTTCTCTTCTCTTTAAATTCTTCTGATTCAATTTTAATTTCATACATTGCCCCACAGCCTCCTGAAATAAATGCCATTTGAAAGTGTTTCAGTTATTAAGTTACCTCAGCCACAGTTCCTTATGTCCTTGAATAAGTACCACACAATCCAAAGAAGGTCTGAATGTCATCATTCAGCAGAAAGCTGCTAAGATTGTTAGACAATCATGGCTTACAATCTGACCCCGGCCTCCTCCTGGCAGGCTGCCTCAGTCCTTCTGCAAAGCACTTGTATCTGGTACCCAGCATTACTGCTTCCAAGGTAGGAAAGATAAGGCACAAAACATGCAGAGTCTAAGAAATGTCAGTTGTCCTACTAGTTCCTTTTATTAAGCCAGCAAATGCCATGGAAGAAGGTGGGAGGGACTGAATTTCAACATCCCACTTCCCAAAGGACCAGTAATTGGTATTTTTTAAAATGCAAAAACACATTAAAATCTGATTTGAAAACCACGTGCAGTAGTATCCAAAAGTAAAGGAATAAGGAAGTGTGAGAGAGATGATCTGAATGCTATCATTCAGCAGACAGCTGAATGATATGGACACAGCATTACAATAAACAGTGAAGATGCGCTAATCACAGAGCTGGGGTCTCTAGCACCCCTGCTCTACAAGCTGAATTAAAGGTTTCCCCCCGGGCTGTGGCAGGTAAGGGACAGCTCTCAAGGCAGTTTGTGTGGACCCATCTACCCCTAGACCAAGCTTCATCTCCAGGGCTGATGAATGATAACAATAAAATGTGCTGCCCTAGCATGAAATCATTCAGCAAGAAAGTGCAATTCACTCAATAGGCTTTGTTAATCTTTTCTTATATGTTCCAGGAGACTAAGCTTTGGCTAAACCAAGGTTCCCAGCCTTGATCCCCTTTCTGCACTCTACCCAGGACTAGGCAGAGCCAGACCAGAGGTCAAGTTCCGGCTCTGCCCTAACTGGGCCTGTGGGCTCATTCAACCTGCCATTCTAACAGATCTTTAGATTGGTTCATTTCCTATAGTGACCAGAATAAAAGGACTCTCTGAACTTTCTCCTATTCCTTGTAAAAGTTATGTTCTCAGAGAAGCCAGTGAGCCCTAGAGCAATGGAGAGTGATAAAGACTGTCTGGGTGTGGGAATCTTCCACAGGCGTGTCTGGATAAAGGCCTATCTTTCCCGTCCAACGGGGGCAGACGTTTGAGTGCCCAGCCTGCTCCTAATACACAGTCAACCTGAACTTCTGAGGCCCCAGCGGTCATTCGAGAAAGGCAGGGGCCTGGCCAGCGCCGGTCACTGGGCTCAGGACAGCCTCCCTCGGTCCTGGTCCTGGAGCCGCCTCCCTGTAAAGGGTCGGGCAGGTTCTTTGGCCTCTCTGGACTCATTCTTCCTGGAATCTGTTCCAGCTCTGGCATTCTAGGGTGTCAAGAGAATGTGGGGAAATTAAAGTCTGGCTCATCTCAAAGTCAAACTAAAGACTGGAGCTGAGCCCCAGGGTGACTGAGAGGAATCTAATCTGAGCCGGGCCAGGTTGGCAACCAGGAGTCCTCGTAGTTCCCCGCTGAAGTCTGCATTCCCACCTCCACCTCTTCTGGGAGTAGAGGCCAAGGTCTATCTGTCCAAAATCCATACATATTGAGAAGCCACTGGTGGTGAGTATCCTCCAAGTCCCCTGCCCTCTTCTCCTCCAGTGAGTAAAATCCTACCAAATTCTGTGGGAAAGATGAGAGAAAACTTACCTGAAATGTCAGTGACTTTGATAGCTGTAGCTCGAGGAAACTTTTCTTTGAGAATCTGGGTCACTTTGAGCTCCCCCTCAGTCTGTGAGGCAAACATGCGCTGGGCCCAGTGGAGAAGAGGAAGCTGTCACAGAACAGAGGAGAGTCACCGTGCAGGCCCCTCTGACCTCCCCTGCAAGGCAGGGCCCTGGGCTAAGCCAGGGGGACTGCATGGCATCAGATGTCCATTTAAGTTCCCCAGGATGCAGAATAAATTTTTTTGAGGGAGGAGTAGAATTGTAAATAACTAACTTGGACTCCAGAGATAACAAGGTCCCTAAGTTAATTCAACAGAGGTTTATTCCTCATGATAGGGAGGCACTATCATGAAGACAGTTTTAGTGAGGAGCCTGAAGCACCAAGTAATACGCCCAAGGTCGGGTCCCTTAGTAAGACGCAGACCAGGAGAGGCCAGGCACGCCCTGCTCGGGCAAGCATGCTGCTGACTAATGGGACCAAGTGGCACCCCGCCTTTAGGCCTGATTAACATTCCACCTTCTTTCCAGTGGGTATAACCCTGTGCCCTACTGCTCAATAAGGCAGCTATTCTCTGCAATCCTTACTGGAAAGAAGAAACAGAATTCTATGAAAGGACCTGAAAAAGGAACATTTTTAGATTATTTACCATTGGAAGTAACATTCTTCCCTCCCCCAATGGCTACCCTAAGGAGCCAGTGCTTCTGATGGGAATGTGTCTCAACTCTTAGGGATGAAGATGCAGAAAATCATGTCAGCAGCTCCTTGGTTAGGTTAAGCACATGCTGAAAAGAGAGAATGAAGATAGCATGGCAGGGACTTGCCTGGAGACCCAGTGGCTAAGACTCTGCACTCCCAATGGAGGCGGCCTGGGTTCGATCCCTGGTGGGGGAACTAGATCCCACATGCAGCAACTAAGAGTTCGTATGCTGCATCTAAAGCTCCTGTATGCTGCAACAAAGATAAAAATTCTGCATGCTTCAGCTAAGACCCAGTGTAGCCAAACAAATAAGTAAAAATAAATATTGAAAAAAAGAAAATAGAGTATGGCAGGGCTTCAGTGTCAGGGTAAAGACTTTGGACTTTTTACACAGGCTTCTTGAGGCCAATGTAACAATGCCTTTTGAAGCAAGTCAGGAAAGATACCCAGAGTATCCTTTAAAGGGAGCAGCAGTATCAGGCTCCCTGGCTGGAGGAGGGTGGTGGGTGGAGTGCTGTTCACATGCTGGTGCTGAAGGTACCATCCCTTCACCCCCTCAGTCTTGCCCATCGTTAGGCCTTTTCTGATGGCCTAGTAGAGCAGGGTCCTGTGTTATAGAACCTCAGAGCACCTTCTTTAAAATACCCTGTGCACTGACTCTTTCACCAGTTGTTCTTAGAGGCCAAGACATGGGTCTGTCCTGCTATTGCAGTCTTCCAGAACTGACCCAGGGCAGGCCCTCAGGAGAACTTGAATGATGGATGAAAGAATGAATGAGCAGGGGGAAAATCCACACAATGCAGAGCATATGTACTGTGCGGTCAGTTGCTCAGTCCTGTCTGACTCTTTGCGACCCCATGGACTGTAGCCGGCCAGGCTCCTCTGTCCTTGAGGATTCTCCAGGCAAGAATACTGGAGTGGGTTGCCATGCTCTCCTCCAGGGGATCTTCCCAACCCAGGGATCGAACCCAGGTTTCCCGCATTGCCGGCGCATTGTTTACCGGCTGAGCCACCAGAGAAAACCGGCATATGTACTAGGTACCGGCAAAGAAGTCCTGATTGTAGCAGGCAGCTGAAACGCAGGTCAGGAGAAAGACCTGGAGGGAGACTGAGTGCTGTTCAGAGGGACAGAATCTTATGTTGTGGACCTGGGTAAGATTGGGTGGATGGGAGACCTCCTCTGAAAACAGTGCCCTGGGGGTAGGGGCAAAGGCAGAGGGTAGCCAGGTGGCAGGCAGCGCAGCAGTCACTAAAGGGTGAGAGTGGGGTTAGCACTTTGACTCCTTGGGAAAAGTCTTTCCCTCATCTCTGCTGATCTTCAGGCAGCGGCCTTTAAACCAGCAATCTACTGACAAAACCCCTGGAACGTCGATTGTCCACAATGAAAGTCACCAGCAACAGTGCCCTTCATGCTTGGGGGAGGCAGGTCCAAGAGAAGGAAGAATGTGAGAGGAAAGCAAAAGACATGGATGGAGTGAAGGAAGAATGAATCAGCAAGAGGGGAGAAAACCAGGAGAGCGTTTGGTGAGTGCCCTCTACTGGCTCCCTGCTCCAGGAGTGTGAGATTTGGAAAGGGTCAAGGTCACAGAAGCCAGGAGGACGTTCCGCAGCCCTGACTCAGTCACAGGAACCAGCACGCACGCCGCGACTCTAGGCTCTGACGCCCATGTCTTTGGCTCGGTAACGCAACATTGCTTTTTCCGTGCCTGATGTATTACGACTGTTTATGTATCCGTTCCCGTCAGCCTCAACCCCCACCCCGCTGGGGAGCTCCCCCAGCACGCGCCGGGCCTGACACTTCTCTCAGTACCCGTAGCCGGGGCCACTGAATGAATGAACCAGCAAATCAATGAATGAGCGAAAGGAAGGCGAAGCCCCTGGCCCGGCGCGTCGCCCTCCGCAGGCCGCCTCTCCAACCCCAGCCCGCCCCGCGGTCGCAGCGCAGTTCCTGCCCCGGGGAGAGAGGCTCGGTCCCCGTCCACGCTCACCCGGCGGGTTCCGCGAAGCAGAGGCGCTGCCGCGGCCGGGCTCCACGCCGCCATGCCCGGCCGACGCGGCCCGCCGTCCGAGGTCGCCGCGTCGCCCGAAAGACGCGGAGTCCCGGAGCAGAGCCGCCGCCGCCACAGACGAGGCCGCCCCCTGCTGTCCGGAGGCCGCGAGCCGCCCCGCACGCCCGGGACGCCCGGGGCCCCGCCGTCTGCCCCGACTCTGCTTCCTCTGCCTCCCAGCCCTCGCCCCCAGGGGTCCTTCCGCCTCGGCCTAGAAGCCGGTGCTCGGACTTTCCCTCGTCCCGAGGACCCTGGTGCCCTAGGTGGAACGCCCCCATTCCTACTCTCCAGAAAACCTGCTGCTAAACGGAGGAGTTCGACTTCTCGCTCCAGGAGGCACCCGGGGGAGGATTTTAAGCAGGGGAGTCGTTTTCAGATTTGGGCTTTAGAAAGATCACTGGCCCCTGCGAGGAGCGGGGACAGTCGCAGTGGTCCAGAGACTAAAGGCCTGGACAGCAGCAGGAACGGGAGGCGTGGACTCAAGACACCTGGGAGGTGAACGGACTGGAAGACGGTATTGGCGGGAGGGGATGAAGGCGTCAGGGATGACTCTCAGGTTTCTGGCTTGGACAATGAAATGGGTAGAGGAGGACTAGGTTTGGGGTGAAGAGGGTCGACTAGCTCAGTTTTGGATATCCCTGAATTTAAGGTGCCTGCAGGAAATGGCTCAGCAGAAGAGCCACTTGAGCCACAGACCTTGGATAGCCTGGCAAACTCTTGGAGTTGTTTTGCAAAATTCAAACACCACTCCCATCCCCTGGAAAGCTCAACCAACAGGTCAACTGGAAGCTAAGGAATGATATTGACCTTTCCTGACCCTCCTGACTTGAATCAACTAAAACTTTGACTCTGACAACTTTTGCCCCCGTTCTAGACTGGATTCTCCTCGGCCAAACTCCTTCACGAATGTGCATATCTTAGCTTAAAATTTCTCCAGTGTTCTCCTTACTTGTTGTTGTCTGATCACTTAGTCACGTCCAATCCTTTGCAACCCCGTGGACTGCAGCATGCCAGGCTTCCTTGTCCTTCACTGTCTCCCAGGGTTTGCTCAAACTCATGTACATTGTGTCAATGATGCCATCCAACCATCTCATCCTCTGTCACCCCCTTCTCCTGCTGCCCTCAATATTTCCCAGCATCAGGGTCTTTTCCAGTGACTCGGCTCTTCACATCAAGTGGCCAAAGTATTGGACCTTCAGCTTCAGCATCAGTCCTTCCAATGAATATTAAGGGTTTATTTCCTTTAGGATTGACTAGTTTGATTTCCTTGCTGTCCAAAGGGACTCTCAAGTTTTCTACAGCACCAAAATTCAAAAGCATAAATTCTTCGGCACTTGGCCTTCTCAACCGAAATATAGCCTTCATTATTACTGGACTGCTTGTACCTCCCTATGCAAACTGTGCAACAAGATGGCTTACGTGGTAACCAACTCATCTTTTAAAAGTTCAAGCCTTGTCTTCTCCTGATCAGTCATATTCTGTTCAGCACCGATAAGATAATCTGTCACAGAGAAACCTTTTGTCTCCTATAGGTAGGTTGCCTAAGCCTGAAATAACCTTTTTACTTGCCTTTTAAGCCTTTTCATTTCTGTAGCCCTTTGGAACTCCCCTTTACTGGCTAAATTAGATGCTGCCTGAATTAAGAGTCAATAAGTTCAAGCAGGTTTTAGAAAAGGCAGAGGCACCAGGGATCAAATTGCCAACATCCGCTGGATCATGGAGAAAGCAAGAGAGTTCCAGAAGAGCATCTATTTCTGCTTCATTGACTATGCCAAAGCCTTTGACTGTGTGGATCACAATAAACTGTGGAACATTCTGAAAGAGATGGGAATACCAGACCACCTGACCTGCCTCTTGAGAAACCTGTATGCAGGTCAAGAAGGAACAGTCAGAATTGTACATGGAACAACAGACTGGTTCCAAATAGGAAAAGGAGTGCGTCAAGGCTGTATATTGTCACCTTGCTTATTTAACTTATATGCAGAGTACATCATGAGGAACGCTGGGCTGGAAGAAGCACAAGCTGGAATCAAGATTGCTGGGAGAAATATCAATAATCTCAGATATGCAGATGACACTACCCTTATGGCAGAAAGTGAAGAAGAACTCAAAAGCCTCTTGATGAAAGTGAAAGAGGAGAGTGAAAAGGTTGGCTTGAAGCTCAACATTCAGAAAACAAAGATCATGGCATCTGGTCCCATCACTTCATGGGAAATAGATGGAAAAACAGTGGAAACAGTGTCAGACTTTATTTTTGGGGGCTCCAAAATCACTGCGGATGCTGATTGCAGCCATGAAATTAAAAGACGCTTGCTCCTTGGAAGGAAAGTTATGACCAACCTTGATATATTAAAAAGCAGAGACATTACTTTGCCAACCAAGGTCCGTCTAGTCAAGGCTATGGTTTTTCCCGTGGTCATGTATGGATGTGAGAGTTGGACTGTGAAGAAAGCTGATCGCCAAAGAATTGATGCTTTTGAACTGTGGTGTTGGAGAAAACTCTTGAGAGTCCCTTGTACCGCAAGGAGATCCAACCAGTCCATTCTAAAAGAGATCAATCCTGGGTGTTCATTGGAGGGACTGATGCTGAAGCTGAAACTGCAATACTTTGGCCACCTCATGCGACGAGTTGACTCACTGGAAAAGACTCTGATGCTGGGAAAGGTTGGGGGCAGGAGAAGAAGGGGATGACCGAGAATGAGATGGCTGGATGGCATCACCGACTCTGTGGACATGAGTTTGAGTGAGCTCCGGGAGTTGGTGATGTACAGGGAGGCCTGGCGTTCTGATTCATGGGGTCGCGGAGAGTCGGACACGACTGAGCGACTGAACTGAACTGAACTGAAAGCCAATTAGGTTTTTAAAATTTACTGTTGAATTTTGTAAGTTTTGACCCTCATAATTTTTCATCAGTGCTAATGCTCAGTTGCATCCAACTCTTTACAACCCCATGGACTGTAACCTGCCGGGCTCCTCTATTCATGGGATTTCCCAGGCAAGAATACTGGAATGGGTTGCCATTACTCCCTCTAGGGGATCTCCCTGACTTGGAGATTGAAGCCGTGTCTCCCACAGCTCTGGCATTTGGCAGGCAGATTCTTTACCACTGAGCCAGCTGGAAAGTCCCCTCCTTTGCATTACTATTAATAGCCTCATTTTTTTTGTTTTCTTTGCTTGATTCTTTAACAATTAGGGTTGGTAGGATTAGGGATAATTTACAAACTTTCAATTTTTCTTCAGAGATGTAACTAAATTGCCAAAGATATTTCTTCCAGAGTATAGTGGAGAATCACCTCTTTGCTACTCAAAACAGGGTGGTCTCAAGGAGGCAGACTGTATCCCATGACCTAGGCTGGTTGATCAGATATAGGGATTGGCTTAGAGTTTGTCACATGATCTGAGCCAGACCAATCAGAATTGGTCTAGAGACTTTTGGAAACTAAGGAAAATAAAGGATCATTTGTACCTGGATTGCTAAACTGGTAGAAGGTGTACTCTTGGGGACGATCTTTGGAACCATGTGGGTAGTGCCACAGTGGAAATGAAGCAGGCACAGAAGAAGGGAGAGCTGAGAAGAATCACATGTTTGACATCGTTTGTGCAGCTGGAAACAAGCAGAGCCAGAACTGAACACTAAAGTAATTTTAATTGGTTTAGTTATTTTTAACTAAGAGACCAGTGTTAAATTCACTGAACTGCATTTGCAAAATTCCTTCTTTCCTTTACTGAAAATCAGTACTTTTGCTCCAACAGTCTTCACCCCATAACTTAACAGTGGCTCACTCTTTTTTTTTCCCCTGGCTGTGCTGGGTCTTCATTGTAGCCTGTGGACTTCTCTTGCTGCAGAGCATGCAGGCACAGTAGTCATGGCCCACGAGGCCAAGAGCTTAGCTGCCCCATGGCAACTGGGATCTTAGTTCCCTGACAAGGGATTGAACCTATGTTCCCTACATTAGAAAGCAATTTCTTAACCCCTGGATCACCTGGGGAGTGGTTATTTTGGACTATCTGCTTTAGTATCTTCCTCCTACGCTCAGTTTTTGGAAGTGCTGTTGGAGCCAACTGAAATGAAAACTTGTCCATTATTAGCTTAATTAAAATCCTTCAGAGTCATCACCTACAAGCAAAAAACCCAAGTTATTTCATTTGACTTACCTCTACGTACCTGTCCAAATGAAATATATCCTTCACTAATACTGGACTGCTTCACTTCTCTATACAAACAGTACAAAAATTCTGTTATGTTGTGACCACCCATCTCTTAAGGCAATTCCAGTTTTGTCTTCTCCAGGGAGCCACCTGACTCAGGGTCTTTTCCAGTGAGTCGGCTCTTCCCTCAGGTGGCCAAAGTGTTAGAGCTTTAGCTTCAGCATCAATCCTTTGAATGAATATTCAGGGTTAATTTCCTTTAGGGTTGACTGGTTTGATCTCCTTTCTGTCCAAGGGACTCTCAAGAGTCTTCTTCAGCACAGCTCGAACCCATCAGTTCTTCCATGATCAGCCTTCTTTATGGTCCAACTCTCTCATCCGTACATGACTACTGGAAAAACCATGGCTATGACTATACGGATCTTAGTTGGCAAAGTGATGTCTTTGCTTTTTAATACACTGTCTAGGTTTGTCATAGCTTTCCTTCCAAGGAGCAAGCGTCTTTTAATTTCATGGCTGCAGGCACCATCCACAATGATTTTGAAGCCCAAGAAAGTAAGATCTGCCACTGCTTCCACTTTTTCCCCTTCTATTTGCCATAAAGTAACGGGACAGATGCCATGATCTCAGCTTTCTTTAATGAGTTTTAAGCCATCTTTTTTACTCGTTCACCTTCATCAAGAGGCTCATTAGTTCCTCTTCACTTTCTGCCATTAAAGTGCTATCATCTGCGTATCTGAGGTTGTTGATATTCCTCCTGGCAATCTTGATTCCAGTTTGTGACTCATCCAGCCTGGCATTTTGTATGATGTACTCTGGGTATAAGTTAATAAAAAGGGTGACAATATAAACCCTTGTACTCCTTTACCAGTTTTGAATCAGTCAGTTGTTCCACATAAGGTTCTAACTGCTGCTTTTTGACCTGCATACAGGTTTCTCAAGAGACAGATGGTACTCCCATCTCTTTAAGAATTTTCCAGTTTGTTGTGATTCACACAGGAGAAAGTTTTTGGCATAGTCAATGAAGCAGATGTTTTGCTAGAATTTCCTTGCTTTCTCTATGATCCAACAAATGTTGGCAATTTTCTAAACCCAGCTTGTACATCTGGAATTTCTTGGTTCACATACTGCTGCAGCCTACCTTGAAAGGTTTTGAGGATGATCTTGTTAAGCATGTGGAGTGAGTAAAACTTTTCTGTAGTTTGAACATTCCCTGGCATTACCCTTCTCTGGGAATGGAGTGAAAATTGAACTTTTTCAGTCCTGTGGCCACTGCTGAATTTTCCAAATTTGCTGACATATTGAGTACAGCACTTTAACAGCACCATCTTTTAGGATTTGAAATAGCTCAGCTGGAATTGTCACCTCCACTAGCTTTTCTGTAGTAAATCTTCCTAAGGCCCCCTTGATTTCACACTCCAGGATATCTAGCTCTGTGAGTCACTGCATCATCATGGTTATTCAGGTCATTAAGACCTTTTTTGTATATTCTTCTGTGTATTCTTGCCACCTCTTCTTAATCTCTTCTGCTTCTGCTGTGCTGTGTTTAGTCACTCAGTCATGTCCAACTCTCTGCGACCCCATGGACTGTAGCGCACCAGGCTCCTCTGTCCATGAGGATTCTCCAGGCAAGTATACTGCAGTGGGTTGCCATGCCCTCCTCCAGGGGATCTTCCCAATTCAGGCATCAAACCCAAGTCTCCTGCATTGCAGGTGAATTCTTTACTGCCTGAGCCACCAGGGAAGCCTCTTTCCTTCTGTTAGGTCCTTACCATTTCTTTTACTGTGCCCATCCTTGCAAGAAATGTTTCCTTGATATCTCCAATTTTCTTGAATAGATCTCTAGTCTTTCCCAGTCTATTGTTTTCTTCTTTCCATTTTTCATTGAGGAAGGCCTTCTTCTCTCTCCTTGCTATTCTCTGAAACACTGTATTCTTTTGGCTGTATCTTTCCCTTTCTCCCTGCCTTTTTCCTTTTGTTCTTTCCACAGCTATTTGTGAAGCCTCCTCAGACAACCACTTTGCCTTCTTGTATTTCTTTTTTGGGGGGATGGTTTTGGTCACTGCCTCCTGTCAGGCACTCTGTCTACCAGATCTACTCCCTTGAATCTGTCGTTTCCACTGCATAATCATAAGGGATTTGATTCAGGTCATACCTAAATGGCCTAATAGTTTCCCCTACTTTCTTCAATTTAAGTCTGAATTTGGCAATAAGGAGTTCATGATCTGAGCCAGTCTGGTTTTTGCTGACTGTAGAGCTTCTCCATCTCCAGCTCCAAAGAATATAATCAATCTGATTTCAGTATTGACCATCCAGTGATGTCCATGTGGAGTCATCTCTTGTGTTGTTGGAAGAGAGTGTTTGGTATGACCAGTGTGTTCTCTTGACAAAACTGTTAGCCTTTGCCCTACTTAATTTTGTACTCCAAAGCCAAAATTGCCTGTTACTCCAGGTATCTCCTGACTTCCTTTTTGCAGTCCAATCCCCTATGATAAAAAGGACATCTTTTTTTGGTGTTATTTCTAGAAGGTCTTGTAGGTCTTCATAGAACTGGTCAACTTCAGTTTCTTCAGCATCAGTGGTTGGGACAGATTTGGATTAAATGAACCTAGGTCATTCTGTTGTTTTTGTGATGGCATCCAAGTATTGCATTTTGGACTCTTTTGACTATGAGGGTTACTACATTTCTTCTAAGGGATTCTTGTCCACAGTAATAGATACAATGGTCATATGAATTAAACTCTTCCATTCCCGTCCATTTTTGTTCACTGATTCCTAAGATGTTGACATTCACTCTTGCTATCTCCCGCTTGACCACGTCCAACGGACCTAACATTCCAGGTCGCTATGCAATACTGTTCTTTACATTATCAGATTCTACTTTCACCACCAGTCACACCCACAACTGAGTCATTTCCCCTCTGGCCAGCGCTTTCATTCTTTGTGAAGCTGTTAGTAACTGCCCTCTGCTCTTCCCCAGTGGCATATTGGACACTTTCTGACCTGGGGCTAATCTTCCGGTGTCATATCTTTTTGCCTTTTCATACTGTTCATGGTTCTCCTGCCAAGAATACTGGAGTGGTTTGCCATTCACTCCTCCAGTTGACCATGTTTTGTCAGAACTCTCCACTATGACCCGTCCATCTTGGGTAGCCCTGCACAGCATGGCTCATAGCTTCATTGAGTTATGCAAGCCCCTTTTCCACAAGGCTGTAACCCATGAAGTTGTCTTTAACTTCATTCAAAACAGTTTTGTTAGACTATGACAGCTGTAGCATGCATTTTAAAAAAACACTATCAAAATTGGTGAATTTTTGCATAGCCATTTTAATACTGAATGTGGTTTGTCAGGTTTTGTGCTGGAGATTTCTCCCTGGACGATACTCCACAGTTGGGTAGACTAGTTGAAGTTGACAGTGATCAAATCAAGACATCAATTGAGAATGTTACACCATGAGGGAGATAGCTGACATATTCAAAATACCAAATCAATCATTGAAAATCATTTGCACGAACCTGGTTAATCACTTTGATGTTTGGGTTCCACATAAGCAAAAAAAAAACAAAAACACACACACAAAACTTCTTGGGAGTCCTCTATTATGAGCAGTTTCTGGAAAACCAAATGATTAATTCCAAAAAGTACTGCTTCCAATTAGACCAACTGGAATTTTAGTCAACAGAAAATGCAATCTTCCAGGTTTCCTTAATACCCAGGTAAAAACTGTTACAGATTGGCTGGGAAGTTGATTCATCTGCCATATTCACCATATTGCACCTTTAGATTTCCACGTATTTCAGTCTTTACTGAATTTTCTGAATGGAAGAAAATTTCAATTCCCTGGAAGACAGTAAAAGGAACCTGGCATAGTTCTTTGCTCAAAAAGATAGAAAGTTTTCAGAGATAGAATCATGAAGTTGCCTGAAAAATGGCAAAAGGAAGTGGAACAAAATGGTGACTACATTCTACAGTAAAGTTCTCAGTAGAAATGAAAAATGTGTATTTTGACTTAAGAACCAAAGGAACATTTTGGGCAACCCAATGTCTTTTTTATCCACTGGTCCATGAACTCCATGACAGGATCTTGCTTTATTAACCTATGTCAAAGGCCCAGCATGACACAGGACAAAAAGAGCAAGCACTGACTGACAGTGGGTGCATTTGAATCTTTTTAGAAAAGGATTTTCAAAACAATCTATCTTGGGGCTTTTACTTTTTCCTTACCTCATTTGCATGATTTTTTAATTGCAGTTTTTTATGTTATAGAGCCTCCGAGCACTCGTGAGCATAAAGAACTTTTACAACAATGCAGCCAAGAGAAAAAGACCCACCTGCTTTGTAGTCAAAGTCTGAGCTTTTGTGACATGTTCTACAAAACACTGAAAATTCCTAATGTACCTCTCAACTGCCACTCCCTCAATAGGTCACTGTAAGGATTAAATGCAATAAAACTGTTAAAAGTATTCCCCCTCCTCCCTGCTCCAAGACAAAACAAAACAAAAAACAAAAATAGGTAAGTTCCTCAAAGGGAGTGATATTCAAAATGCTGGTCAGCCACAGATAAGGAGCTTGGCCAGAATCTGAATCAATCATCTACTTCCTTCAACTAGCAAATTTGCTACAAAAAAAGTCAGCTGAATTAAACAGTGCACTCAGATACTTAGAGTGAAAACTCTTCATCTTTTCACAGAACAGGAACAAAAGTTCACACAACAGCAGGCTGTCCAAGCTTTTGTACCATCAAGGATTTTTCAGTTTGCTATAAGCTCTGCACCCCAAGTTAAAATCCAGGAATTTTTCCTAGCCCCACATGCAGCCAGGAGAGAGCTATGTGACCTAATGTCTGCCAATGAGAACCAATCATTTCAAGTTTTGATTAGGAGGAGACCAAAAAGGGAGGAGGTACTAAGTAAAGTCCTTTATTCTGGTCAAGGCACATGCTTGACCAGCTTTGGGGACATCTAGTGGCCAGTAACAAGAAGGCAAGCTATAGGGTCCAAATCTACCCCAACAGCATTGGGGTATTTGCTAGAAAACGTCCAAGGTATGGTTTGGACAGGTTCTGGCTGTGTGGCTTCAAAGTCACACTCTGGCCTTTCCAAATATTATTTGAGTTCTTCTACTCACTCATGAAGTTTAAAATGCTTTCAAACTTAACCACGAGACACTTTTACAAACTCAACACTTTAGCAACAGGTTTCAAGCCTATAGAAATATAACCATCGAAAAAGAAAGTTCAAATTTTGATTACTAGTTTACCCATACCTCTATATAAAATGAGTGTTAAGCCATGTTATTTAGCCACATTCATTAAGTTTTCATTCATTTCATTTAGTCACTCAGTCGTGTCCGACTCTTTGTGACCCCATGGACTGTAGCCCACCAGGCTCCTCCATCCATGGGATTTCCCAGGCAAAAATATTGCAGTGGGTTGCCATTTCCTTCTCCACTCAAGTGGAGTTTTCATTAACTCCACTCAAAAAAGGTCAAAACAATTTTAGCAATGCTATATTAAACAGACCTAAAATTAGGCATCTGTAATTTGAACCTCTAAAAATAACTACTATTTCTCCTATGATAATGAAAAATGGCTGTTTAGGGTGGGAGGAGGTATCTTACAGATATGCTGAGTACTTGTTTCAAGGTCAGAAAATTAATGAGTCTAGTCTTTCCTCTTCCCTTTTCTCAATCTAATAATCAGCAATGTATAAAAGAGGTCAAGAGCTTGTCCAGCACGGTAAGGAGACAACTTATTTTTTGTCTGGGATGGGTTTTAGCCACTGGATCCCAAGGCAGTTTGTTTCTTGGGGGTGGGGCCCTGGTATTATAATATATTTAGTTCACTTAGGAACTTCCGTTTCTTCTAAGAGTTAAGAAAACATTTTCACTCCTAAATGATAAGCCAAGGTAACCTTCCATGGACCCTGCAAAAATCTCAAGTTTCACAGTTAAATAGAAACAAATGTGTTGAGACATACTTTCATCAATCCTTTCTTTCTTTCAATATATTTTATTCTGATGAAGTTACAAAAGTAGATACAAAACACTTTTTTAAAAAAGTACAGTTAACCGACTTAGAAAAATAGATAAAGCCCCTAAAGGTTTAAAAATACAAAATAAATTTTCATGTAAAGAACATTTAAAAATATTTTAGATAACCAAGACTAACTTAAGCAAGTTATTTTCAATGTAGACCAAACATAGAATGCTGTCCTATAATAAATCTATAGCACACTGGTAATCCATTCGGATTTACAGAATACTTGTTTGAAACAGAATCTGATGAGAGAAAATCCAAGTGAATTTCAATGCAGTTGCTTCAGTAAAATTACTGCTACCACAGATAATATCATCCCCCAAAGCCCATTACAGTCTGAAATATCAAAATCTAATGCAAAAGCACAGGAAGACTGAGGAGCTACTATTTTCCCTCTTTGCCAGAATTGTACAATAGTTAAAAACCAAATCCAGTTACTGAACTGGTATTAGGAGGAAACAATGTCCCTGTTGAAGCTGCTTAGTTTGGTGTCCCAGCTAGTATTTTCAGGCCAGAATTCTACAGAAAGCAGAGACAGACTCCTATCATCAGGCACAGGTGACACTAGCAGCATGACTAAAGCTGCTCAGGAACAAATTCCTAGGACGTACACTCTTTGGGACTGGTTTATGTGTATGAGGCAATGATGTAATGTTCAGAAGCTTCTCCACTTCTAATGTGCCCTCACTGCTCAGAGAGAGGACCAAACAGCATAATCAAGGAATCTCAAAAATATCCGAAAAATTAACATCACCACCAGGACTGAGCCTCTTGCCTCTGCTCTACTAGAAAAACTATCCTTTTGCTGTTATTAATGTCATGATGAATACAGATGTACATTTCTCAAGTAGGCAGCTACATGAGCTAAGGATCTACAGGTCTTAAGATGAAAGGAAATACTTTATTAACTGGCAGCCTACTAAAAACCACTTTTTTCACAGTTTGGCAAAGAATAAGGGAGCCATTTGGTTGTCAATACAAAAACTGTAGTACAAGGAAGTTTCACTATTTAAACAAAAATCTGCACATCATTGTCCAAAAGTTTTTTTTTTAAAGGCCTGGAAATTAAAGCACCATAGGATTAACTGCATAATTCAGCAAGTACTATCCAACCCATGATTTTAGTCGGGTATGAAGAGCAGTGATGAGACACTGAGAGAGGACTTCTGATTAGGAGGAGCCTGGGGAGTGAGTGTTACTCGGGAGACAAATCAAGATTGAGAGGAGTCAAAGAAAGACTGACCCCTCAAGCCAAGAAGGTGCTATCTTCTCCATGTTCTCTGCCCTTTGCTCCATCTCTCCTGTTCACTCCTGGCCTTGGATGTAAATAAATAATGTTAACACTAATGTTTGATTGCATTGCTGGTTAAGCCAGATTAACTGGGAATGCTTTTTCTTTTTGGTATTGCTTTTATTTTTTTAAAAAAGGACATTTTGAATTACCTGAATTCTTAATTACCAACAAATTTTAAAATTTATGTCCCATTATTAAGCTGTCTCTACTACTGTTAATTTCGTTACTTAGTTTTAGGACTCTAAGTCATGAAGAGAGGGAGGGTTTCTACCACTGAAAATAATGAAGGAAAGTAAGAACACTTTTATTTGATGATACCTGAAATATTAGAAATGATAAAAATACAATCTTACTTGAGAAATATTTCATTCCTAGCAGACTTAAATTAATGTTCAAACAACAATGTTCAAAGTCAAGAGGCAGTAACATCCTAACATTCTAAAAAACCTTCTTGTTTGGAAATGATCAACATAAACATACAGAATGCCTGATGGTTCTTTTGGATAATCTTAAAATGAGGATTATGGAATGTTTCATAGAGGACTTTTTTTAATAAGGGATTTTCCCACTATTTCCCAAAACAACGATGTATGGTTTCAGCCTAAATCAGGTAAAATGTTTTGTTTCCTTTAAAATTCTATATATATTCAAGAA
Source organism: Moschus berezovskii (assembly GCF_049115385.1). Lineage (NCBI taxonomy): Eukaryota > Metazoa > Chordata > Mammalia > Artiodactyla > Moschidae > Moschus > Moschus berezovskii. The sequence continues at coordinate 98,127,461 of NC_142470.1, forward strand.
TTTATTGAAATTGAGTTATTACAAAAATGGAGTTTCTCAGTCATTTTTTCTTTACAATCTAGTAGAATAATAAAAATAAACAACAAAAAAACCTTCAAATTTAACCTTAACCAAAGGTATCAAGGAACACGGTGAGTACTTTGCAAAAAATCACAGCTCTGAAACAAAGGTTGATGACCTTCAAGTGTTGCCAGTCTGGCAAGTCTTTAGTGATATTTGTGCCTCAATACACTTCAAACAGTCTATATCTGAAAAATTGAAAGAAAATTAGATCTTTTCTTCACTAAAGGAGACTCTTTTTACCCCAACAGAATAATTTCAAGTTTTGGTACAAAAACAATTACAACAGAATAAAACGCCAATCGATCCTTTGACTATTAACAGAATGAAGTTTTTTTCACTTGTCCCATTTTTGTCTCCTTTAAACATATACCCTCCTACCCCCAACACACACATACATACACACATTAAAGAACATGTAGTACACCGAACTTTCAGCGGGGTTATAAACTGTGCACACCTTTAAGTTTTTTATTATGTTTTTCCTTATGTTTTAACCTTATTGGGATAAAGTTCATGCATTTCTATGCTACTCTTAACTAAGTCTCAAGACACAATAAAAATACATAGAAGTAGTTTCTATTTTAAGGAAAACTCAAAATAATCACGCACTCTTGAGTACTTTCTTCTATTCTCCTATCCAAATTTCAAGGCCTCTGAAACCAAAAACATGAATGAAAGTAATGGTTTTTGAGACCAAAATTTGTTATAATTTTTTTGGAAGTCGTCTTCTTCTCAGCCAAAACCTACATATTAAAATTAATCTGAATGAAGCTTTTCAAAATAAAAATCTGCAAGACAATTAATTCTTAGATGCCTTAAAAAAATTCTTTGATACACACTAAAAATCTAGATAGGCTGTGAATAAAATCCCAAATAAAGATTAAAAAATAAAGTCATTTTAGAAATAGCTCTGGTTACTCCCATATCATGTCTTATGATGATTTAAACTGCAATCATGGATTTTGAAAAAAAATACATGTATATAACCTATAAAAACACTAGCATACAAACTTCAAACTAAAAGGTTATCCAAAGTGACACAAATGTTTTCAATCTAAAGAAAATTTCAAATGCCTCTTCTATTTGTAAAATAAAAGCAGAATAAAACTGATCTGATTGCATTATTAGGAAATTTGTTTTGGAAGCTTGTTAATAAATTATTGGTAGAAATTTTTTATATCCATCATGCTGTTACCTGAGTCAGACTTCAGTCATCTTCTTCAGTAAATGAATAAGTAAACTAATAAACTACAAGTCAGTCCTCATATACTACAACCAAAAATGACTCTGTGGTAGTAACAGCAGTGATCATACAGTGCCTCAAATTCAGCCATGTCCTGAATTTCTCTCTGAAGGTATTAGGCCAACCTACCTTTGGGACAATTTTATCAGTAGACACAGACAATTGGTGTCTTTTTGTCCTGTCTTAAAGTCTGTATCACTAGTCTATAACAGAAAGCAATGAGATAGCTCTAGCAGTAGATGAAGCAAGAAGGTAACTGTTCCAGAAGAAAAATTTATCTGTCTTTTGATCCAAGCTTCTCAATTAATTCCTGAAGAGGTGCCAACTCACGCCTATCAATCAGATTAAACTCCTAAAAAAAGAAGAAAAATAAAATTAAAAAAACAGATCTAAAATTAAAACTATGTCATTCAGAGAAAGGATTCCCAACTCTAGCTTTCTGAAATCCAAAAGAATGATTAAATAATCTCCATGAATATTTTAAAATAGGATCATTTTTACTCCCTATTTTAAAATACAAGGGACTTAATAGATAGTGGCCTCCTCTGGGGCAGTGGACCTCTTACTTCCATATACCTACATCTACATCCTATCTATGACAGGGAACAATCTCTGAGAGAGACAAAAAAGAAAGCACAGTACATTCTCCTCTGTGTGGACACAGAATTAGATATATAATATCTACTATAAAAGCTACTGGTTTTCCCATCAAAATATCTATAGAGAGATATAATTATATTTGCATAAAGAATTATATATTTCTAAAGTTAGGCTAAATGCGGATGTTAGACTGATGCTAAAGCTGAAACTCCAATACTTTGGCCATCTCATGCGAAGAGTTGATTCACTGGAAAAGACTGATGCTGGGAGGGATTGGAGGCAGGAAGAGAAGGGGATGACAGCATGAGATGGCTGGATGGCATCACCGACTCGATGGACATGAGTTTGAGTGAACTCCAGGAGTTGGTGATGGACAGGGAGGCCTGGCGTGCTGTGATTCATGGGGTCGCAAAGAGTCGGACACAACTGAGCGACTGAACTGAACTGAAAGTTAGGCTAAGGAATCCCTATTCTTTGATCATTTTTTTCAAACAATGTGAATTATTTTGACTTTCAGTTCAGTTCAGTTCAGTCGCTCAGTCGTGTCCGACTCTTAGTGACCCCATGAACCACAGCACGCCAGGCCTCCCTGTCCATCACCAACTCCCAGAGTTCACTCAAACTCATGTCCATCGAGTCGGTGATGCCATCCAGCCATCTCATTCTCTGTCGTCCCTGTCTCCTCCTACCCCCAATCGCTCCCAGCATCAGAGTCTTTTCCAGTGAGTCAACTCGTCGCATGAGGTGGCCAAAGTATTGGAGTTTCAGCTTTAGAAAGTTCTAATTCCAACTAAGGGCCCATAAGGAAATAGGCCACACCTCTGAAGGGGGTGGTTCTTTGTGACGTTTCTAGCTGCTAACTTTGTAAGATTTGGCCTGAAATAGACTTCTGGAAACTTAACTCAAGATAGTAGCTAACGAGTTCTTCTAAAAGTTTATCCTCCAGGCATAGACATCTCATGAAACGACACAACCCTAGATGTTTTTCCCACGGCATCCCTTTATTCAGCAGTGGCAATGGGACACGAGGGTGTTGACAAGCTTCCTGGGTGTTTGGTGCTTCATGTCATATTCCAATCAGAGACCAGGGGCAGGTCTCTCCAGAGGCAAAAGGCCCCATATGGGGGTGATGCCTTCTATTCTGTTATGTACATCATAGAAACAAACAAGAAAAAGGTAATAAAACAGAACTCTACATGCTTACCTCTATATCTATAAATAAGACACTATAAATACTCTTTATTAATTACCAATTCAAATACATCCATGTCAAAGGACACACCAAATTCAATGCAATTCAACTTACCTGAACGAAGAAAATAAAGTGCTTAAAGGAGGTGTTGAGGTGGGCTTCCTCCTGCAGCTGCATTACAGAATCAAAGTGCTGGTGATAAATATGGGCATAAACCCTGAACAGACGCTTTAGAATGGTCTTTGCCACAGACATAAAGTTTTTAGGAAATGGGACACCTGTAATATATATATGTCTCAATCAGTCTTTTATCAGTAAGAGGAAAATAAATAGCAGAAAAATTTAGACAATGCCATGAACAACTCCAATACACAAATTCACAATACAAGCTTCTATCCATACATATATTTTTCAAAAGGGCAAGGGAAAAAACCACCCAAACCTAAGTATGTGAGGTATCCTCATACCACGCTTTCACTGACTGCCTTACAATAGTAGGCACAAGTGACAAGTGATGGAAGATGATGCTGAATCAGAGGTGAATTTTACTTGTTTAATACTGGAGAATTTCTTCCCAAAAATAACGGCAACAAGTTTGTTTAGTTTCCTGTTTCTTTGGCTCCGTCATGCAGCCTGTTGGAAATCTTAGCTCTCCAGTCAGGGATCGAACTCGAACACCCTGCATTGGAAGCGTGTTTTAACCACTGGACTGCCAGGGAATCCCAGGAAGTTCTATTTACAGTTCAGACTATAAACAGAAAATTTTTACTTTTGGCAATTTATAACTCTAAAAAGATTTTTTACACACACACACACTCAACCAGGACTGGAAACTTTCCCAAGCAAAAGAAAAAGGCACACCTTGAGTCATTATTATCTACTGTCTACAAATAAAAAATATTTTATCTTCTGAAGTACTCTGAAAATCTAGTCTTCCTTCTTAGACTAGGCGTCCCCAACTTTACATTTAATTTTTTAAAGTGCTATTTCCATTTTCCTATAGTGTAAGAAGAGGAATAATACTTTAAGGAGAAGAATGGCACCTCCCTATTTTTCAAAGAAAATAAATATCTCCTCATAAAAGAACTGGGAAAGATCTTTGTCATCTCTCTCCAAGCAGTGCAGGTGGGGATACGACTGGCTGCACTCCTGAATATTTTGGTTGACAAGATTAATGTTTCTTAGGAAACAGGTACAGAAGACAGAACAACAGGTGCTGAGCACAGTTAACAAACACATAAGGAGGCCACTGCTTCCAAAATGACCCAGAACAGCTGGCCTAGTAACACTGTACTACTCCTGAACACATCCTTTTCTCTCATGCTTCAGAAAACAAAAGTTAAAACACTTGCTCCTTCCCTGCATTCTGTACCCTTGACTTCTCCACCAGTCCTGAATAGTTTGAAATTTAGTGTATTTTGCTCTTGTAAGCTGATGTATATGTATGTGTTCCTCCATCCCTCATCCCCAGTCTTTGTAACAACTTGCCTTTTCACACTTATGGACATGTTTTTCTGGACTTGGTCTTATATTCATGTATGAAAAGATGGATTTTTAAGTCAAATCCTTTTTCTCTCAGAATTAACAGATGGGCACCATGCTATTAAAAAGAATATTAATAAGCCAGATATATTAGCTTAAAAATGAGTAACAATCAAGTTTTGTCTAAAACAATCAATCCTGGCGTTAAGTTAAGACCTAGATAATAGTCTAATGAAGGGGGAAATAATTCCAGAACATTAGAATAAAATATTGAAGAATTGGGAAGCTGAAGAAAGAGAACAATGACAAAAGTATTCTTTACCTCCATAAGAGGGAGACTCTGATAGATAAATAAAGTGATTTATTTTAATCTAAGCACTTTCCAAGCTGAATTTAACATTCAAGTACAGCCAATACACAATAAAGGATCTATGAGAAAGGAAACAAAAGGCTTTATAGAACAGAAAAATTGACCAATAGCAAACAGACCAAATATAACAACATGACATAAATTTTTCTTCTGAAAGCCTCTGATTAGATTTCAAAAAGGAATCTGCTATGTTCTGAATGTGTGTGTGTGCACGCACGAACACTCTGTTGCTCAGTTGTGTCTAACTCTTTGTAGCTCCGTGGACTGTAGCCCACCAGGATCCTCTGTCCATGGGGAGTTTCCAGACAAGAATACTGGAGTGGACTGCCATGCCCTAATCCAGAGGATCTTCCTGACCCAGGGATCAAACCCAGGTCTCCCACACTGCAGGCTCTGTGCCTCCTTCAAAATCATATTGAAATTTTAACACCCTAGACAATGGTATTAAGAGGTGGGGCCTTTGGGGGTGATAAGGCCATAAGGCCTCTGCCCCTTTGGCTAGAATTAGTGCCCATATAGGAAGAAACAGAGATGATTTCCCTCTTTGCCATGTGAGGATACAATAAAAAGACTGTTTTTTTTGCTATCTGTAAACCAGGAATAGGACCTATACAGAACCTGACCATGCTGGCCTCTGATCTTGGAATTCCAGACTTCAGAAGTTAAGAAACACATCTTTATTGCTTATAAGCCCTCCAGTCTCTGGTACTTTTTGTTATAGCAAGCCAAACAGACATGACAGAATCTAACAATATGTTGTTCATTAGATACCCTATACTGAAAATGACAAGGATCAATCACATCCATGAATATCGCTGCAAAAATCTTAATCAAAATATCCAGAAAAAAAGAAACGTCTTGCAGCAGAACATTGAAAAAAATAGAGAAAACCTTATGATCAACAACAGAAAATAGAAGAGCATCTGATAAAACCCTACAATTTTATTTTTAAAAATTCACAAACCTCTAACCAAAAGTAAGATTCCTGCTTAATGCTGAAATACTAGAAGCACTTACATGAAAGTAAAGAAAAGGATGTCTGCCTTCATCACCTTTACTCAGCACTGTTCTGAAAGTACTAGTTACTGCAATTAGTTAAGAGTACACAAGTAGTATATTTATCAGAAAAGAATAGATGAAATTAGAATTATCTTAGTCTGATGGGACTATAAAGTTTAAAAACTCAAGACCCAATCCAAAAGAAATAAAAACTTATGGTCAATTATAAAATTAATAGATGTATCAACAGCTTTCCTATATACTAAACGATAACCAGTTAGAAACCAGATTATCAATAAAAACATTAAGTGCCTATGAATAAACTTAAGAAACTTGAAGGACTAAAGTAAAATACAGAATTTTTCCAAGAGGGAATAAGAAATAATTAACACTGTTCTTGGATAGAAAGACTCAGTATTGTCAAGAGAACAAGAATCCCTACATTAATTTACAAACTGAATGAAATCTTAGAAAAAAATCTCACAGGTCTTTTTTTTACCTTGACAAAATGTTTATAAATTCTGTGGAAGAACAAACTTTCCAGAATAGCCGTGAGTATTCTGAAAAAGAAGAGCAAGGAAGAGAGACTAGCCCAACAAGATGTTCAAAGATACACGGCCATGGTAATTAAAACAGTGTGGAATTTCTAAAAGAATAAAGACATTAAAAGACTCCAAAACATATGTCAATTTGCTGTACACACACTAAAATTAGGGGATAAAAGACCGATGCATTTGATAAATGGTACCGGACAAACTGACTAGCATTTATAATTGGGCAAAAAGTAAGAGGAGCATTGAGAAAAAATTCCTGACAGAACAAGATTTAAAAACAAAACCACAAAAGTACTAAACAAAAGCATCGACAAATGTTTTTATGATCTTTAAGTAGGAAAGACCCTTCTGATCATTGTATTAAAATCCAATCATCATAAAGGCAAAGATTCAGTTCAGTTCAGTTGCTCAGTCGTGTCCAATTCTTTGTGACCCCATGAATCACAGCATGCCAGGCCTCCCTGTCCATCACCAACTCCCGGAGTTCACTCAAACTCATGTCCATCGAGTCGGTGATGCCATTCAGCCATCTCATTCTGTCGTCCCCTTCTCTTCCTGCCTCCAATTCCTCCCAGCATCAGTCTTTTCCAGTGAGTCAACTCTTCGCATGAGATAGCCAAAGTATTGGAGTTTCAGCTTTAGCATCAGTCCTTCCAATGAACACCCAGGACTGATCTCCTTTAGAGTGGACTGATTCGATCTCCTTGCAGTCCAAGGGACTCTCAAAAGAGTCTTCTCCAACACCACAGTTCAAAAGCATCAATTCTTCAGTGCTCAGCTTTCTTCACAGTCCAACTCTCATATCCATACATGACCACTGGAAAAACCATAGCCTTGACTAGACAGACCTTGTTGGCAAAGGGATTTCTCTGCTTTTTAATATGCTATCTAGGTTGGTCATAACTTTCCTTCCAAGGAGTAAGCGTCTTTTCATTTCATGGTTGCCATCAGCATCTGCAGTGATTTTGGAGCTCCCCAAAATAAAGTCTGACACTGTTTCCATTGTTTCCCCATCTATTTCCCATGAAGTGATGGGACCAGATGCATGATCTTAGTTTTCTGAATGTTGAGCTTTAAGCCAACTTTTTCACTCTCCTCTTGCACTGAGGCTTTTGAGTTCCTCTTCACTTTTGCCATAAGGGTGGTGTCATCTGCATATCTGAGGTTATTGATATTTCTCCCAGCAATCTTGATTCCAGCCTGTGCTTCTTCCAGCCCAGCGTTCCTCATGATGTACTCTGCATAGAAGTTAAATAAGCAGGGTGACAATATACAGCCTTGACATATTCCTTTTCCTATTTGGAACCAGTCTGTTGTTCCATGTCCAGTTCTAACTCTTGCTTCCTGACCTGCATACAGGTTTCTCAAGAGGCAGGTCAGGTGGTCTGGTATCCCCATGTCTTTCAGAATTTTCCACAGTTTATTGTGATCCACATAGTCAAAGACTTTGGCATAGTCAATAAAGCAGAAGTAGATGTTTTTCTGGAACTCTCTTGCTCTTTCCATGATCCACTGGATGTTGGCAATTTGATCTCTGGTGCCTCTGCCTTTTCTAAAACCAGCTTGAACATCTGGAAGTTCACGGTTTACGTATTGCTGAAGCCTGGCTTGGAGAATTTTGAGCATGACTTCACTAGCGTGTGAGATGAGTGCAATTGTGCGGTAGTTTGAGCATTCTTTGGCATTGCCTTTCTTTGGGATTGGAATGAAAACTGACCTTTTCCAGTCCTGTGGCCACTGCTGAGTTTTCCAAATTTGCTGGCATATTGAGTGTACCACTTTCACAGCATCACCTTTCAGGATTTGAAATAGCTCAACTGGAATTCCATCACCTCCACTAGCTTTGTTTGTAGGGATGCTTTCTAAGGCCCACTTGACTTCACATTCCAGGATGTCTGACTCTAGGTGAGTGATCACACCATCGTGATTATCTTGGTCATGAAGATCTTTTTCGTATAGTTCTTCTGTGTATTCTTGCCAGCTCTTCTTAATATCATCTGCTTCTGTTAGGTCCACACCATTTCTGTCCTTTATCGAGCCCATCTTTCCACGAAATGTTCCCTTGGTATCTCTAATTTTCTTGAAGAGATCTCTGGTCTTTCCTATTCGGTTGTTTTCCTCTATTTCTTTGCATTGATCGCTGAGGAAGGCTTTATCTCTCCTTGCTATTCTTTGGAACTCTGCATTCAGATGCTTATATCTTTCCTTTTCTCCTTTGCTTTTCGCTTCTCTTCTTTTCACAGCTATTGGTAAGGCCTCCCCAGACAGCCATTTTGTTTTTTTGCATTTCTTTTCCATGGGGATGGTCCATACATAGCCAAAAAACCCTCATAAACAAAATAAGTCAATAAGGCAACCTGAAGAAAAATACAACATGCACAACAAAGATCTAATATATCCTTAACATAAAGAAATACACAAAGGATATAAACAGAAAACACACAATGATCAGTAAACCAAAAAATGCTCCATCTTTTCAATATTTTTGTAAAATGAACACTATACTAGAAATTTATTTACCCATTTTAGAAAAGATGAAAAACTGAGAGGCAACTAGTACTGACGAGGAAACACATGCAGACACAAACGTGGCTGGAAGGAGTATACATCTATAACCTTTTTGTAGAGAAATCTGGCAGTCTTTATTAGATTTTGTTACACTAATAGTGCATTAAAAAGAATATAACATTTATCATTTAAAAAGAATATCAGTTCTACAACATTAACTCACCAATTTTAGAAGGAAAAAGAGTTTCATCATCAAGTTGATCCTGAACCCAAGTCATCAAATAGTCAATGTATTTTGGTGCAGAACATTTGATTGGCTTTTTAATATTAGTACCATCTGCCCAATGATATTCGTATCTGGAGAGAAAGAAGTTTTACAACATGTTGCAACTTATAATCATAATAGGTTCACAGTTTGTCTAAGTTGCTAAGTGTGTTCATGCACACATACACACACATATAATTTTAGTAAATTAACCAAAGTTCTACTGAAGATTACTTGGGAGTTCCCTGCAGAAAGACAGCTGACCCTTAAACAACAAGGGTTTGAACCACACAGGTCCACTTACACACAGGTATTTTTCAATAGCAAATACTATGATCCACAGTTGGTTGAATCCATAGATGCAGAGGGACCATGGATATGGAGGGCTGGCTGAACTTACACAATATTCTGAAATATGATGGTAATAAATGGAAAAGAAAAAGACAGTATGGCAGGTGGCTGTGCCAGAATTTGTTTTACAACACAGCCCTGAGAAAGGCCAAGGAACTGAGTTCCTATCAGTTAGACAGAGGGTGCTGAGGAGTGGGTAAGGTGCTGATGGATCCTCCATATTCTGAGCTTGTAGGTCATTAAGTAATTATCAATAGAGCCAAGATTACAAAACCCTGTTTTTTTGAGAGGGTTCTAAAGAATAAATCTTATGCATGCATCTTTTTCTACTTCACCTTTGCTAAGCTAGAATGATTAATAAAACAACTTCACTTTATGAATCATTTAAGCCAAAGATAGGAAATTTGAGGACTAAAACAACACTTCACAAAATAAAAAACATCTCTCCTAAAATAATGTAATAAAAACAGAACTCAAATTCACTGGGGATCGTTTTCACCTTTATGTAAAAACGTTAGCAAATTCAGAAAGGACTATTTTTTCCCAAGAGATAAATATCTTAATAGCATCTATCATCACATAAAAGCAATCAATTGTTATTGGAAAAAAGACTGGAAGGATACTAAAACGTTAATTCTATAACATCTTAATCTTGTGGGTGATAAAGGGTTCTACCTCTTTGTCAATATTTCTAGAAATTTATTACAGTCAAAAAATTTTAATCTAGCATCTTTAAGCCAGGTAACTAAAGCAGCACAATTTGCAATAATTAATACCAAATAAACACAATGAAAAAAATAAAATATTAAAGGGTCAAACTAAGAAATTAATTTAAAAAACAGAAACAAAACCATAAATTTAACAAAATTGAAAAAATAACTTTTGTAAAAGCAAGATAAAGCTAAATTTCTTAACTTTCGATCCTACTGAACATTCATACTTACTACAATGCAATTATAAAAAATCAAAACACTGGGAAACACATACCAAAGTATTTAATAACTAAAAGGTTAAAAGTAAGCTTTTGTTTTCACAAGCAAACAGTTAAGAAAAACAAGTCTTTACTACTTAATTTATATCAATTGGTGATTAGCTTTATTTAGTAATTCAAATACCTATATAACAGCCAGTGTAAGTACCTGGGACCTGCAGACATGACTGGACAGCTTGCTTCAGTGCAGAATTCTGTGATAGTGCCATATAACATGTTGATCTGGTTGAAGAAATCCACAGCTGGAAAATTAATAACAGAATTCTGTTAAAATGTCCACGTAAACACAATAAAACATCAGATCTCTCAACTGGAGGAGTCAGTCAAGAATCCTCAGGAGATTCAACAATCCAGGGGCAGTATAAATTCTCTTTAATTGTCACACCTAAAGTAAACTTAAAAAAAAATGTATTTATTTATGTGGCTGTGCCAGGTCTTAGTTTCAGCATGTGGAATCTTTAGTTGCAGCATGTGGGATCTAGTTCCCTCACCAGGGATCAAACCTGAGCCCCCTGCACTGGGAGCTCAGAGTCTTAGCCACTGAAGTCACCAGGGAACTCCCTTAAGTAAACTTTAATATACTTATTTTTAATATACTAAGCTTTTAGACAGCCTGTAAGCAGGAAAATATTATAGATATTAATAACTTAATGGCAACTGAGCTTCCAGTTCAAGATGGCAGAGTAGAAGAACGTGCACTTAGATCTCCTCCTGCAAGAGCACCAAAATTGCAACTAGTTATGGAACCACCATAGACAGGAGGATGCTGGCACCTACCAAAAGATACCCCATATCCAAAGAAAAAGAAGAAGCTGTAGCGAGATGGTAGGAGAGGCACAATCCTGATAAAATCAAATGCCACAGCCACTGGGTGGGTGACCTACAAGTTGAAGAATAATACCAAAGAAATTCTCCCACCATTGTGAAGATTCTGAACCCCACATCAGGCTTCCCAACCTGGGGATCCAACAAAGGGGCTGGGAATCCCAGAGAATCTGACCTTGAAGGCCAACAGGATTTGATTACAAGGCTTCCACAGGACTGGGAGAAACAGAGACTCCAGTCTTGGAGGGCACAAACAAAACCTTGTGTGCACCAGACTCAGAGGAAAGGAGCAGTGACCCCATGGGAGACTGAACCAAAACTACCTGCTAGTGTTGGAGGGTCTCTTGAGGAGGCGTAGGTCAACAGGGGCTCATTACAGTGTCGGTGGCACTGGAAGGTCCTCCTTGGCGTAAACCCTCTAGGAGTTCACCATTAAACCTTACCACAGAGCCTATAAAACCCAGGGTGCTGGGTTGCCTCAAGCCAAAAAGCTTCCAAAGAGGGAGCACAACCCTTCCCATCAGCAGATAATTGAACTAAAGCTTTACTGAGCACGGCCCTGCCCACCAGAGCAAGACCCACTTTTTCCCACCACCATTCCCTTCCATCAGGAAATTTACACAAGCCTCTTAGCTTCTTTCATCAGAGGGCAGAGAGAAGATGCAAGAAGAATCACAGTCCCCCAGCAACTAAAACAAAAACCATATTACAGGAAGTTAATTAGCATGAAAAAGCAGAAATTTATGTCCTAGATGAAGGGACAACATAAAACCCCATACAAACAACTAAATGAAGACAGGGTACCTTCCAGAAAAAGAATTCAGAGTGATAGTGGAAATGATTCAGGATCTCAGAAAAAGAATGGAGGACGAAGATTGAGAAGATGCAAGAAATGTTTACCAAAGACCTAGAAGATCTGAAGAACAGAGATGAATAATATGTTAGAAGGAATCAACAGCAAAATAACTGAGGCAGAAGAACGGACAAATGATCTGGAGGACAGAATGGTGGAAATCACTGCTGCAGAACAGAATATAGAAAAAACTGGGACATCATTAAACGCACCAATATTCGCATTATAGGGGTCCCAGGAGAAGAGAGAGAAAGAAACAGAAAATATTTGAAGCGACAATAGCTGAAAACTTCCCTAACGTGGGAAAGAAGCAGTCAACCAAGTCCAGGAAAACAGAGAGTCTTAGGCAGGATAAACCCAAAGAGGAACACACCAAGACACACAGTAATCAAACTGACAAAAACTAAAGACAGAGATAAAACATTAAAAGCAAGAAAGGAAAAACGACAAATAACATACAAGGGAACTACCATCAGACTATCAAGTTGATTTCTCAACAGACACTCTATGTAAAACAGGGGAATGGCAAGATATATTTAAAGTGATGAAAAAGAAGAACCTACAACCAAGAATACTCTACCCAGCAAGACTCTCCTTCAGATTTCATGGAGAAATCAAAAGCTTTCCAGATAAGCAAAAGTTAAGAGAATTCAGCACCACCAAACCACCTTTACAACAAATGCTAAAGGAACATTTCGAGGCAGGAAACAAGAGAAGGAAAAGACCAACCTACAGAAAATAAACCCAAAACAATTAAGAAAATAGTAACAGGATCATATATAATCAATAATTATCTTAAATGTAAATGGATTAAATGCACAACAAAAAGACAGACTGGCTGGGTAGATGAAAACATGTGCATGTATGTACTTCCATTTACCACATCACTCTGCTTGACCCCTCAAATTGTATGTAATTATGTTCTTAGGTTAATCATGTCCCCATTATGGCTTACAATTGTAATTATCTTTTTTGTCTGGCTATTGATTGTCAAAATTGATAAACATCTCCCACTATTGTGATTATGTAACTCTCATTTAATACCACTGTATCATGATTGGTCAAAAGAAAAATAACAGAATTCTGTATCACCAAAATTACCATTTAATAGGAAAACCTATAATCACGTCTTAAAATCCAATACATTATCAGAATTTGGAATTTTTTGAAAAATACAAATAACTAGGTATAGATTTTTTTTGCGCCAGAGTTCCAGATATGTTTCTAATGAGCAACCATGTTTAAAAACAACTGGATCATATGAGGAAATTTTTCTTTTATCTAGTTTGTTTCACTTTTTCTATTTCATATTCAGTGCTCCCGTTTCATTTAATGTTTTCCAACTTTTCCATCATTTTAAAAAAGTTTTTCTTTCTCAAGCCTTTATCAAACATAGTAGAAAACTCGTATTCATATATATAATGCGTATAACATATAAATTTTAGAAAACTTCTGAATTTTTACCTAACTAAAAACTTTAGCCTGTTTGACTTGGTTTAGTTTGATTCTACTTGTTTGATTCAGCATGAATAGAATGCTGCTGCTGCTGCTAAGTTGCTTCAGCCGTGTCCGACTCTGTGTGACCCCAGAGACGGCAGCCTACCAGGCTCCCGAATGCTAGATTTCTAATAAAAAAAAAAAAAAAAAGATACGCAATAAGCAACAAAAGTTTACTGTATACCACAGGGATTACTGACTGTGTTACAAGATACAGTCAATATCTTGTAATAATCTATAATGGAAAACAATTCCAAAATTAATGTGTACATATATAACTAGATCACAAAAAAAAATGTACTTTCTGAAATTTAGTAATGTTTATCTTTTTGCCAGTTTTTATAAATGTCCTCTGAACATTTAGTAACAATGTATGAGATACAAAATTTTAAATACATTTGTTTAGAATATAAGATTGTTATTGTTCAGTCACTAAGCCATGTCCGACTCTGTATTCCATGAACTGCAGCACACCAGGTTTCTCTGTCCTTCACTAACTCCCTGAGTTTGCTCAAACTCATGTCCATTGATACCATCCAACCATTTCATCCTCTGTTGCTCCCTTCTCCTCCTGCTCTCCATTTTTCCCAGCATCAGGGTCTTTTCCAATGAGTCAGCTCTTTGCATCAGGTGGCCAAAGTATTGGACCTTCAGCTTCAGCATTCGTCCTTCCAACAAATATTCAGGGTAGACTTCCTTTAGGATTGATTGACTTGATCTCCTTGACGGAAGGGACTTGCAAGAGTCTTCTCAAGCACCACAGTTCAAAAGCATCAATTCTTCGGCGATCAGCCTTCTTTATGGCCTAACTCTCACATCTCTACTGGAAAAACCATAGCTTTGACTTTGTCTGCAAAGTGATATCTCTGCTTTTTAAAACACTGTCTAGTATTGACATAGCTATTCTTCCAAGGAGCAAACATCTTTTAATTTCAAGGCTGCAGTCACTATCTGCAGTGATTCTGGAGTCGAAGAAAATGAAATCTGACACTGTTCCCACATTTTCCCCATCTATTTGCCATAAAGTGATAGGGTCGGATGCCATGTTCTTAAAGCTTTTTGAAAGTTGAGTTTTAAGCCAGCTTTTTCACTCTCCTCTTTCACCTTCATCAAGAGGCTCTTCAGTTCCTCTTCACTTTCTACCATTAACGTGGTTATCATCTGCATATCTGAGGTCGTTGATATTTCCCCCAGCAATCTTGATTCCAGTCCAATGTTCATGTCTAACTCTTACTGTTGCTTCTTGTTCTGCATACACATTTTGCAGGAGGCAAGTAAGGTGGTCTGGTACTCCTATCTCTTTCAGAACATTCTAGTTTGTTGTAACCCACAGTCAAAGGCTTTAGCATAGTCAATGAAGCAGATGTATGTTTGGAATTCCCCTGCTTTTTTCTATGATCCAGGGTATGTTGACAACTTGATCTCTCATTCCTCTGCCTTTTCTAAACCCAGCTGGTACCTCTGAAAGTTCTCAGTTCATATACTGCTGAAGCCTAGCTTGAAGGATTTTGCTGGCATGTGAAATGAGTGCAATTGTACGGTAATTTGAACATTCTTTGGCATTGCTTTTCTTTGGGATTAGAATGAAAATTGACTTTTCCCAGTCCTGCGGCCATGGCTGAGTTTTCCAAATTTTCTGGCATATTGAGCACAGCACTTTAACAGCATCATCTTCTAGGATTTGAAATAGCTCAGCTTAAATTCCAACACCTCCACTAGCTTTGTTCATAATAATGCTTCACACTCCAGGATGAATGGGTCTAGGTGAGTGACCACATCATTGTGGTTAACTGGGTCATTAAGAGCTTTTTTATACAGTTCTTCTGTGTATTCTTGCCACCTTTTCTGTTTCTGTTAGGTCCTTCCCATCTTTGTCCTTTATTGTGCCTATCTTTGTATGAAATGTTCAAATTAATATAAATAAAATCTACAATATTTAAATTATTAATGACATTATTCAAGATGCTCCTATTCTTATTTTTTCTGCACTTGATAAAATATTCTCAGAGAAATATTAATGTCTCATTATGATTATATATTTTTTCTTTTCCCTTATATATCTTCTGATTTTTGTTTTATGTATCTTTGTTGTTAGGTGTATAATGGTTAATGATGTCTATCTTCTTTGTGAATTGTACCTTTTATCATTAAAAATGCTCATCTTTGTATCATTTAAAAATAAATTTAAAAACAAAAAACCAAAAATTCTAACTTAAAGGTAATTATTACATTAAAATATACAATTTGATGATATCCAAGCAAATGAAAATCCATACCTTCTTATCAGTCTCAACCAGGCAATACCATTTGTGTTAGGAAAGAGAAGAAAAGTATTATGAATATACTGTGAGGGAGGTGTTTAAGCTATATCAGGCAAGTAAAAAATCTAATTTATCATAAAAAATTGAGATCCAGTGCATATTGAAGACATAAAAAATACACGAGATAAAGTACCTTGTTCTAGAGTCTCTAGCTAACAAAAAGGACAAAATCAAGAGAGGGATAATACAGCATGTAAGAAGAGACCATCCAAAGGCCAACAAAAAGTGCTAGAAGAATTCAGAGAAAAGGTAACATCGTGAGAAGCTGAGACAGTCAAGGAGTACTTCCTTAAAAAGCTTCAGCTAGAACTGGAAGAAAATAGAAGAGGAAGCGGGTACGAAACTCAGGCTTAACTGACTGAAACATATTGCTTTGTGCAGAGAGAACCACATAAGCCTTGGAAGGATTTGTTAAAACGTTTCAGTTCCCTGTCTAAAACACTACCTAAACGCAACTAGGGCTTTTCCAAGTTTCTTAAAAAACAAATGAATAAAAAAGCTCCACCATGTCAAAAGGAATTTTATACAAAACCCCCACACTTATAAACTTTCCTCTTAAATTAGTCATGTTTTCTAAGAAAGTAATACTCTTTCAAAACAAAGAATGTGCCTAGATGGTGTGCTGGTTTATTGGTCTGTTCTCAAAATATGGTCCAGAGATCCCCTGTTTCACAGGGGAAACTGTGAGGTCAGAAACATTTTAATTGCTCTGAATTCTCACTCTAGTAGGAGGCACGGTGGAGCTGTCCAGAGGCTCCATGGCGTGACACCACAACAGACTGAATGCAGAAGCAAGTGTGAGAATCCAGCCATCAGATGTGAAATGAGATGTGCAACTAGTGCCATGCTTCTCACTAACATTTACTTTGGAAAATAGCTATTTTTATAAAAATACATTTATGTTAACATGTAATGGGTTTATTATTGCTATTTTTAGATGAATTTTAAAATAAATATTTTTAATTGCTCAGTTTTAATTTCTAACACAGGATCATTAAACACAACACATACAATTAAAAACTCTTTGGGTTCTCAATAATTTTTAAGAGAATAAAAGGATCCTGGAACCAAAAGGTTGAGACTGGCTGATTAGAGCAGTATGTCTCAAAGAAAAATCTAAGGCTGAAGAAGGCCAACAGATTCCTTCAGAATGAAAGATGATACACAGATAGCCAACAGACACATGAAAAGATGTTCAACACTGGGGCTTCCCTGCTGGTACAGTGGTTATGAATCTGCCTTGCAATGCAGGGGACACCAGTTCTATCCCTGATCTGGGAAAACCCCACATGCCTAACTATAAGCCTATGTGCCACAACTACTGAAGCCTGTGCGTCACAGAGCCAGTGCGAGGCAATAAGAGAAGCCACTGCAGTAAGAAGCCAGTGCACTGCACCTAAAAGTAGGCCCCATTCTCCACACACAGTGGAGAAAGCCCACACACAGTAATAAAGACCCAGTGCAGCCAGAAACAAAGAAATAAATAAAGATGAGAAACAACAACAAACAAGATGTTCAACATCACTGATTATTAAAGAAACACAAATCAAACTACAATGAGGTACCACCTCACACCAGTCAGAATGGCCATCATTAAAAAGTCAACAAATAACTAATGCGGGAAAGGATGTGGAGAAAAGAGAACACTCCTACAGTGCTGGTGGGGATGTAAGTCGGTACAGCCACTGTGAAAAACATTATGGATGTTTCTCAGAAAATTAAAAATAGAATTACCGTATTATCTAGCAATTCCACTCCTGGGCATATATCCAGACAAAGCTATAATTCAAAAAGATACACACACTCCTATGTTCACAGTAGCACGCTTCACAATAGCGAAGACATGGAAACAACCTAAAAGTCCAAAGACGAATGTATCAAGAAGATGCAGTACATATATACAATGGGATATTACTCAGCTATAAAAAGAACAAAATATGGCACTTCCCTGGTGGTCCAGTGGTTAAGATTAGGTGCTACCAAAGAAGGGGGCATGGGTTCAATCTTTGGTTGGGGAACTAAGATCCTGCATGCTGGCTCCCCCTGGCAAAAAAATTATGAAATAATCCCATTTGCAGCAACATGGATGGACCTAGAGATTATCATACTAAGTGAAGTAACTCAGAGAAAGACAAATACTATATGATATCACATATATGGAAACTAAGCTATGACACAAATGAACCTATTTATGAAACCAACCACACACAGAGAACACATTGGTGGTTGCCAAGGGATGGGGGAGGGGATGGAGGAAGGATGGGGCAGAAGTTGGGATTAGCATTTGTAAGCTTCTTATATATAGAACAGATAAACAACAAGGTCCTACTGTATCAGTTCAGTTCAGTCGCTCAGTCGTGTCTGACTCTCTGCGACCCCATGAATCACAGCACGCCAGGCCTCCCTGTCTATCACCAACTCCGGGAGTTCACTCAAACTCATGTCCATCGAGTCGGTGATGCCATCCAGCCATCTCATTCTCTGTTGTCCCCTTCTCCTCCCGCCCCTAACCTTTCCCAGCATCAGAGTCTTTTCCAGTGAGTCAACTCGTCGCATGAGGTGGCCAAAGTATTGCAGTTTCAGCTTTAGCATCAGTACTTCCAATGAACACCCAGGACTGATCTCCTTTAGAATGGACTGGTTGGATCTCCTTGCAGTCCAAGGGACTCTCAAGAGTCTTCTCCAACACCACAGTTCAAAAGCATCAATTCTTCGGCGATCAGCTTTCTTCGCAGTCCAACTCTCACATCCATACATGACCATGGGAAAAACCATAGCCTTGACTAGACGGACCTTGGTTGGTAAAGCAATGTCTCTGCTTTTTAATATACTATCTAGGTTGGTCATAACTTTCCTTCCAAGGAGCAAGCGTCTTTTAATTTCATGGCTGCAATCAGCATCTGCAGTGATTTTGGAGCCCCCAAAAATAAAGTATGACACTGTCTCCACTGTTTTTCCATCTATTTCCCATGAAGTGATGGGACCAGATGCCATGATCTTTGTTTTCTGAATGTTGAGCTTCAAGCCAACCTTTTCACTCTCCTCTTTCACTTTCATCAAGAGGCTTTTGAGTTCCTCTTCACTTTCTGCCATAAGGGTGGTGTCATCTGCATATCTGAGGTTATTGATATTTCTCCCGGCGATCTTGATTCCAGCTTGTGCTTCTTCCAGCCCAGCGTTCCTCATGATGTACTCTGCATATAAGTTAAATAAGCAGGGTGACAGTATACAACCTTGACGTACTCCTTTTCCTATTTGGACCCAGTCTGTTGTTCCATGTCCAGTTCTGACTGTTGCTTCCTGACCTGCATACAGGTTTCTCAAGAGGCAGGTCAGGTAGTCTGGTATTCCCATCTCTTTCAGAATTTTCCAGGCAAATTTGGCCTACTGTATAGTAGGGAGAATTAATATCCTATGATAAATAATACTCAAAAATATAAAAAACATGTACATAACTGAATATATGTCTGTATAACAATCACTGTACTGTACAGCAGTAATTAACACAACACTGTAAATCCCCTATACTTCAATTAAAAAATCTAAAAAAGAATAGGATAATGATTTGAATAAGACTATAAAAAGGGGGTCTTTTCTGAATAGATAATACTTAACATGGTTCACATAACAAAAGAGAGATAAAAATATATAGAGAAAAAAATCTAGGGACTTCCCTGGTGGTCCAGGGAAGAATTCACCTTTCAATACAGGGGATGCAGGTTCAATCCCTGGTCAGGGAAATAAGATCCCTCATGCCACTGGGCAACTACTGAGCACACGAGTTCTAGAACCCATGTGCCAAAACT
This sequence comes from Moschus berezovskii, assembly GCF_049115385.1. Lineage (NCBI taxonomy): Eukaryota > Metazoa > Chordata > Mammalia > Artiodactyla > Moschidae > Moschus > Moschus berezovskii. The sequence continues at coordinate 98,147,381 of NC_142470.1, forward strand.
AGAGAGAAGCTTGCATGAGCGGCAAGGAAACATTCTGCATGCCACAACTAAGATCCAACACACCCAAATAAATAAATAATTTTTAAAAAGATCAAATCCCAATCATTCCAACTTCCTTCCTACACACAGGCTAACTACTAATTTGTTCTGTCTCTTGCCCTGTAAGTTTCCTTATCCCATGTAACACAAAAGAAAACACATTATATAGTTCTGCACCTTGTTTTGTTTTTTCCCTCTTAGTAATATGAATAACATTTTTTAATGAGTTGAGGAAAATAAAATTTTTCTTAATGTGGTTACTGGAAATTTTTAAATTAAATTTATAATTTACAATATATTCCTATTAGACCACACTGACCAAGGCGATGATTATCAACAAAGCATCCACACTGTTGGAAGTATGTACCACCATCTGAGAAGTAGTCTTAAACAAAATCAAACCTGAATTTGACCAAAATCAAACCTGAATTTGACCAAAGCTCCAAATCTGTACTAACATGGTAGCCACTAGACACACAGGGCAATTTACATTAAAATGAAGTTAAATTTAAAATTCACTTTCAGTCTCAGTCGCCACATTTCAAGTGCTAAATGGCCATAATGAAGATATATATTTTCATTATCACAGAAATATGTCTGGGATTTCCTTCAAAATAATCGGGGTAGTGTATAGAAACAGCACAACTGGCCATGAATTGATAATTGCTGAAACTGGATAACAGATACCTAGGAATTCATTCTACTAGTTTCTCTATATTTGTATGTCTGAAAACTTCCATCAAAAAGTTTTAAAGATTCCTGGAACAACAAAAATTCCTAATAGACTTAAACCCTATCATCCTGAACTGAGATTGCAAAAATGATGGACTCCAAAATGATGCTCCAATCTCAGCATATCCTCCCATGTCATGCCCTTACTTTCCTAATTCAGAGTGACTTTCAGCTCATGGATCACTCTGCTCTCTCCCAGTCTCTCAATTTCCTTCTGACTACTCCAAAGTCACAATAATCAAGTGACTGACCAACGCAACTACGCTTGACTTTTCTGTATACACGGCAAATGAAAGGTGCTGGGAGGGGGGCACAACTGTGAAGATGGATCCCTAAAGTCATGTCCATCACAGGCAGAAATTTTATCAATTTCTCATTTGCCCTTACTCGGCAATTCAGACCATTCTCAGAGATTACCCTAAAGCACTCTTCATTTCTCCTCAGTCTCTCTACTCAACCACACAACTACACCCTGAAGAGCAAACACTTTGGATGTATCTGCACTTACATGTTTCTTCACAGATAGTCTGTTTTATTATGATACTTACACTCAAAAGGGCTTCCTTGGTGGCTCAGATGGTAAAGAATCTGCCTGCAATGCAGGAGACCTGGGTTCAAGCCCTGGGTTGGAAAGATCCCCTGGAGAAGGGAATGGTTACCCATGCCAGTATTCTGGCCTGGAGAATTCCATGGACTGTATAGTCCATGGGGTCGCAAAGAGTTGGACACAATTGAGTGACTTCCACTCACACGCATAAAAGAAAATTCATTAACAAAGAGATTTTAGCAAAATCTTATCAAGTAGTAATGTTGAAAGTTATTAAAAAACTTACTGTTAACAGCAATCCATTCATTGAGGTCCTCTCCCTCTGGCAACATAACTGCTTGTCTCAAATTCCCACTTCCTAGAGTTGCTTCTGCATGTTTTAAGAGTTCATACTGATGAGATCCTTCAGGGATATTCTTCTTCGGTTTGAATGTTTTAGAAGAGCGGCTACTACTGTTAGGTTAAAAGTAAGAGTATATCAATTTTTAGGACCGGACACAGAATGACCATTTTAGGCATATAAATTGTTTTGAAATTAAAAAACATTTCCTGAAAAGGGTGATGATGTGGGGGTGGGCAACGCACAATAAAGATTTAAAATTTTAAAAAAGCTTCCCCTACACAGAAACAGGAATAGCAGCACAATTTCATATAGAGGGCAATTTTACTAAGCTGCATGAAGCAGAAAGGGCAACCTAACCAAAAGAAGAAAAAACCTGGATTTTAGTTCTTGATCTGCCACTAACTCTGTGATGACTTGAGAAACCTAACCTCCTTTTGGCCTGTTTTCATCTACAGAAAGCAGTGCTGCGAGAGTGGTAGTTCTAAGGCTCTTATAGCTTAAAAATCCAGTTTTCTGTATCAAAATACTTGTGGTGCCATCAAAGCAAACTACAGAAGAATCACTAACATTTGGAATTTATGGCAGGGAAAATAACTGGTTTTGGAGGGGCAAAGTAAGCTTTTATTCCTATCTCACACCATTCATAAGGTCTTCCTAATATGACACAAAGCTCAGAAAAAAATGGACAGATTTCTAACAATTAAAGCTTCCATAATTCAGGGGGAAAAAAGCACTTGTAACCACTTGTAACACATACTACAAAGTATGAACTAAATAATAAAAGGCTTTTATAATTGGTTAAGAAAAAGGCTTTAGAAAAATGGGCTAAAGAGATGATTATATAATTCAGAAAGAAAAACAATGACAAATGAACAGATGTGAAATGCTCCTCAATCCGTCCCTTCTGCTTCTGGTATCTGTCCTTGATATGGATAAAGATGTGTTTTCCAAGATTGTTTTTAATAGTGAAAAACCTGGAAACAATCCTAAAGCTTACTAGTAGAGAAACGCTATGACACATCTATATTGTGGAATACATATGGCAATTAAGAAGACAGAGCTACATGACTTCACATAGATAGATTTCAATACATGGTCACACATATTACAATATGACATGTACAGAAGTCTATCTTGTAAATGCATAGAAAACGTCACCCACCAAACTGATACTGGTGATTACTTCCAGGAAGGGAAGGAAATAAGACTGAGGAATTTCACTTTACCTGAGTAATCTGAATTTTAAATAAGACTGATTGTTAAGTAGAAAGGAGTTATGAAAACAATAAAAATCAAACATGAGAAGTTTGTGTTTAACATAATAAAGAGCTAAATTTAATAGGGAAGCATTACATTAGAGGGAATGGCCCTTTACAAAAAAAACAAGCTGTGAATGACAGGAAGCTAAATATGGAAAACTAGCAAGAAAAGATGTCTCATCTTCATGGAAATGAAGAAGTCTGTGCTTCAAATGGCACCATCAAAACAGTGAAAAGAATCTACAAAATCGGAGAAAATTTTGCAAAACGCAGGTGTGATTAAGGGACTTATATCCAGGATAAAGAATTTTTACAACTTAAAACCAAAGACAAGCCAATTTAAAAAACGGTCAAAGTGTTTGAATAGCTATTACTTCAAAGAATATACACAAATTGCCAATAAGCACACAAAAAGGTGCTCAGTATCATTAATCATTAAGGAAAACAAATTAAAATCACAATGAGATACCATTTCACATCCACTTAAGATGTGTTATAATCAAAAATTCAATTAACAAGTGCTAGAGAGGGTGTGGGGAAATTTCCAAGAGAATTAACACACAGATCCAAAACAAAAATCTATACACAAGTTTATAGCATAATAATTCACAATAGCCAAAAAGCGGAAACTCAATTGTCTATCAACAAAACAAAGTTTAAAAGAAATAAACAGAGCCATATTTAGGTCCAAAAAACAAATAAGAACTGTGCATCCACAAACCAACCACTAACTAAACATTAACATAAGAAAAAGACTGGTTATGGGGGGGATTGTTCTGGTAATAAGGAAACTTTCAATTAAAATATAAATCAGATTTTTTGATACAGTAATCACACTTTGAACGCTATTCGCTTAAAAAAAATAATCCAAAGGAGGGGAAAAGCAATTGTTAGTCAAAGATATTTCTTGTAATCCTATTTTACAACAGCAAAGAAGAGAATCCAAATTTCTCACAGTAAGAAACGGGGTGAACTCTGGTTATGATACACTTAGATGTCAAGTATGTGGGTGATGCCCGTAACTAAAAATGGATTCGCTCATACAATACATATTTAAGCAGTACACTAGGTAGACAGGGCCACTCGAGGGAAGAAAGGTGTTACAGCAATGCTTTCCAAACGTTAATGTGCTTAAGAATCATCGGAGAATTTACAAACTTTTCCCACTTGAAGGCTTATTTGGGTCCAACAGCTATCTCTATAACAGGATTCTACTGAGTTAAAAAGACGTTAGCTAATTACACAAATTCACAAAGCGGGCTGAATCAGAACTGTATGCAAAGGCCGCAGCTTAACTTTAGAGACACTCCCACATTTTCCAGGGGCGGCATTTTTCCGCGGGGGTAATTTAATCCTGACGATAATAAAGCTGGCGTACGGTGGAATAAAAAGCTTAGTCAGCATGCATCGTTACTAAAAGGCTGGGGACTTGAGAGAGATCTGGAGCCCCGGATCGTCTCTCTGCCCTCAGGCGCACTCGGGCGGAAAAGTTTCGAGGCGCTACCGGCCTCGGGGCCTTTCTACACCCCAACCTTCTCGCTCCGCTTCCTTTGCCTCGACCTTCACCTCCGTCGGTTTCTACCCACATCCCAGACTCCCCCAAGACTCCGAGCGCTAGCAGAGCAAGCACCCGGCACCCCTACCCCGGCCCGGGGGACTGCCCTCGCCTCAGGCGCCCCATCGCCCCTTCCGGCCCTCGGCCCTCACTCAGCCCTGGAGCCCCGGTCACACTCACAAGAGGAAGCTCATCTTCTGTCCTCGGAGGGGAGGGGCCGCTGGCCCCCGCCGCGGTCAGGACTCGGAGTCCGCGCGGAACCGGGAAGGAGCCGAAGGTCCAAAGCCGGCGGACAGCCGAAGCTGGCGCCGCCACAGCCCCAAGCCCGGGTGGAACCGACGCAGAGCCGGCGCAAGCGGGCGTGAGCAACTGAACCCGCCTAGTACTCCTCCCCCACCTTCCAGACCCAAAATGCGGAACCAGCAAAATCTCGCGATCTAAGGCTTCGTTCGGCGCCGCCCCCGCAGGAGCGTATCTACAAGCCCCTTTTTGCACCGCCCGCTCCTTCACCTCAGCCAATCAGGGGCCTCCAAGGTCGGGTTACCGCTCCGGAAGTCGTGGTGGGTTCACGGCCCTTGGCCTAGAAGAATGGCAGAACTTGCGTTTGCTTCTGATTGTCGCTGCTGTGTGCCTCTTGTCTCCCTGGGTGGCAAGGGGCCTTTTTGAGCGCAGAAACCTTAATTTTTTTTTTTTTTTCCATTGTGGTGTGAAGTTCGTAGAATCTTAGTTCTTCGACCGGGGTTGGAACCTGGGCCCATTGCATGGAAAGCCCTGAGTCTTAATTCCCTAAAATAAATGTTTTAAATTTTAATTTGATTTTTAAGTTGAGATTTAAAATTCACTCTTTATTTCATTATTTTTTGGCTGTGTTGCATCTTCATTGCTGAGCACCAGTTTTCTCTAGTTGTGACAAGCAGGGCCTACTCTTGTGGTCCACAGGCTTCTCACTGTGGTGGCTCTTCTTGTTTTGGAGGGAGCATAGCCTCTGGGGCATACCAGCTCCAGTAGTTGCAGCACCTGGGCTCAGTAGTTGTGGTTCCTGGGCCCTGGAACACAGCATTATAGCTGTGGCACACAGGCTTGATTGCTTCTCAGCATATGGGAGTCTTTCTGGGTCAGGGTCAGAGAAGGAACCTGTCTCCTGCATTGGCAGATGGAGCCTTTACCACTGAGCCACCAGGGAAGCCCCAAATTCATCCTTCTAAAAAGGATGAATACTCTTTTTATCACAGAGTATTCAGAGTCCTTCAACCCCTATCTGATTCTAGTTTTTTTTTTCCCCAATACCTCCTCACCAAAACAGGTACCCATTAGAAGTTGCTCCCTGTGCCTCCCTCTTCCTAAGTCCTGGCACAACTGATCTACCTTCTTTTTATATGACTTAGCCTAACCTGAATATTTCATGTAAGTGGAATCATACAATATGTGGTGTTTTGTGACTGTCTTCAATTACCATAATGTTTTTAAGTTTCATCCACATTGTAGTATGTATCAGTACTTTATTCTTTTCATAAATGAACACTATTCCATTGCATGAATATACTATATTTTTTAAATCCATTCATCTATTGACGGACATTTGGGTTGTTTCCACTGTTTGGCTATAATGAATACTCTTGCTACAGTTTTTGTGTGGATGAATGTGTTCTTTTCTCTTGGGTATATGCCTAGAAATGGCTGTGTCATACAGATACAGATAACTGTATGTTTAACCTTTGGGGTAACTGCCACACTGTTTTCCATGTTAGCTGCACCATTTTACATTCCCACTGGCAAATATCCGAAGATTCTGGTATTTCCACATTGTTGATAACATTTGCTATTATGTATCTTTTTGATTATTGCCAGCCTAGTGTGTGTGAGATACTTTCTCTTGCTTTTGATTTGCATTTCCCTGTTGCCGGAAGTTGAGAATCTTCATGTGTTTATTGATCTTTGAAAAAAGTGTATTTTTATCTTCAAGTTTGTTTTGTTCAGTTGGTAAGTCCTGTCTAATTCTTTGAGACCCCAATAGACTAAAGAACACCAGCCTCCTTGCCCTCTACTACCTCCAGGAGTTTGCTCAAATTCATGTCCATTGAGTCAGTGATGCTGTCTAACCATCTCATCCTTTGCCACCCTCATCTCCTTTTTCCTTCAATCTTTCCCAGTATCAGGGTCTTTACCAATGAGTGGGTTAAAGCTTCAGCTTCAACATCAGTCCTGCCAGTGAATAAGCAGGGTTGATTTCCTTTCAGATTGACTGGTTTGACCTCCTTGCAGTCCAAGAGACTCTTGAGAGTCTTCTCCAGCACCACAGTTCCATCCCATCAATTCTTCAGCACTCAGCTTTCTTCATAGTCCAGCTCTCACCTCTATACATGACTACTGGAAAAACCATGCTTTGACTATACTGATCTTTGTTGGCAAAGTGATGTCTGTGCTTTTTAATATGGTGTCTAGGTTTTTCATAGCTTTCCTTCCAGAGAACAAGCATCTTTTAATTTCATGGTTGCAGTCACCATCTGCAGTGATTTGAAGGCCAAAAAAAGTAAAATAAAATCTTTCACTGCTTCCACTTTTTCCCCTTCTATTTGCTGTGAAGTGATGGGACCGGATGCCATGATTAGTTTTTTTTTAATGTTTCCAGCCAGCTTTTTTTACTTTCCTCTTTCACCATCATCAGGACGCTCTTTAGTTCCTCTTTGCTTTCTGCTGTTAGAGTGGTGTCATCTGCATATCTGAGGTTGTTGCTATTTCTGCTGGCAGTTTTGATTCCAGCTTGTGATTTATCCAGCCCGGCACTTCCCATGATATACTCTGCATAGAAGTCAAATAAGCAGGGTGACAGTATACAGCCTTGTCATATTCCTTTCCCAATTTGGAAACAGTCACTTGTTCCACATCTGTTTCTAACTTTTGCTTCTTGACCTACATACAGGTTTCTCACGAGACAAGTAAGGTGATCTGTTACCCCCATCTCTTGAAGAATTTTCTACAGTTTGTTGTGATCCACACAGTCAAAGGTTTTACAGATTCAACGAAGGAGAAGTAGGTGTTTTTCTGGAATTCCCTTGCTTTCTCTGTGATCCAACAAATATTGACAGTTTGATCTCTGATTCCTCTGCCTTTTCTAAACCCAGCTGAACATCTGGAAGCTGTCAGTTCACATACTACTGAAACCGGACTTGAAGGATTTGAGCTTAACCTTGCTCAACATATAAAATGAGTACAATTTTATGGTAGTTTGAACACTCTTTGGCATCTCTCTTCTTTGGGATTAGAATGAAAACTAACATTTTCCTGTCCTGTGGCCACTGCTGAGTGTTCCAAATTTGCTGACACGTTGAGCGTTGAGTACAGCACTTCTACAGCATCATCTTTTAGGATTTGAAATAACTCAACTGGAATGCCATCACCTCCATCAAAAATAGCTCAACTGGAATTCCATCACTTCCACTAGCTTTGTTCGTAGTAACGCTTCCTAATTAGTAATGCATTAGTAATGCTCAAAGGAAAGTGACTTTGTCCTTTGCACAAAGTAATGCTTGAGATTACTTTCAACAGGCTTCAACAGTACGTGAGCCATGAACTTCCAGATGTTCAATCTGGATTTAGAAAAGGCAGAGGAACCAGAGATCAAATTGCCAACATCCATTGGATCATCAAAAAGCAAGAGAGTTCCAGAAAAATATCTACTGCTTTATTGACTACGCCAAAGCCTTTGTGTGGATCACAACAAACAGTAGAAAATTTTTCAGGAGATGGGAATACCAGACCACCTTACCTGCCTCCTGAGAAATCTGGATGCAGGTCAAAAAGCAGCAGTTAGAACTGGACGTGGAACAAATGACTGTTTCCAAATTGGGAAAGGAGTACAAGGTTGTATATTGTCACTCTGCTTATTTAACTTCTATGCAGAGTACATCATGCAAAATGCTGAGCAGGATGAAGCACAAGCTGAAATCAGGATTATGGGAGAAATATCAGTAACCTCAGATATGCAGATGACACCACCCTTATGGCAGAAAGTGAAGAAGAACTAAAGAGGCTCTTGATGAAGGTGAAAGAGGAGAGTGAAAAAGCTGACTTAAAACTCAACACTCAGAAAACTAAGATCATGGCATCCGGTTCCATCACTTCATGGCAAATAGACAGGGAAACAATGGAAACAGTGACAGACTTCATTTTGGGGGGGCTCCAGAATCACTGCAGATTGTGACTGCAGCCATGAAATTAAAAGACAATTGCTGTTTGGAAGAAAAGCTATGACCGACCTAGAGAGCATATTAAAAAGCAGAGACATTATTTTGCTGACAGGTCCCTGTAGTCAAACTACGGTTTTCCAGTAGTCATGTATTGATGTGAGAGTTGTACTATACAGAAAACGCGCCAAAGAATTAATGCTTTTCAACTGTGGTGCTGGAGAAGACTCTTGAGAGTCCCTTGGACTGCAAGGAGATCAAACCAGTCAATCCTAAAGGAAATCAGTCCTGAATTTTCATTGGAAGGACTGTTGCTGAAGCTGAAACTCCAATACTTTGGCCACCTGATGTGAAGAAGTGATTCATTGGAAAAGACCCTGATGCTGGGAAAGATTGAAGGCAGAAGGGGAAGGGGATGATAGAGGATGAGATGGTTGGATGGCATCATCGACTCAATGGACATTCACCGACTTGATGGACATGAGTTTAGCAAGCTCAGGGAGTTGGTGATGGACAAGGAAGCCTGGCAGTCTATGGGGTTGAAAAGAGTCGAACACGGCCGAGTGACTGAACTGAACTGAATGCTTTTTAGGGTCCATTTGACTTCACACTCCAGGATGTCAGGCTCTAGGTGAGTGACCACACAATCGTGGTTATCTGGGTCATTAAGACCTTTTTTGCATAGTTTGCCCATGTATTCTTGCCATGTCTTTTTAATCTCTTCTGCTTTTGTTACGGCCTTACTGTTTCTGTCCTTTGTCATTCCCATCCTTGCAGGAAATGTTCCCTTGATATCTCCAATTTTCTTGAAGAGATCTCTAGTTTTTCCCATTCTATTGTTTTCCTCTATTTCTTTGCATTGTTCATTGAAGAAGGCCTTCTTATCTCTCCTTTCTGTTCTCTGGAATTCTGCATTCAGTTGGGTATATCTTTCCTTTTCTCCTCTGACTTTCACTTCTCTTCTCAGCTACTTGTAAAACCTCCTCAGACAACCACTTTGCCCTCTTGCATTTCTTTATCTTGGGAATGGTTTTGGGCACCCCTTCTTGTGCAGTTTACGAACCCCCATCCATAGTTCTTCAGACACTCTGTCTACCAGATCTAATTCCTTGAATCTATTCATCACCTGTACTGTATAATCATAAAGAATTTGATTTAGGTCATACCTGAATGACCTAGTGGTTTCCTCCATTTACTTAAATTTAAGCTTGCTGCTGCTGCTGCTGCTGCTAAGTCACTTCAGTCGTGTCCGACTCTGTGTGACCCCATAGACGGAAGCCCACCAGGCTCCCCTGTCCCTGGGATTCTCCAGGCAAGAACACTGGAGTGGGTTGCCATTTCCTTCTCCAATGTGTGAAAGTAAAAAGTGAAAGTGAAGTCGCTCAGTCGTGTCCGACCCTTAGCGACCCCATGGACTACAGCCTACCAGCTTAGATTATGCAAAAAGTCCATGATCTGAGTCACAGTCAGCTCCAGGTCTTGTTTTTGCTGACTGTGTAGAGCTTTCCGTCTTTGGCTGCAAAGAATATAGTCAATCTAATTTCAGTACTGACCATCTGGTGATGTCTATGTGTAAAGTCATCTGTTTGGTGTTTGTTTATGACCAGTGTGATCTCTTGACAAAATTCTGTTAGTCTTTGCCCTGCTTCATTTTGTACTCCAAAGCCAAACTTGACTGTTACTCCAGGTATCTCTTCTTACTTTTGCATTCCAATCGCCTATGATGAAAAGGACATCTTTTTTTGATGTTAGTTCAAGCAGGCCTTATGGGAGAAGGCAATGGCAGCCCACTCTAGTACTCTTGCCTGGAAAATCCCACGGACAGAGGAGCCTGGAGGGCTACAGTCCATGGGGTCGCTAAGAGTCAGACACGACTGAGCGTCTTCACTTTCACTTTTTACTTTCATGCATTGGAAAAGGAAATGGCAACCCACTCCAGTGTTCTTGCCTGGAGAATCCCAGGGATGGGGGAGCCCGGTGGGCTTCCGTCTATGGGGTCACACAGAGTCGGACACGACTGAAGTGACTTAGCAGCAGCAGCAGCAGCAGCAAGCAAGTCTTGTAGATCTTCACAGAACTGGTCAACTTCAGCTTCTTTGGCATCAGTGGTTAGGGCACAGTCTTGGATTAAATGAACCCAGACCATTCTGTTGTTTTTGAGATTGCAGCCAAGTACTGCATTTCAGACTCTTTTGTTGACTATGAGGGCTACTGCATTTATTCTGAAGGATTCTTGTCCACTGTAGTTGATATAATTGTCATCTGAATTAAATTCTCCTATTCCCGTCCATTTTAGTTCACTGATTCTTAAGATGCTGATGTTCAATCTTGCCATTTTCTGCTTGACTACATCAAATTTATCTTGATGCATAGGCCTAACATTCCAGGTTCCTATGCAGTGTAGTTCTTTATAGCATCAGAATTTACTTTCCCTTCATGGATCACAGCCTTGTCATGGCAAAAAGGCATGCATATCTCAATGAAGCTGTGAACCATGCCATGCAAGGCCACCCAGATGGATGGGTCATAGTGAAGAGTTCTGACTAAACATGGTCTGCTGGAGAGGGAAATGGGAATCCACTCCAGTATTCTTGCCAGGAAAAACCCATGAACAGTATGAAAAAGCAAAAAGATATGACACTGGACAATAAGCCCCCTCGGGTCAGAAGGTGTCCAGTTTGCTAGTGAGGAAAAGTGGAGGATTATTACTAAGAGCTCCAGAAAGAATGAAGCAGCTCAGCCAAAGCTGAAATGATGTTCAGTTTTGGACGTGTTTGGTGCTGAGAGTAAAGTCCCTTAAGTTAGGCCCCCAAAAGACCATCTGAAAAAGGGTCCTGGTCCAATTACAGTCTTCATTCACAACATTACCAATTCCTTTGTTCCTCAACTCCAACCAGTCCACATTCTGCAGCGTGCCGGCCCTCCCACAGAAATTTTTCTCACCATGCTCTCCAGTGTCAGTTTTCAAATCCCATAGGCATTTTTCAGTCATTCTCTTACTTGCCATTTCAGATGGTAAAGTATCTGCCTACAATGCGGGAGACTGAAGTTTGATCCCTGGGTTGGGAAGATCCTCTGGAGAAGGAAATGGCAACCCACTCCAGTACTCTTGCCTGGAAAATCTCATGGACGGAGGAGCGTGGTAGGCTACAGTCCATGGGGTCGCAAAGAGCCGGACATGACTGAGCGATTTCACTTCACTTCACTTCACTTCATGGCCCATTCTGCTAGACTCCTGATTTGATCTGTGATTCTATTTTCCAAGCACCTCATTGTCTTTCCCTATAACCAGGCTTGTACAAGGTACAAGTAGGGTACAGAGAAGAGGAGACCATGGCCAGATACGTTGGTAATAGTCTACTTTAGCCAGACTTGGTAGCAACTGACAGAAACCGCAGTGTTTATATTCACAGTAGAACTATCTATTTTCTTTACCGCCACACTGTGAATTTCCTTTGGAGGCAGGGATATGCCTGGTTTCCTTGTCATCCCCAGTGCTCTGCACAGTACTTGGCACACAGTAAATGCTCAGTGAATGAGGAGGGGCATAGACTGGAATTCTCAGGCTAATAAAGGAAACTGACACAGGGATGAATGGTAATTAGCACAGTATTACCAGTACTGATGAGATGATAGGTAGTGGAATTCTAGTCTTTTTATTCTTTGGCCTTTAGTTTTCGAGCTTCGTTGCTCAAGGTGGTTTTCCAGCCAAACTACTTCTTGCTGTTTCCCCAATAACCCTTGGACCTCCTTCAGGCCACACTCCTGTTCTTGAAGTTCTTTTGGCCTGGAATGCCTCAATATCCACATCTTACTTTGTCCTTCAAGATCTAGCGGAAATCCTCTTTACTTCCTCTGAACTCTTGTAGCCCTTTATCTATATCCTTCTTATAATATATTATTATAGTTCAAGTTAAAAAGTAGTATTTCTGGACACCTCCCTGCTGGTCCAGTAGGTGAGACTCTGAACTCCCAATGCACAGGGCCAGGTTTCAATCCCTGATCAGGGAACTAGATCCCACACACTGCAGCAACAAAGATCTAAGAGTGCTCTAACTAAGACTGGTGCAGCCAAATAAATAAATAAACATGTTTTAAAGACTAGTATTTTCATATTTAACACCTGTTGTGTTAGGTGGTAGGACTTTGAGAGTATCTTTTCTATTTTTCTATATAATTCTAATTTTTCTCTAAGAAGACAATACTAACATTAGTTTCTTTTTTTCCTTCTGAAAAGAGATAAAAGATAGAATAGTGACTAAAAAACTTGTGTTTTGGAGATGACTGTATTTGAACACTGAGTGCTGCTTAATAACCATATAACCTTGAGCATTTCATCACTTTTTGCCTCAGTTTTCTTATTTGTAAAATGGGGCAATCTCATAAGGTTGTGATGATTAAATAAGTCAAGGTATAGAATTCTCTTAGACAGTTGTATGCTATGTGCTCAGTTGCTTCAGTAGTGTCTGACTCTTTGCGACCCCATGGACTGGAGCCCACCAGGCTTCTCTGTCCACGGGATTTCCCAGGCAAGAATACTGGAGTGGGTTGCCCTGCCCTCCTCTAGGGGATCTTCCCAACCCAGGGATAAACCCGCGTCTCTTATGTCTCCTGCATTTGCAGGCAAATTCTATACCACTAGCGCCACCTGAAAAGCCCCTAGACAATTCTAGAACATAGATTTACTCAATCAATATTTGCTACTTAAAAAGGAAGAAATTTTGATGTGTTTTATTACCTCTATTGGATGACCAGCTTCCTGAAAGCAAATCCCTGACTTCTTTATCTTTGTATTTTAATCATGCCTACTGTGGAGATGTGTATCAGGTATTTAGCAAATATTTGCTAAATAATGTAGCTGAATATTTGGCTATTATTTTATTTACTTATTGACAGCAGTGCACAGCTTGTGGGATCTTAGGTCCCTGACCAGGGATCCAACCTGGGCTCTCAGCAGTGAAAGTGCTTAGTCCTAACCATTGGACCACCAGGGAATTCCCAGCTAAATATTATTTTACTTTTTTAAAGTTAATTTTTATTGGAGCATAGTTATTTTACAATGTCATATTTGTTTCTGCTGTACATAAATATTATATTAAACCAATTTTTAAAACTGATACAATCCCTGAATTGCAGCAGTTCTTGTGTACCTTGGGAAGTGGTTGCATCTGCTTGCCCAAAGAATACAGTCTCACTTTTTTCTGTTGTTCTTTATCTACCTCAGGTTTCCTCAGTGGAGAACAATCTTTGATCAAATGGTAGTGAAATAACCAGGGAAGTGATGGAAGTGCCTGGATCCTTCCCCCAAATATTTTTTATAAGAAACCATGTAGGAAAACAACAGAGATATTATTACTAGTAAGCTACTAGAGTGAGAGCCACAGGAAACTCCCATGCTGGTTCTGTAGCCTTGGCTGCTGGGAAAGAATGCAAGGATTAAACAGTAGAGCAGTGGTTTAAACTGGAAACGTCTTCATTATCCATGTGTTTTCCATGACAATTTTTTGATATGGTATTTTCAGTTTGTTGTACACATTCTCTCGTTCACACACACACACAATTATTTTAGAAAGGTGCAGTCTAGTAGATAAGAGTTTGAGCCACATGTGTAATTTTAAACTTTCTAGTAGAAAAAAATATATATATAATCATATACATATATATATGGCAAAAATAAAATAAAAAAACTTGAGTGAAATTAATCCCGATAATATATTTTAATTAGTCTAATGTATCCAAAATAATTGATTTTAACATGGAGTCAGTTTAAGCATTTTAATAAGATATTTTACTTTCTTTTTGCAAATATGATCCGAATGTATTTACATCTACATATAGCTCAGTTCGGACTAGCCACATTTCAAGTGCTCAGTCGCCACATATGGCTAATGGCTGCCATGTTGGACAAGAAAGTTTTAGATCTTCTGCTTGATCCTCTCATAGCATACTTTGGTTTGTGCTCATTCTTGTTGGTACCAAAGTACCAAGTTGTTATGACCTAATGAAACATTAACAGAAGCAAACAATGTGAAAACAATGCCTCAGTACCAACTGACAGCCAAATGACAACCCACGGAATGAAGAAATCAAGAAAAAGGAAAACTGTGGGAGAATAAGGATAGCTCTGAATAGTGATTCTGGATGCCCAGCGCAAAAGTGTTTGTTATGTACCTGTCACTACTGCATTCTTGTTGCAGGTGACTTTATTTCACCCAAATATTACCTGTCACGTTAAGTAATGATGTGTAAACTACAAATTGGTACTTGGACTGTGAAGAAAGCTGATCACCTAAGAATTGATGCTTTTGAACTGTGGTGCTGGAGAAGACTCTTGAGAGTCCCTTGGACTGCAAGGAGATCCAACCAGTCCATTCTAAAGGAGATCAGTCCTGGGTGTTCATTGGAAGGACTGATGCTAAAGCTGAAACTCCAATACTTTGGCCACCTCATGCGAAGAGTTGACTCACTGGAAA
Organism: Moschus berezovskii; assembly: GCF_049115385.1. Lineage (NCBI taxonomy): Eukaryota > Metazoa > Chordata > Mammalia > Artiodactyla > Moschidae > Moschus > Moschus berezovskii. Next base: position 98,162,513 of record NC_142470.1, read on the forward strand.
AGACTCTGATGCTGGGAAGGATTGGGGGCGGGAGGAGAAGGGGACAACAGAGAATGAGATGGCTGGATGGCATCACCGACTTGATGGACATGAGTTTGAGTGAACTCCGGGAGTTGGTGATGGATAGGGAGGCCTGGCATGCTGCGGTTCATGGGGTCGCAAAGAGTGGGACACGACTGAGCGACTGAACTGAACTGAACTGAAGGGCATTTGCCATCTGCCTCTGGGGGATTGAATCCTATGCTACTGCAACTGTTGACCTTTGGCATGCCCTGAAGGGGGTTCAGGGTGGAGAATGAGGCACTTTGTGCTTCAGGAAAACTGGTGGAACAGGTCTTTAGATAGATATTTTCAGGAACTGATTTCATGATCAGTTTCATGATCATGATTTCACAATCCTTTCATTTCTTCATATCGAGAAAAGCACTAAGTCCCTTCATAGTGACATCTGTTCCTCGTGCCTAGCAGAAAACCGTTTGTAAGATATATGCTTGATTGCATTGAACCTCCCCCTTCACCACCTATACTGATATTGACCTTCCCCGGCTGCCTCTTTGGAGCAGTTTCTCAGGGCTATCTGAGGTGCTGTCTCCTGGGTTGCAGTCCTCATTTTGCCCCAGATAAAACTTAACTCGCGGCTCTCACATTTTGCACCTTTTTTTTTAGTCGACAGATGTTATTTTGATGTTATTAACTTTCCTTTATTAGCTTTGTTGGTGTTTCATTTATAATTGTGTGATTTGATAACTGTTTAAAAGCTATAAACATAAGTACATTTAGAAATATATACTTTTATAACAATTTATATTATTTAAATAATGTAATTGTTGTTAAAAATATTTCCAGACCACATGAGGAGAAGGAAATTCATGAAAGTTTTTCTTCCTTTTACCGGAATTGTTCTCTAAGTTGGAGAATCACTGAGGATATGAAAAGCCAGCCATTTATTAGAAAACCTTTCCAGATAGCTAGATTTGAGAGCAGAGGGGAGGTGGGGGAGCCCTAAGAATTTGGAAACATCCCAGGTCAGACTTTGACCAGGATATCAATATAGACCACTTAGACCAAAGATAAGATTTCAGAATGAACAAACATAATGAAACAGAAACAGACTCATGTACACAGCAACTTGGTGGTTGCCAGGGCTGGGGGTGGGGGTAGGGGGAGATGAATGAAATATATGAGGAAGATTAACAGGTACCAACTTCCAGTCAAAATAATTTATTTAGTCATAGAGATGTAACATAGGACATAAGGAATATAGTCAATAGTATTTTAATAACTTTGTTTGGTAACTAGATTTATGGTGGTGATCATTTATGTATAAAAATATTGACCTGAAACTAATGTGAAATTGTAAGGCAATAACAGTTCAATTTCAAAAATAATAAAATATAAATGTAAAAAAGTTTAAAAAAGCGGTAAGACTTCTGAGAGAGAGAAAGAGTAAAATATTGAAATAGAAATTGGTAATTGCTACAGGGTAATTTGTTCCCCTCAGACACAGTCTATAGTTTACAAATACTGGTGAGGTTTTCCTCCTTCCTTGGCTCCGTTAGCCAGAGAGATCACTGCACACCATCTGGTCACAGCAGATGCTGAAAGCAGAAGCTACGCAGCAAATTATACCGCAGCCAATATTGCCTTTTCTCTCTCCCACACCTCCCCTGCCCACCCCTATTCATCACACAGTTCCCCTTTCCAGCTCCCTCGGGCAGAATTTGCAACCTTGCATTTTCATTCTGTGTAATGCCCTGTCTCATCATTTGTTAAACTCCAACTTTGCCTGAACACAACCTTGCTCAAGCTGGTGTGGCTTCCCTCTTTGGTCACAGCAAAGTTCCTACCCCTCCCAGCATGTCTGTGCTCTTGGCAGCCTGTGTTTTAGCCCCTGTCACAAGTGTATGAAAAAAGACAGACAGTGAAGTAGCTAAGCTGTCCCTACCTGTTATCTTAGGACTCAGGCCACAGGTAGTGAAAGAGAAATCCCAACTTGTAACTGATCTTGAAAGTTCCAGGAAGAGAACTGAAGGGAAAGTTTATAAATGTGGTGACCTTGGGGAAATCTTTTGAGTGCATTTTCATCTTCATGTTCCATTTTGGTGATTAGGTGAGAGGCTGTGTAAACGCCATCAGTGAGGGGGAAGAGAGTCAGGCAGGAACCAGATGTACTGATGAAAATTTTTGTCATCCAGGCATGTCCTGTGGTGAAGAGCAGCCTTCTCTGAAAGTGCACTCTTTTTTGCATCAGTCTTTTTAATCAAATGAAAGATTGTTTAAATTCTGTAGTGCTTTACAATTTCAAAAATTTCACATACATGGTCTCATATAATCCCAGTGAAAGTGTACTCCTGAGTGAGAAATGGTGACAAGAATTTGGGTCATATTGTCCTCAGTCACAGAGACCCCCAGTGACTCTATTAAGTTTTTAATGTCTTTTCTCATATTTTTTTGCCCTTTTCCTTTGCTATTTTAACTCTGCCACTTACTAGCTGTGCACCTAGGGCAAGTTATTTAATCTCTTTGTACCTCAGCTTTCTCATCTGTAAAATAGGGACAATAATAGAACTGATAAGAGGATTGGACAATAGATGTAAAATACCCAGAAGAGTGCTAGTATATGTTGGCTATTATTATTAGTCTCAGAAACTAAGGATTGTGTTGCTGACATCTTTTTTTTTCCCTCCTAAAGTTCAAAAGCTATTTGTCTAGTTTCTTAAGAAAGAAAATGGATTGGAAAATTAGATTTGCCATTTACTAGCTGTATGATCTTCAGGAAGTTATTAACCACTCTGTGCCTCAGTTTCATCTTCTGCAAAATGAGGATAATATCAGTATACTGCTTTATGGGATTATGGTGGGGATTAAATGAGTTATGAAGCATAAAGCATTTAGAACAGTGCTGGCACATAGTAAGTGCTACTTGTTAGTTATGTTGCTGTCTGCAGCTAATCATCTCCCTCATTATCACCAGGACCTTTAATCTTGAATGTAACAAAATGAGGACAAGTCAAAAGTGTGTAGAATTTTTTTCATGATAAAACACATTCTGATTTATTTGTAATTAATTATAAGAAGATAATAAACAATAACATGATGAATTGGCAATAAGTACTGAAGTCTGGAAATGCAAAGAAATAGAGGAAAACAATAGAATGGGAAAGACAGATCTCTTCAAGAAAATTAGAGATACCAAGGGAACATTTTGTGCAAAGATGGGCTCAATAAAGGACAGAAATGGTAGGGACCTAACAGAAGCAGAAGATATTAAGAAGAGCTGGCAAGAATACACAGAAGAACTATACAAAAAAGATCTTCATGACCCAGATAATCACAAAGGTGTGATCACTCACCTAGAGCCAGGCATCCTGGAATGTGAAGTCAAGTGGGCCTTTGAAAGCATCCCTACGAACAAAGCTAGTGGAGGTGATGGAATTCCAGTTGAGCTATTTCAAATCCTGAAAGGTGATGCTGTGAAAGTGTTGCACTCAATATGCCAGCGAATTTGGAAAACTCAGCAGTGGCCAAAGGACTGGAAAAGGTCAGTTTTCATTCCAATCCCAAAGAAAGGTAATGCCAAAGAATGCTCAAACAACCACACAGTTGCACTCATCTCACACACTAGGAAAGTCATGCTCAAAATTCTCCAAGCCAGGCTTCAGCAATAAACCGTGAACTTCCAGATGTTCAAGCTGGCTTTAGAAAAGGCAGAGGAACCAGAGATCAAATTGCCAACATCCGCTGGATCATGGAGAAAGCAAGAGAGTTCCAGAAAAACATCTATTTCTGCTTTATTGACTATACCAAAGCCTTTGACTGTGTGGATCACAATAAACTGTGGAAAATTCTTGAAGAGATGGGAATACCAGACCACCAGAACTGCCTCTTGAGAAACCTGTATGCAGGTCAGGAAGCAACAGTTAGAACTGGACATGGAACAACAGACTGGTTCCAAATAGGAAAAGGAGTACGTCAAGGTTGTATATTGTCACCCTGCTTATTTAACTTATATGCAGAGTCCATCATGAGGAATGCTGGGCTGGAAGAAGCACAGGCTGGAATCAAGATTACTGGGACAAATATCAATAACCTCAGATATGCAGATGACACCACCCTTATGGCAAAAAGTGAAGGGGACCTCAAAAGCGTCTTGATGAAAGTGAAAGAGGAGAGTGAAAAAGTTGGCTTGAAGCTCAACATTCAGAAAACAAAGATCATGGCATCTGGTCCCATCACTTCATGGGAAATAGATGGGGAAACAGTGGAAAGAGTGTCAGACTTTATCTTTTTGGGCTCCAAAATCACTGCGGATGCTGATTGCAGCCATGAAATGAAAGGACGCTTACTCCTTGGAAGGAAAGTTATGACCAACCTAGATAGCATATTAAAAAGCAGAGACATTACTTTGCCAACAAAGGTCCATCTTGTCAAGGCTATGGTTTTTCCAGTGGTCATATATGGATGTGAGAGTTGGACTGTGAAGAAAACTGATCGCCAAAGAATTGATGCTTTTGAACTGTGGTGCTGGAGAAGACTCTTGAGAGTTCCTTGGACTGCAAGGAGATCCAACCAGTCCATTCTAAAGGAGATCAGTCCTGGGTGTTCGTTGGAAGGACTGATGCTAAAGGTGAAACTCCAATACTTTGGCCACCTCGTGTGATGAGTTGACTCACTGGAAAAGACTCTGATGCTGGGAAGGATTGGGGGTGGGAGGAGAAGGGGACAACAGAGAATGAGATGGCTGGATGGCATCACCGACTCGATGGACATGAGTTTGAGTGTACTCCGGGAGTTGGTGATGGACAGGGAGGCCTGGCGTGCTGTGATTCGTGGGGTCGCAAAGAGTTGGACACGACTGAGCGATTGAACTGAACTGAAATATTGGTAAGAGTTTTTTTGGCAGGCCAAAAAGAAGTAAAAGGAGGAAAAAGATGAGAAGAAAAGGAAGAAGTCAGGAGGGCAGGCAGGCTAATATAGTACTAATACAACCTTCGTGGAGGATCATGTCCTTAAATGTTCCATAAGCTTGTCAGCCATCCTTGTTCCACTTGCTCCCTTCCAACTGTTGCAGGAAAGGGGACCCCTTCCAGGGCCTAAGAGAGGGCTCTTGTCTAACAGTTGGGGATGAATTGTCAGAGGAGACACTTGTGCTGACAAAGCAAGAGAATTTATTGGGAAGGGTTCATTAGAGCAGTAGGCTAAGAGAACCCAGGAGAACTGCACTGCCACATATCTAGCTGTCTCAAGTTTTATGATAATGGGATTAGTATCCAGGTTGTCTTTGGCCAATCATTCTGACTCAGGGGTCCTTCCGGGTGGTGCATTCATTGCTCAGCCAAGATGGATGCCAGCAAAAAGAATTCTGGGAAGTGGTAGAACATGTGGTGTCTCCTTTTGACCTTTCCCGAACTTTTCCAGCTGGTGGTGACTTGTTAGTTCTGTGTTCCTTACCAGGACCTCCTGTAGTAAAATAATTGACACTAATGGTTATTATGGTGCCTGACCATGGTGGATGGTTTCAGTCAGTGTGCTTCTTCTAACACAACCACTGCATTCTGACAAATGACCTCTCTTCAAACTGACCTCACACAGCTGTGATTGGCACATTTTGTTAAAGAAAGGGAATTTTGAATGGAGACAGACCTATGTTTAATCCTGGCACTGCTGTTACTAGCTGGTGGTCATGGACAAACTAACTTTGTGAGTTTGTTGCTTCTTTTATAGTAGGTATAATAATATATTGACATCACAGGAATATTAGGATTATATGAGTAGATGTAGGGGAAGTTTCCAGCATAGTTCCTTACACATGGTTAATTGTCTACAAATTTAGTTCCCTTTTCTCCACACTCTAACTCCCTGCCCACTTTCCTATCCTGTCAAATAAGGTTCTCTTGCTTCTGTTAGGTAGGTAGAATAGGGAAAAGGAGTCCAAAATGGCGGTGACCAAAAGGCAAGGAAGGGAAAAGCCCATGAAAATAGAAAAAGGGAGGTCCAAGGACCAGAGTGAGGACCTCAGGTAAAACAAACAACACTCCTGGCTGGTCCAATTTACACAGGACAGGCCCAGGGGGAAAAGCATATAAAAACAGGAGCCAAAGCTAGCTTTCTCTCTCTCTCCTGCATGCTGGGCGCTCTTCTTTTCGCGTCTTTGGATCGACGTGCCCTCACGCCTTGAAGATGGATTTTCCTGCTATCTTCTAAATAAAACAGAGCTGTAACACTGAGCTGTAACATTGATTTGTCTAAGAGCTATAACATGGTCCATTCGAGACCTGAGAGCTATAACACGGTCTGTCCAAGACCCGAGAGCTGTGACACTCCGAGGGGGCTTTAATGTCTGTCACCCCAAATCTTTGTTGTGACAAGCCAAAAACTGAGGAGCATACACTCACCTGACACTTCCTTCTGAAATTAGAAGAAAACCGAATTGCATCTCCTCACGTTACCGGAGAAGGCAATGGCAAGCCACTCCAGTACTCTTGCCTAGAAAATCCCATGGATGGAGGAGCCTGGTAGGTTGCAGTCCGTGGGGTCGCTAAGGGTCGGACATGACTGAGCGACTTCACTTTCACTTTTCACTTTCACACATTGGAGAAGGAAATGGCAACCCACTCCAGTGTTCTTGCCTGGAGAATCCCAGGGACGGGGAGCCTGGTGGGCTTCTCTCTATGGGGTCACACAGAGTCGGACACGACTGAAGTGACTTAGCAGCAGCAGCAGCAGCAGCAGCATGTTACTGAAGTCCAAGCTAGCTCTGCTTGCCACTCAACAGGTCAATAAATCCAAGAGATGAGCTGTTGAGGCAAATAGTACGGCTTTAGTCAACTGACCAAAAAGAAGGCAGACTAATGTTTCAAGATAACCATCTTGTGGGGGTCTAGATGCCAGTTTCTTTTATAGAACAGAGGCGGGAAGGAGTTGAAGAAGTAAAGTAGAAGCCATTATCTTGCCAATACCTCCTGGAATGGCCAGGCTCAGGGAGAGGATGTGTTAAACTCTTCATTCTTACAGTCATTCACAGGTGGGCAGGGTCAGATCATCTGCCTGTGAGCTGAACAAAGGCAAACTTAGTTTAACAGCCAGGCAGAGGGGCAGGGTTCCCTTCATGAACAGTATGAAGAGGCAGGCTATTATGTATGATTATAATAACAAAAGCAACAAAAAGCAAAGGTTACAGTCAAAGGAACAGATCCATCATAGAGTGAGAATAGACTCTTCTCTGCAATAGTCAGGGTGCCACACATACTCCTCCAGTACCTGGAATGCTTTACAGAAGTCACCCCAAGTTCAAAGATAAGAAAGAGAAGACTTGAAGAAAGAACCTAAATACTGAAAATTCTGAGTTTGGTATTCTCCATCCACAGGATCCTTAACCAGATGCCTTTCACCCCTTAACGGTTCATGAAGGAGATATGCAAAGTGGGCCTATAAATCACTGAAGCCTTCTGTGCAGTTTTCTGTACAAAGTTCTCAGCTTTTATGAGTTGAGGTGAATTACTGCCTGTGAGCTGTGAGCTCTGCTTTTTTCTGTCTGCTCTACGGCCCTTTCAAAAAGGCTGAACATGCTCCTCAACCTGCTTCCCCAAGGCTACACTTTCACTATGGCCATAAAGGTGACCCCAGTCTAAAAGCAAGGATAGCACTTTGCCTCGAGTCAGGGGTCCCTCTACTCAGCTTCTCGAGACCCTTGGGCAAACCTCTGGCACTTACCTACTCAACTATTAACATGATTTGTCTTCCACTTCACTGGGCTAGAACCAGCATGCAACTTTTTCAACTTTTAAAAAATATCCTTACGTGCAAGCACAGTGCCATTTACCTAATCCTGAGTGTTTCTGATTGGTGCTGGAGTGTTATTTTGTCTCTCCTTCTTAGTCTTTTTCTTTTGTAGTTTCCAGTGTGTGTGCATATATGTGTGTGTGTGTTTTAAACAAAGGACACACATTGTTTTCATAGTAAGAAAAAAGTCACAGCTCTCTCTGGTTGAATGTTCTGGAGACTGGGCAGCCTGTCTCGGTGCTGTCTACTTTAGTGGTATTAAAATAGAAGGTACAGTGGCCAAAAAATAGTATGTTCTAAGATGGGAGAAATTCAGGGGATGTGAGACAGACAGACATGTTCTAAACTGGCCTGCAGTGAAAGCAGGATCCTGGTCTGGGTGTCAATATTAATTTCCCTAGGGAGAGAAGGTAGGGTGTGGAAGACAATCACAGAGCTTAGGAGAGCAGGTTTCACTGATTGATACAGAAATATTTCAGTGTTTTCACAACTGTAGTGGCTCTCCTGGTGCCATTATGAGTTCCAGATCACGAGGGCTGCCTGGCATAATCCTTACTTAGATATTGCTCTGGGATGATAATGAGTCCTCGATTTCTTCAGGTAAATCAGTTACACTGGAGGTTTGATGGGTGGTGGAATGGGCTGGTGTTCTTAATCTCTGTGGGTTGCTTCTAGATATGGGACACTGTTAGAGTTTAGCTATCAACTCTGTGGGTTCTACCGCAATGGCCTTCTCTGTCCAACTGTTTTCTCTCACCCCTTTATGGTTCTAAGTTACTTTTCCTGGGTGTAGTCTGGGTTCCTTCTTATCTGTTCGTTAAATATTCAGGCCACATGAAGTGGAGGGCTAGAGGCAAGGCTTCTATGTCAGGCCCATCTAGCTTATCTTGCTGGTGAGTGACTTCAGGCAAGAGCCGAATCTCAGTTCTTTCATGTTTCAGCATGATACATACCCCACAGGATTGTTGGGATCAAAGAAGATGGTTCTGAACCCCGTTCAGTTCTGTTTAGTTGCTCAGTCGTGTCCAACTCTTTGCGACCCCATGGACTGCAGCATGCCAGGCTTCCCTGCCCATTACCAACTCCCAGAACTTATTCAGACTTATGTCCATCGAGTTGGTAATGCCATCCAACCGTCTCATTCTATTGTCCCCTTCTCCTCCTGCCTTCAATCTTTCCCAGTGTCAGGGTCTTTTCCAGTGAGTCAGTTCTTTGCATCAGGTGGCCGAAGTATTGGAGTTTCAGCTTCAGTCCTTCCAATGAATATTCAGGACTGATTTCCTTTAGGATGGACTGGTTAGATCTCCTTCTAGTCCAAGAGACTGAACCCAGGGTCCGACACCAAAGAAGTGCTCAATAAATTGTAGCTAACAGCAGAGCATGGGCTCCAGAGCTAGTCTGGCTGGCTTCAATCTCTGCCCTCCCCTTACTAGCTCCCTGACCTTGGACATGTTCCTTAAACTTCCTATGCCTCATTTTCCCTATCTGTAAGATGGAGGTAATAATGGCACTTACTTCATAGGGTTATTGTGAAAATTAAATAGGATAATATATGCGAAGTTCATAAAACAGTGCCTAGCACATTGCACGGAGAAGGCAATGGCAAGCCACTCCAGTACTATTGCCTAGAAAATCCCATGGATGGAGGAGCCTGGTAGGCTGCAGTCCGTGGGGTCGCTAAGGGTCGGTCACGACTGAGTGACTTCACTTTCACACATTGGAGAAGGAAATGGCAACCCACTCCAGTGTTCTTGCCTGGAGAATCCCAGGGACGGGGGAGCCTGGTGGGCTTCCGTCTATGGGGTCACACAGAGTCGGACACGACTGAAGTGACTTAGCAGCAGCAGCAGCAGCAGCACATTGCAAGTATTCAGTAAAGCTTAGTTATTATTAGAAGGATTATTAATAGATGTTTGGTATAACCAAACATATAAAGGTGCTTTGTGCTTGCATAAATGAAATGAGTCAGGAGATATGAGTGGTCTTGGTTTAATAAGCCCACATCATATGAAACAGGAGGGAAGGGGGCAGGGCACAACCTTTAAAAGAATGACATAGCCATGTTGCTGTTGTTGTTTAGTCGCTAAGTCCTGTCTGACACTTTTGTAACCCCATGGACTGTAGGCTATCAGGCTCCTCTGTCTATGGGATTTCCCAGGCAGGAATACCAGAGTGGGTTGCCATTTCCTTCTTCAGGGGATCTTCCCAACCCAAGGATCGAATCCACGTCTCCTGCATTGGCAGGTGGATTCTTTATCACTGAGCCACCAGGGAAGCCCCAACATAGCCACAGGACGTGAGAAAAACTGGTTAGAACCAGCTAGGTCCAAGATGGCAGAAGATTTGACTTCCAATGGACCTTGATTCTCATTGTACAGTCATTGTAATACATTAGGATGTCAAGTGACACATCCACAGGTGCCATGACAGTTCTGAGACCAACTGTAAGAGGCCCAAAAGTGGGCCCAATTCCTAGAAATCCCCCCTTCCCTGAAATAGTTGGAATAATCCTCTCACTCATTAGCCTATGAAATTACCCAGCTCATAAAAACCAATCATGCTGTATTTTGCCTTCTGAGATGGCCCACACCTTGCCTGTGGAGTCTGTTTATTTCTAAATAAGTCCACTTCTTACAGATCAGTTTGTGTCTCACTGAATTTGTCCTGTGACAAGACATCAAGAACCTGAACTTCATTAGATCCTGAGACTAGGTGTGTGATCTCAATTAAAGGACCATGGGGGACTTTTCTGGTGGTCCAGTGGTTGGGAATCTGCCTGCTAATGCAGGGGTCATGGGCTCAATCTCTGGTTCAAAAAGACTCCACGTGCTGCAAGGCAGTTAAGCCAGAGCATCACAACTACCGGGCCTGTGTTCTAGAGCCCTTGAACTGCAACAGCTGAAGCCTGCACACCCTAGAGCCCACGCTCTGAAATGAGAAGCCACCACAGTGAGAAGCCCGCACACTGCGATGAAGAGCAGCCCCTACTTGCTAAAACCAGAGAAAGCCCGTGCACAGCAATGAAGACCCAGCACAGTCAAAACTAAAAATAAATAACTGAATAAAAGAAAAAAGACCATGGGTTCAAGTCCCAATCTAGCTTGCAGGTTTTCAGCTGGCGAGCCATGAAGGGACAGTGATAAGGTAATAAAATATTAAGAATTAGGGGTTGGTTTTAGATGGGCTTGTGGGACACCACGAGTCAGTTGTACCAGGGAAGATGCTCCGCTGATATGTACCTATTTTTATCAGACTGGTCAACCCAGAATGCTTTGGGGCTCTGATGCAGAACCTAGGTCCAGACTAGAGGAATGATGGCATGGTTTATTATAGAAAAATGGTGTGGAATGGCTATGCTTATGCACATCCAACAGCAGCTCTAGGACAGAAATGTTGCTGGAGGTTTTGATAATTTATACTGTTCTGACTCTGAACTTTTTCTTCTGTGTTCATTCCTATTCCATTTCTTTCTTTTCTTAACCCCAGAAAACTGGTGTGGCTACCAAGATGTCCTTTCTGTTGACAAGTGCATGTGTGCTAAGTTGCTTCAATTATGTCTGACTCTTTGCGACCCCAAGGACTGTAGCCCAAGCTCCTCTGCCCATGGGATTCTCCAGGCAAGAATAATGGAGTGGGTTGCCATGCCCACCTCTAGACAATCTTCCGGATCTAGGGATCAAATCTGCATCTCTTATGTCTCCTGTTTTGGCAGGTGGGTTCTTTACCACTAGCGCCACCTGGGAAGCCCTCTGTTGACAAGTGCTGACCCTTTATTTCCAACTTGCAACTAGGTCAACTCCTGCTGATCACCCACACTGGGTGATACCTTCTGTACCATTCCTTTGCAACAAATTTTTGGGCACTAACATCTGGTTGGGAGACTACCTTGAAAGGGATAACATCTAAAATCATAAGCGCCTGGTGGATTTTTTTTTCTTTTTTGCCACTCCACACAGCTTGCAGGATCTTAGTTCCCCAACCAGGGACTGAAGCTGCAACCCCTACACTGGAAGTGTGGAGTCCTGACTACTAGACTGCCAGGGAAGGAAATGGTGAATTTTGACAGCAGATCAAAACCTATAGATAGCACAGGAGTTAGCAACATCACCACAGGAGTTAGCAACCATCACCTCAGGTTCGGGTCTGAAATGGGTCAGGCTGTGTCAATCCTGTCCCCTCTGGGCCACATACTCTGGGAGGGGATTGGGAAAAATTAAGACAACAGGAATTAAAAGAGAAAAAACTTACTAACTTTTGTAATCTGTTTTGGCCACAATACGAGTTAGGATATTTAAATAGAGTGAGATGTTCAAATTTTGTATCTTGGCAATGGAACCCAAAAGGAATTTAAGGCATGTGTGGCTCAGAGGTATGACTTTAGGAAGGACACAGAGGACATATTAACTGACCCAGCCTACAGGGTCAGGATCCCACACAAACGAAACTCCCTCCTCCATGAGGGACAAAACCTTTCGGCTATGAGTTTCATAGCCCACTGTGCCCCAGACAGTAGGCACAAAATTCAGAAAACGGCTGCTGATCCTCAGACTCCTGATAAACGATTTCTTCCAATTGGCCTAGTTGTTTTTCAATAATAGGGATATGGCTGAAAAGACTGAACACACCCAGAGAGATATGCAAAAGGCCCAGATGATGGCAGTGGTTTTGATCACTCAAAGGCCAACAAAGGGGAAACTGGTTTTTCTGGACCAATTTGATCCTTGCAGACCATTAGTCCCATGGGTACCTGGATAGGACCAGTGTACCCTGTGTGGACAAAAGGGTCACCAGAGGGAAGATGGCAATAAATACGCCCTTTAAGGCATTGGAAGAGGGAATGCCCCAGACACCAGAGAGCCATGGGGGCCCCTTGGCCATTGAGGGTTTTGCAATCAGAAGACTGAGGGGGCCCAAGGCCAAAAGTGACTCTGCCTAGAGATACTGTCTACATAACTAATGCCTTGCCTCAGGTGGTCATTGATGTAGCAGGCTACTTGATAGAATTCCTTATAGATACTAGTGCTATTAGGGGAGCCACTGGCAAAAAGCTGTCTGCCTGGGCTGGACACAACATTAACCACTTGCAGAAGTTTTCTTACAACAGGAGGTCCTGGTAAGGAACCTAGAACTAACAAGCTACCACCAACCAGAAGATTCAGGAAAGGTCAAAAGGAGAGAGGAGACACTAGTCCATATGCCCTACCAGTTTCCCAGAATCTTCTCACTGGATCCCTCTTGGCTGAGCGATTTGTGTGCTACCAGGAACGACCCTGAGTCAGAATGATTAGCCAGAGACAACCCAGAAACTAAACCCATTACCATAAAACCCAAGACTCTGAGCCCCGTGGCAAAGCAGTTCTCCTGGGTTCCCTTACCCTGAAGTTCTCTGCCTGGGGACACTTCCCAATAAAGTCTCTTGCTTTGTCAGTACATGTGTCTCCTTAGACAATTTCTGAGTGTTCGACAAGAGCCCACACAGGGGCCCTAGAAAGGATTCCCTTTCCTGTAACAGTGCAACATTTTCAATCTTAACCTGAAGAATTGGAAACCTTAGCAATCATAAGGAGTGAGGGGGTGTCAGGGAAGAGGCAGGGGTGCACTTTCCTGGAATGCCTTATGTACAGCATCAGTGGCCAATGGTTTCTACATTTTTTGCTGTTTATGCCTGATTGTCCCATCCCTTTAAAGGGAATTAACTAAGTTAGGAGCCACTCTGTTTCTCGATGGGCAAGAGAACCACCCTCATCATCTAATGATTCTAACAGAAAGTGGAAAGGAAGAAAATCTGAAGCTAAAGTAGAAGCCTTAGAGGTTCTTGTTCAGTTGCTCAGTTGTGTCTGACTCTTTGAGACCCCATGGACTGTAGCATGCCAGCCTTCCCTATCCTTCACCATCTCCTAGAGTTTGCTATGTTCTTTATAGGAAAAAAAGAGACAGAAAAAGAAGAATGAAGGAAAAAGAAAAGTAATTGTGGGGGTGGGGTGGGGCTGGAATCACATGTTACATTTAATTATCATGCTCAGGGTCATTTGATCTAGAAAAGGACCTCATCCTTTGTCTTTCATGACTTTGATGTTTTTGAAGAGTACAGGGTGCTTTTCTTGTAGAACCTCTCTCAATTTTGACTTGTCTGATATTTTCTTGTGTTTAGATTTACGAACACCTTCCAAAATTTCAGGGCTGTGACTTTTTCCTGGACTGTTTTAACATTCCAGGTCTATGATCTCTCCTCTATATGTGTAAATAAGAAATCTGTAATGATTTTAGGGAATTCAGTGGTTTAGGAAAAGCACTTCATTCAATATTCAGGCTGGCTGTGACTTATAAAGTGACATGTCCTCCTCAATGCATCATATCTGAGGGCATATAATGTGTGCTTGACTTGTTACTGGTGGTGTTAACTTTGATCACTTGTTTAAGGTTATGATTGTTAGGTTTCTCCACTGTAAATGTGCCATTTCCCCCCTTTGCTATTAATAAAAATACTTTGTGGGAGAGATACTTTGAGACTACATAACGCTGCCAGACAGATCAAATACAGGAAGCCCAGTTTAATCTGAATTTCAGATAACAGATAAATACTTTGTGGTTTTTTTTTTTTTTTTTTACTCTGCTGGGTCTTTGTTGCTAGGCAAGGGCTTTCTCTAGTTGAGGTGAACTGGGGGTTACTCTCTAATTGCGTTGCCTTCTCTTCTTGCAGAGCCGGCAGGCTTTTGTAGTTGCTCTGCTTGAACTTAGTTGTCCTGCCATACATGGGATCTTAGTGCCTGGACCAGGGATGGAACCCTGGTACCCTGCATGGAAGGCGGACTCTTAACCAGTGTACCACCAAGGGAAGTCTCCCGATGAAAGCTTTCTTAGTAAAGTATGACTCGTCCTCCCAAGTTTAATTGGGCATCTTGTATTTTTGTTTGCAAGATCTATCAAAACCATATGTAAATCACTTGTTCCTCATCCAACTTCAATCAGTTTTGACATTCATTGATGAGTCTCAATTTTTACTATGATTTTGCCAAATAGTTGTTTTCTAACTGCACCTTTCTTCTACATATACTAGCTGCTATTCCGTCTTCCTAACTTTTTATCCACTCTTAACAGCGTCTGGCACACAGTAGGCACTGAAGATATTTGCTCAATGAATGAATGACTTGGCCCGGCATCCCTGACGACGTTTGGCGGAGGCTTGCCTTGCTCAGTCCAGTCTTCCGACTCACTCAGGGGCTCCTCCAAGGTAAAGGAAGACAACGATTGGCTCCTTCATCTCCAGCGGCCCAACAGACTGCAAGCGGAGAGCGGCGGGGACCAATGGGTGCCGGGAGGAGGCGAGGCCTGCCACGCCGCAGCGGTATAACCGTGCGGCCGGCGCGCGTATCTTTCCCCGCGCTGACGATGGCTGCAGCGTCCTTTATAACCACTTTGGTCAGCCGACTGCTCCGGTCCGCGCAGAGTGGCCGCCTCCATCAACGCCCTTTCCACCTCTCGGCAGTGCGGTAAGAGGGTTGGCGGGCTGGGTCCCCGGGGAAAACCGAGGGGAGCTGAGCGCCGGCCCGCCTTGGCGACGCCTTTCGGAAGCATCTCGGTCCCGGGCAGTGGTGGCCACGGAGAGGGGTGTGGCGGGGCCCGGGAGCCCGCCTTGCGGAGGGAGCCGGTCTCCGGCAAGCTCCGGGCGTTGCCCTGTCTCGAGGCCAGTCCGCCGGTGGGACGGGGCCCACGGCGTGCAGCAGAGGTGCAGGCGGGCTCTGGGGCGCCACGATTCACGTGGGCGCATATAGGAGTCACCGGCCAGGACCGACCTTGGCTATGAAACCAAGAGCTGGAAAGCCAAGAGGTTTTGGCGAGCGCGAGTGAGAGTTGTGAGTGAGCAGCCTTCAGCGACCCGCCCCTTCCCGGAACCCTAGCGGCGGAGAGGGTTAGAGCAGTCTGATGAAATCCCCCACAAGCATTGCTTGCCCGGTACCAGCACTTCCCTCCTCCTCCAGGTTGTGGATGTGGCTCGCGCTGCTCTACAAGCTGCCCCTTTCCCTCCCAAGAGAATAATAAATGTGCAGTGGCCACCGGGACTTTGCAGCCCGCCTGGAGTTAGTCAGTGCCAGATCGAGTAAACTGAGGTGCTGAAGACCCGGGAAGAGAACAGGGAAAGCTCTGTTTGAGTTTTCTTAGGGAGGTTATACATATTTGAACATCTTTCTGAAACACAAATTCCCATTCTAAACATAGATTGAAGAGTTTTGGGGGGAGGGAGAGCTGTGATTTTAGTTCTCTAAATCTATGCACCCTCTTTCCTTTCAGTCTTTAGAGCTTATTTGTAACAGCAGCCCCTTTATTCCAGGTACTGTGCTAGGCTGTGCATTATTCAGAGATGGTAAAAAACGGTTCTTTCTTTAGTGGAACTTCCTTACCTGTCGAGGGGCAGAACAGCTGGTAATTTCAAATCAGTGTAAAAATGCTATTAGAGATGTTTTCCAAGGTGCTGCTGGAGCACAGAACGGGGATTAATGCATTTTAAAAAGTATTATTTGAGACCTCCCTGGTGGTACAGTGGATAAGAATCCACCTGCCAATGCAGGAACACAGGTTGGATCCCTGGTCTGGGAAGATTCCACATGCGGTGGAGCAACTGAGCCCGTGTGCCACAACTACTCAGCCTGCCAGTACCGTTACTGAAGCCCGCAAGCCCTAGAGCCATTGCTTCCAGGGCCACAAGAGAAGCCACCACAATGAGAAGCCTGTGCTTGGCAAGAAAGAGTAGCCCCTACTTGCCGCAACCAGAGAAAGCCCTTAGGCAACAACGAAGACCCAGCACAACCAAAAATTAATTAATTAACATAAAAATATTAATTTATTTGGCTGTACTGGATCTTGGTTTCGGCAAGTGGGATCTAGTTCCCTGACCAGGGATGTAACTGACACCCTGCATTGGGAGGTCGGAGTTCTAGCCACTGGACCACCAGGGAAGTCTCTAATCCATTGCTGAAAGATTTCCAGGGAGACATTCAAGGATTTTCTTAGTCTGACCCTGATCTGCCTTTCCAGCCCCATCTTTTATTACTCTCTGTTCTCCTTTCTCTTCCTCCCTTCCTGAGTTCTGGCCACATGTGGTTCCATGATTGAAAAGAGATTTATAGAGCTTCCAGTTTGTAATCTAAAGAACTGGAACAGTTTGCTCACAACAGTTAGTAACCAGTGTCCTCCTTTCACTTTTCTGGATGAATAGGTTTCCACATCTCTGAAGGCAGTAAGTACATTTAGTATTCAGGGTTCTGATGTATTGCTTTGATTACTGCTAGTTGGTAAAATTAAAACATCTTTTAAAAAATATAGGTCTGCGTGTATTCCTTTAGGTGGGTGGGTGGGGGTAGTGTGAGAGTTTTCATGGTTAGATAGTATTGTAGAGCATGGGGTATAGAAAAAAGAAAAAGAACTTTGGAGGCAGAAGTTTGTGTTTGAATTTTGTTACTATTGTTTCAGTTTCTTGTTCTGTATAATAGGCTTATTATAATAGTCCCAAGTAACTGAGAGTAATGTATGTAAAACTCTAACTGAAATGTCTAGTGTTTAATAAATGTAGAGTTCCATCTCCCTTTGTGTCTTTGTTCACTCATTACTGACTATTAGTAGATAACAGAACTCTGTCCAAAATAAGTCATGATCATGAATTGTAAATTATATCTGATACTAATTTTTCATGGAAAATCTAGTACTGTAATCTGCTGAATTAAGAAAGTGAAGATACTACTGCTGGATTTTGGTTTTTAATTTTATTTGGACAGCCCTTCAGTCCTTTCTAGTCTGTTGATTCATAATTTTAAGGGAAATTTTTCTAAACACATCTGTGAAAGCACTTCTAAATAAATGTTAGCTAATATGGTTAATACATTTTGGATTCCCTGTGGGACTATTCAGTCTCCATTTCCATTTATTCTGGGGTAGCAGTAACTTTATCTGCCTTCAGCAAAAAAAGTAAATAAGTTGGGAAATTAGGTAAGGAGGCCCTCATAGGACTGTGTTTCACATTTGGCAGAGTTGTAGTCCGAGCAGGAGGGCTAAAACAATTATATTATGAACAATACTTATTGCATTGCAGCTTTGTTTTGGTTCTTGTTACTGTTTGACTTTTTTTTTTTTTAAAGCAAATTGGCATAACATCCAGAACTTGCCTCTGAAATTTGGAACACTGGTTTCTCCCAGAACCCTGTGTCCTTAGCTTTATTATATCATGCTTAGCCCAAATGTGCTGCTACCATTTTCTCTTAAGTTTACTGCTTTCAAAAGGAACTTTTTAATGAAGTGAAATCTAACTTCACTCAATATTTTTATAGATCCT